>NC_135862.1:25789277-26163027 GCF_031162955.1 Sander vitreus
TGTACGTACATTTGCGAATGTAGCGTTATCAGCGCCATGGTCAACCCACAGAAAGCGCACGCTGTGATACTTAAGCATACGTCGTATTTACCAAACCTGCAGTTCATCGGGTAGTCAGCGCCTTTCTCCGCCCACTATACCGTAAATTGCGCTGTAGCAAAGCGTTAAGTACTTGTGCTATGATACGGCTGAGTGCAGACTGCGATATTCCCACTGCTGATGCCACGACTGTTTGAAATGATCCTGATGCCAATATTTGTAATGTAGCGAGGAGTTTAACAACTGCTGGAATGGAATGGGAACGCTGAGTCTGAGATTCAATGTCATCTTTGATTTCTTCCAGTAACTGTTATATTGCTTAATCTCTAACGCTTAAAGGGATATTTCACCACTGGAAAAATGAATATTTTATATTTATAATTGGGTCATTTATGCAGTAGAAATGTGAAAAACTTTCGAAGTTGGTGCCTTCTAGACCAAGAAAAGCTAGAAAATGTATTTTTGGTTCATGTGGATGAAAGACAACAACTCCCAGAATGTACTTGCTTCGCTTCCCTACGAGTCCACTCCCGGTCTACCGGTTACGGACATAGACAGTAAGGCAGTCAAGTCAACTCAAATGTGTTTTATTGTCATTTCAACCATATACACGAAACATTTCACCGTGGCTGTGACACATTTAAAACATATAAAAACAACATTATATAACAACGACATATGAAACAGGCTACATTTAGTGCACACACATTATAGGCTACGTAAAGTTCAGCTAACGCATTGGTAGCATTAGCGCTTGGTGTGATGTAAATACTAGGGGTGGTACGGTTCATGAAAAAACATCCGAACCGCTCGGTCCGCTTGTCTCGGTTCGGAGTGTGTGTGTGCCGCATGGTGCGACGCGTGCGCAATGTAGCCTCGTGCCCGTCAGGTGCCCGTATGTGACCTCAGACAGTGTGTTTCCCTTTCGCGCGAAAGAAGAGGTGCGGACAAGTTACCAACAAAACGTACAGCTAAAGACCGTGCAAAACATTTCAGATCGTCCTGCCAACCTGTAAACATTTTAACATCAATGTACTATAACGTTTTTTTCACTCTGAATTTGCTGAAGCGGCTGCAGTTTAGATCCTGTCGGGTCTCTGCAGCGGGCGGGGCTGCTCAGTTCTCCCCGCGACTGACGCGCACGCACACATATAAACACACACACAAACGCACACACAAACACACATGGTGGATGCAGGAAAAAACGGAGATGAGACGTATACAGGAGGACCTGACAGCTACGCTCGTTATTGTAAGTGCAATTATAAGTCCACTAAGTACTTTATCAAACCGCATGGCCAGGATAGGAAATTAACTAACAATGTAAACTGTTTTTATGTTTAACGTATTCTGACTTATTCAAAAGACGGAGCTTTAAGAGTTCTTCTCTTTTTCTTTTAAAGGATACATTTTTGTAAGAGCTACACTGAAGTTGGTATTTGATAAATGCATTTCAATTGATATTCTGTAATATTTCAATCTTCATGTGCTAAAAAGGCACATAAGTTCCTGTAGATGGCAATACACATTCTCCTTTTTTTGCCAAATAAATGAAAAGCATTAGGAAATCATCAATGTCTTCCCTCTTGCTGTATCAAAATCTCACCTAGCTTTCCTCAGAGATGGTCCCAATAATGTGCTTAAAGTCAAGTCAAATTCAGTTTGTGCATGATTACATGGTATAACTATATAATTATTTAATACTGTATCCTACGTTGTGGATAATTAAGCTATATATCATATGCTGAAGTATATTTCTGGAGTGAAAAAATAACAAGAACCGTACAGAACCGAAAAACCGTGACCCTAAAACCGTGATACGAACCGAACCGTGGGTTTTGTGAACCGTACCACCCCTAATAAATACCAAGTATAAACACAGCTGTGAATTTGCGTGTAATGTAGAATGGTCGGCATTTAACAGTCAAAAACTCCACCAGCGGTTAGCAGTAGTTGGATAAAAGCACCCCATTTCGGCACCAGTCCGTGTCCATGTTAACACAGCCCACCTCCACGAGTCTTACCCGACAGAACAGCATCTGCTCGGAAGGCTAGCAGGCCTGGTAGCTGGATCCGTTACACTGTTGTTCAGCCATGTTTCCACAAAACAAAAACACGGCAGTCTCTGAACTCGCGTTGGGAGTTTCGTTGAAGTTGGATGTAGTCCAGTTTGTTGTCTAATGAGCGGACACTTGCAAGCAGGATGGATGGGACAGGTGGCTGGCTAGCGTTAGCTTTCCACCTAGCTCGAACTCCTGCCCTCGGTCCGTGTTTCCGCTTTCACACACACCGCTTTAGATGTCCCCTTACCTGGCTAGCGGCATCAAGCAACACCGCAGGCTGAGGTGCTGGTCTCTGTCTGTAATAAAGTTTCCTGCATATTCTTCATTCATTAATACACCCCCTATGGGCGGGTTGAAAACATGCGGAACTAGCTACAGTCTATAGCCTCTGGGCAAAAATGCCTCCGATGAAGCAAAAAAAAAAATGTCCAGACCCACAATACAGACAAATCTAGTCTCAGGGGGACATGAGGGAGGGAAGAACAGTCATTCGAAAATACTAACGGGTTTCTACTGATACAAAGCTTAATGCTAATCAGTGAAGTATCCCTTTAATGATTTCATGTTCACTCAACTGAAAAAGTGTGATCCTTGTGGCAAAAATCTTTTCAGCTCGTCTCCTTGGCCTATGTCTTCGTCTTGCTCGGATTACTGCTGCCATTTCACCCAGAGGCATACGCGAGGAAACCCGCTTCCAGGTTTACACCTGCTTTTAAGAGGCGTAAAATTTTCACCACAAAATAGAGGTGCGCTTTTTCGGGCGGTTTTTGTACATAATTACGGAATACATAATGAGGCGCACTTTGCGCTTCCCCTCCCATCTCTTTATGGGAAACTCCCACTTTCCCCTTGACGCTCCCGGCATATGCATGACACAGAAAAGTGCAATTTGCCATTTTCAGTTCCCACGACAGGCAGTCTGCGCTTTTACTTCAGTGCGGCCAGTTTGTACATACCTCGCCACGTTGCGAAACAAATACGCCTGAAGTGGGCACAAAAACATTAGTACATCTGGCCCTCAGTAGTCATAGGTGTTTAATCTCTACAATAATAGCACAAATCCAAATGTCTGCATGTGTTTACGGCAGTGAGTACTCCAGTCCGACTTGTGTCGCTATTCCCTGGACTCGTGACCCGACTTGGACTCACGCAATGATGACTTGGACTTGAATCCTGGACTCGGACTCAAGTCTGACTCGAGTCACGATTCTCTGGACTCGTGACTCGACTCGGACTCGAACTCAGGTAACGGTAACTGGACATGGACTTGACTCTGACTCTTCTTTTGTGACTTGGAGACTGGAGACTTGACAGTTGGTGACTTTACTACAACACTGGTTTACGGTATATACAGTAGGATTGTGTGTGTGTGTGTATGTTTCCATCTGCCTACTGTACCTCCCGTCTTCATCTTCACTTCAGGTCGACAACAAAGTTAAAGCATCAAAAGAGAAACAATGCTGTATTATTACTAGCATTGTTACACAATAATAACTGTCTCTGCATTAACTAATATTTTAATAGTTTATAGTTTATAGTTTATTTTAGTATTTTCCCACATTGTCAGTCAGCAGGTTTGTTTAATCTTTCAGAGCCACATGGAACAAAGAACCTGCCACATACAGTATGTATCAGTCTTATCAAACAGGAAACAACAAAGGATATTAAAAAGAAACTGGAATGACGAAAGCCGTTTGTGTGTGTGTGTGTGTGGTGAAAAGTAGTTGTGTACTGGCGTGTGAACATGGACTGACACGGCCTTCTATTATCAAGTACAGTAATTGTTCATTTCTCACACTGCACTGTCACTTTCATTCTTGTATTTTATACCTGTCTTATTCAATTTTAGCTTGTTTTTTATTTTATTTTCTCTTTAAACGTCTCTTTTAATGTTTTATGTAAAGCATTTTTAATTGCCTTGTTGCTGAAATGTGCTATATAAATTAACGTTGCCTTGACCTGCCTACGTGCCCGAATTTCCTGTCACTCTCATGTGAAACTACCACCTTGCCTCATCAAAGTCAAAACACACGCGACTGTCAATGAATTCAGCCAGCTCCATTTGATCCATTTCCAATGCAGAGACGTAACCCACAGAGTGCTCCGCAGAGCAGCTGATAATGACTTGAAAAACCCAAGGCTTTGTCTTTGAAACAACACTTCTAATGTGAGCAAAAGTCTGTCAAAGTATGATACATGTAATTTACCAAGTTTTTTTTTTTTTTTTTTTATCTCAGCAGTATAAAAATGCACCGGGATGCTGCTCATATCACAATGCCTCGAGCCGTGATCGATGAATTATGTATAGATTGATGTGGGTACCACTCTCTTATGGTTCCTGACATTGATTTGTTCTCTGACTTGTTGTGTGAGAGTTATTCTGGAGGTTGCATTACTGTTATCTAACTTCCATTAGTACCTTATATAATAACTACACACAGCTTCATTAATTTCCATTTCCAACTTAAGTATTCTTTTAAGACAATGCAATGTACATCAGCTGCTGCAAACCTCAAACATCACCACAACTCATTTAAATGCCAGTGTAAACACCATTTATCATCAGAAGCCAATCACTGTCACCAATCCGTGACTGCAGGGCATGTGACAAACCAGCTAAAAAACAACCTCACACAATCAGGCAACATTTAACCGCAACACACAGAAAGAGCTTAATAAGGTTCCTAGTCAGCCTTTGATCTGTCACTCATCTCATCACGTACACTTTATTGCAGTAGGCGTGAATGACAGCTACATCCTCTGCATCATTTCATTACACTGAGGTCTAATCAACGCAGAACAAAAAAGTGCCAAACAACACAGCCACCATGCTAAAACCAGCAACAGAATTTAGCTGTAATATTCTGTTTTTGTTCTAACAAGTACAGTATTTCCATAACTGACCTTAAATTGGCTTTATGTAACTTTCAGTTTTTGTTGATTCTAGCGGCCCCTTTGGACAAAGGCGGTAGTGTTTTTACCACACCTGCTGTCGTAAAGCTCTTTTCTTTACGGTGCTGTATTACGCACTGTATTACCGAGTTAGCGTTACCGGGAGGTCATATTGTTGCGATGAATGTTTTGCTCAGACAGAAAATCATTCATTTACAATAAGAGAATACGTGACAGATGCATCGTCGCATTTCAGGTGTTGCATACGGTAACTTAGCCTACTTTGAATGTCTCGTGAGATAAACCGGGTAATGTTATCACTGTCACTGTGTCACGAGCCAAAGCATTAAGAGATTGTTGTAGCAACAAACATAATAATAACTTCGATTCTGAAAGCGCATTTAATCAAACCCAAGGACACTTTACCCAAGTACAGGGGGACAAGGTAAATGAAAAGAGTAGGCCAACACAAACACCGACTAAAAGGAATAACACATCTGCGCTAAATGGAAGGAGGATGTAATTTAATGTTGGCTACTGGCGTACAACCACATCGCACAATCTGAAGTTTTCTGATAAATGAAAAAGACATATTACATACCTGAGGGCCAATTCTGGTACGGTTTTGAATCATTTACAATCCCGTAATTGTCTCCTTTTGTTGAAAGCCCGACTGAGTGTGACTCGGATTTCGCCTGTTGCCTTTCACTTTCCCTTTTAGCTTTCAGTTGTTCTTCGTTTTATTTCCTTTTTTTCTGTGATGGCCCTGTCCCAGTATCAGCCATAACTACAGCAGATAATTTCTAAAATAAAATTAAAATGCAATTCGGCCTAAATCTCCTGCTACCTTTTACCTGCATACTCACTAACATAGGCTTTTGCGGTGTTCAGCCGAAATCTGTGACCTGTCAGAATGTGTGACTGTAGCGCCGTCTACCTGTCGTAAATCATTTTGTGACTTTGCGGGGAAAAATCGGACCCGGGCAAAGGCATTAATAAAAACTATATAAAAATAGCATTCTTTTCACTGTTAGTCTCGTGTGCTGTTACAAGTCACTTTTGATCATCAGATGAAGAATTACACAGTTTCAGAAACATTTAAAAGTTACATATAGTCACTTTAAACACTGCAGACGAGGTGCTGGTATAAGATGATAAAATGGAAGCTACAGTTTCAGGTCTGCTGTTGTTTTGTGTCTTATCAGTGTGTTTGAGGGGAAATAAGGCTGCTGTTGCAAAGAGATTGAATTGTTTAAAGAACGCTATCAGCAACAGATGAGTTTTCGGACCTCATGATGAAAAAATAACACACTGATGACTAACAGTAATGACGTCCCACCTGCCTCACTAGGGCCAATGATCCACCTGGGTACCCGTCAGACTGTGAGCCCACTGCCTGAGGTCGGACATTGACTGGATACAAAGACATGTAGACACTTTAATGTATGGCTGGTGTGTGTGTGTGTGTGTGTGTGTGTGTGTGTGTGTGTGTGTGTGTGTGTGTGTGTGTGCGTGTGCGTGCGCGTGTGTGCGTGCAAATGTGTTTGTCTTGGTTTTGCTCCACTTCAAAACCACCAAAAGGAACCTAATTAACAGTTTTGTCCTTCTGCTAGTAGTTTGTTTAATTCATACACAAACTGAACTGTGAAAACAAGTAGTGCTTAGTAACTTACTTACTTAAGTCTCTACTGGTTGCCTGGCAACCTCACAGTGACCTTAAGTTAAGACTTCAAAAAGTTACTGCTCCTGGTCATGTGCATGAAAGAAATGACATATAATGTATTAGTTACTGAGATTTTGAGGTGCTGGTAGATTTGATAGCTAGACCCGTCTTTAAACTAAGCTAAGATAAGCTAAGCTAAACTGCTGTGACATGCCATAGGTGAAGATGTGACCCACTTCACTGCAACTGCTGAAGAATTATTGCGACAGCCTTGTAGACACACACTGTACATACAGACAACGATAAATGAGCAGCAGTCACAGTCAACTTTACAAGTGCCTTATAGAGGGCGTGGCTTTTCCTCCATTCCATGCCATTTGATGTTGGCATTATTAATTCAGGTATAAGTCGGAAGTGTGGCCACCTGAGACTGTAACATAGAAATACAGCACACTACTGTATGCCATTGGCAGATCAACTGGCAGCAATACAACATCAAAGCCATCTCCATTGACGTTTAATTATGGATTCAACTAGTTTCTAATCTAGAACTTCAGATTTAAGTCATATTTCCAGGAAATGGTTAAAGTATCATTCAAACCAGCAGTGAATCATATAATGAATAGGCCAACCATATAAAATTAATTGGTGGGAATAAAAGGGAGCACTATATCTCCCTTCATATAAGTTGCCACAGTTAAGAAGAGAAAGGCCCCAAATGCAGAAGAACGGTAGGCGGATAGTCTCGCATTGCCAGACCATTCTTCACGGCGCTGTGCAGGAGGGTCTGGCGAGTCCACACTGCATTCTGGGATGGGAGAAAAACATTCCCTGGTTTATTGCCATTTCTTTAAAACCAATCACAGTCGTCATGGGTGGTGCTAAGCTCCGCAAAATAGCCTCGGGAAGGAACTTGTTTTGGTGGAACATGCGTACGTTCAAAAGTTTTAGTTGTGCGAGAGAAAACTCATATTGGACAGATAGTCTAGCTAGCTGTCTAGATTTACCCTGCAGAGACCTAAGGGAGCAGTTAACCATAGTCTTCATAAATCCACTAGAGTTTAAAATTCCAACACAAAGAAAGCGGACAGAAACAGACATCGGCAAAAAGACATGCATCTAGCGGAATTTCCTGCGGCACCGGAGCAGATGTCCACAAAGCTCCACAATGCTCCGAAAGAACAATGCGGTGGGGGGGAAAGCACTGTATCTTTGCTAAAATCCTATTTTTTCCATGTGTGAAAGCCTCCTAAAAAAGCTACATACTGCTTTCTTGTAATTTCGGTTGTGCTCTTGCATTGTAAGGGCATCAATAGCTGGGTAACCTTGCACTTTTTATATATGGATCAGAGAAAAAGGACACCAGTTGGAAAAGAAGTGTTAGGGTTGAAAATGAAATCTGCCAACTGATACAAAAAATCATTTGGATTTTTCTGCAAAGGTAGGTACATTTCATTTGTACAGAGAGTCTGGCCACTCTCCATTGACAAGTGTTAACTTCCTTGAAGGTGAGTACTCTGTTGAAGTTTAAAACTATTGGATCTGCCCAGAGCCACTCTGGATCTGCCAAAACCAATCGCTAACATTTGGTCGTGACGTATGTCATGCGCATGTGCAACAAGAGGGGAGACCAACAAGGCTTATATTTAGCATGAGCATCGCTAGCATTAGCCAACTCCTTCACCACTAACGGAGCGAGCTGAAAAATCTAACTTTTCCCGAACTCCGTGGGGAGGAGGGCCACAACATCATGACCACCAACACATCTCAGCAAAGATTGTTCTTGCTCGGGCTTTAACTTCTGGATATTCGGCAGCGTTGCCACAACGGACCGAATGGCTTCGCTAGCATCTTTCTCCGCCACCATTACGGAACTACAACTCTAGCGCACGGCCTCAACGTCATCGTTCTCAGCCACTCCCTCTGTTCGCTGATTGGACCGCCAACAATTTGGCTGGAGAAAACCACCGCAAACCCAGACGTAGTACTGAAGGGAAATGAAAATTGAGCGTAAGTACGTAGGAGGGCGGAGCCAGGCTAAGCAAACATTAGCTCATGTGGGTTACGCTAGAAATACATCCTTGTACAACCCCATTTTATCATGTATGAAAAGTCATATTTGCTCTCAGTGAACTGACAAGAAACGCATATGAAACAGTTGTTAAGTTTTCCCCACACAGCTGCTAAAGATGAACCCACAATGAACTCTGAGTAAACAGGGACAGAACAAATGCTAAGCCAAAATCAAACAAGGCCACAGAAGAGAGCAAATGAAATACAGCTTGAATATGTATTAAATTTGAACTGAATGAATAAGTGAAGCAGCAAATACAAGAGTGCTAATCTTTGTACAGCTGACCAAGCTGAATAATAAACTGGAAGCACACAATTAAACACCTGTTCCGGTAGCTCTCAATGTACAGTGAAGTTAATGAAGTCTAAGCCATTCGCTGCTTCTGTCACTTCTGCAGGTTTGTAAGAGTCTAACTGCAATCATGTTGAAATCAAAGAGGCAGTATTGCCTAATTACGCTTCACAGGGCTGCGGTGTCCTCATGATAATGACTAGCTCCTTATGCGCGCGCACACACACACACACACACACACACACACACACACAGCTGATGTCGTCAGGCAGAAAGTACAGGTTACCAAACTGCAAGGTGAACAGGTATAAATTCTCGTTTGTACCGCTTTTATTCAAACTACTGAATAATAAGAGATAAGATGTGTGTGTGTGTGTGTGTGTGTGTGTGTGTGTGTGTGTGTGTGTGTGTGTGTGTAGTGGGTGGGTGGGGTGGTGGGGGGGGTGGTGGGGAGGGTTGTGGCTTGAATGTGCTGAGTTTAAGCAAAGGTAATATTTGTGGTACTCACTATTATGGTTGTAGAATGTGCAATATCTGGTAGGTCACTGGGGCAATATTTTTTAATTTGATATGCTATTGTGCAATTGTGCATTTGGGCATTGTGCAATACATACATACATGCATCAAAGTAATGGGAAATGTGCAATCTGGGTAGAATTAAGTGCAATATGAGGAGGATGTGCTGTGAGTGTGGGGGAAGGTAGGGGGGGGTCTTGTGTGAGGTTTATCAGATGTTTATTTACGCATTTGGATGAGATAATGTATGGACGCTAATTATTGTCACTCTGGACAATGGATTACCATTGTTCTTAGCATTGCTCTGTTCAGAAAAAAAAAGTTAGTTAATTTTGACAGTGATGATAAAAGACCAGAAGATATACATCAGAGGAAGGAAAAATGAGGTAATTGAAGTGATTTCAGTGCATCTGATCCTCTCACTGTGAGACTAAAGAGGAAAGACGACCCGAGAAAGCCAAGTCATCCGCTATTATTGTCAGAAATGATAGCACACATTTTAAGAGTAATTACACCGAGATCAAAGAACATCTTATCTGTAGTCTGCCTGACTGCATGATCAATTTTCTGTGAGGTGAAATATTGATCCTCGTGCTCTGGCAAAAGTCCCTGAATCGGTGGGCTTGTCAGGTGTTTGTGTAATATCTTCACAACTATTGGATGGATCGTCGTGGAGTTTGCTCCAGGTATTCAAGAACTCTTGATGGATTGCTATGGAATTTTGTGCAGACATTCAAAGTCCCAGAACACAATTCCCTTTTCTCTCTAGATTCACCAGCAGGTTGACATTTTAGTTGTTATGGAAATGTCTTTACAACTATTGAATGGATTGTTGTGAAATTACAGGTAGACCAGCAAAATCAGCAATGAAAGCATTGTATGGATGTGTGCTGTGGAGGTAGTGAAAGCGCAAAACCAAAAGCAAACTAGAGACCATCTTGCAAAGGGATAATGTAGAGTCTTATGCCGCTTTTCCACTGCATGGTATAGCTCGACTCGGTCTTTAATGGTTTTCCATTAGCAAAGGTTTTGGACAGTACCTGGTAATTAATCTTTTTTGTAGCTGGGTTCCAAGCGACCTGAGCTGCAGACCACTGATTGGTCAGAGAGAATCGTCAATGATGCGACACGGAAAGTCCTGCACAAACCCGTCATTTTAAAAATAGCAAAAGCTTCTGTCAATAGCGACCTAAATTTTTTTATTCATTCGACCCCGATTTTTTTTTTAAAACAGCAGCCCGCAAAACTACGTACGCCGTACACTACGCTGTACACTGCGCAATACAATTGACGAAGTCCAGATGTTCCTCTGTTCGTTTGCTGATGAAAAGATTCAGTAAGATGATGTCAGAACAGTTTCACATGGTGTCGCTAAGGCGATCAGCTAAAAATCCTGCCTACATGTGTTCTATCTGCAGTGGAAAACGAAAAGAGAAAAGTTACTGGTACCAAAAAGGTGAGTGGAGTCGAGTCGAGCAGAGCCGTGCCATACAGTGGAAACACGGCATCAGTCTTGTTTGCTTGCATGCAATGTACACGCCTGCCTTTGTAGCTGTCATGATTATTTGCCCAAATATACAGTTTATGTTGCGTAATGGCACGAGGGATGGGTAACAAAAAGAGCATCTGGCCAGGTTCCCTTCCTGGTGCCTGCTTACTGCTTGGAGACTGTCTGCCTACCCTCTTTACTGAATAATGTAACATCTGATGAGTGGTGTGGGTGGCAGAGAGGGATGGCCTCTACTCAAAATAGACTCCATTGCAAAAGCAAAAAGCTTTAGAGACAAGATACAGTAGCACACGCTTAGTTATGTATAAAACAGTTCTGACAGCAGTGACAGTCTGTGGTCATTTATAGAACCACTGCAGTATGGGCCGAATCATGGGTGTTATAACTATTAGGATATCTCAAGGGACCATCCTGGTTAAGTAAGGGTCAAGTAAAAAAAAAAAAAGAAAATCAAGGCATCAAAGAAAAGGGTGTATGCTTGTGAATGTGTGTGCTGAGGTTGTCCTGGTTCACCCCTGGAGTGAGCAGAGCAGGTGAAGCATGTAACATGCGTGCAAACAGCAGTCAGTTCTGACACTGCCCCTACAGCCAGGGAGACAGGAGTGGTCCCTTCCTCACACTCTCTCTCTCTCTCTCTCTCTCTCTCTCTCTCTCTCTCTCTCTCTCTCTCTCTCTCTCGCTCTCTCTCTTGCTCTCTCTCTCTCTCTCTCTCTCTCTCTCTCTCTCTCATTCTTGTATTCCAAGTTGTATATATTTTAAATATTTGTTCTTGTATTTTATCCTATTATTATTTCATGTATATTGTATGTATGTGTATTGTATCCTATTCTTTCATGTATATTGTATCCTAGTATTTCATGTATATTCTGTGCTGTGTGACTGATATTTTGCTGCTGTAACACTGTAATTTCTCATTTTTGGGATCAATAAATATCTATCTATCTATATATCTATCTATCTATCTATCTATCTATCTATCTATCTATCTATCTATTCTCTACACTCTGTGTGTGTGTGTGTGTGTGTGTGTGTGTGTGTGTGTGTGTGTGTGTGTGTGCGTGTGTGTGTGCGTGTGCGTGTCTGTGTGTGTGTGTGTGTGCGTGCGTGCGCGTGTGTGTGTACAGTGTGCGCGCGCAACCTAAGCACAGAGCGTCCTGGCTTTTCAAGCACCAGGAACCAAACTCCCAACTTTCTCTGTGCAGGCGGCGTTCATCACTTTGCGAGGATGGAGAGCGGGATAAATGAAGCAAAGGTCTGAAATCCACAGGAGATCCATTCCAAATGAAGAGCAGAGGGGGTGCATTAATGGTGGCATGTGGCAATAAGAAATTCGCAGATTTCTGTGCATGTAGGCTACTCCGCGGCAAGTCTTTCCCCTCTGAGAGACAGCAGCGGAAGCTGTACTATTTTTAGAAACAGTGTTACTGTAGAGGAGTTAATCAAAGTGGGGCTTAAAGCAGTGCTTTCATGACAATCTGCTGCTTTTACTGCTACAATCTTCTGAGACTCCTATCTGCGCTTGCCGTGTCATGGGGACAGGACGATGCATTTATATCAATCTTATCTCAGCTAGTGCCAAATGATGCCTTTCCTTCTCACGCTCTCCAGGAAAGCACACCGAGTGACTGCAAACTTTCGCGCCATGGAATCCTCTGCACTTAATGGCAACAGCGGCTGTAAAGCTTTGGGGACCTCGTGTAGTTTTTTGTCTTTTCCGAGTCTTAGAATTTTTAGAGAACATTGCAGTTTGGGATGTGAATGAGAATTAGGCTAGTATTGACTGAAAAAGAACTACGGAGAAAAATCGTTGAGGCGCATACGGGTTTCTCACCCTCCTTACTTCTGTCAAGTGTGAGCACCTGTTTTTGCTGGCTCCTATGGGAATTAAGCACTCGTCCCGCTGCATGCTCCTCAGGAGAAAAATGGCGGAGTCTGAGAGCATTGAGGTAAGTGTGAGTGACACCTTTGGTATTTCAGAAGTCAAAATGACAGTGCTCTGTCAGAGTTCCAAATGCCTCCTGTCTGCAGCATGTGTCCTACCTTTTAGTAGAAGTTGCGCCTCGGACAAAATGCGACATGCTCTCCGGATAGTGAGACAGCAGTCTGAGTGATAGAACAGGCTCCATCTCTGCAGGGATGTTTAGCTCCCCGATAAAACAGGCATTGTGCGCAGAGCAGGCGCGAGGCAAGTGAGTAGCCTATAATTCCAACATCGAGTAGGCAACACATGGAAAAACCAAGCCATGTACCTCCCAAGGTTAGTGTGTTCTGCAGGGGTTTCATAGTGATTCCACTTTTATTTAGAAGACAGGACTCCTACCCTTACAACATGATCAGCTGCCCACCCGTCCTCGGATAAGGGGTCCCTCAGACAACGTCTAAATAAAGCCAAATATGTTGGGATGTATTTAAATAAAGGCAACCCGTTTTAAAAGGAGCATGCTGTGAGCATTATGAGGCTGAACGGGACAGAGTGTGCTGCGCTGAGAGCAGAAGAAGTTGCGCTGTCCACGGTACTGCAGGAGCAAACGGAGGACGCTGGGACTTGATGTGTGGAGCAGTTATCGAGGAAAAGCAGTTGGAGCTGAAGACATGATGCGTCAGTGACTTACGAATCTACATTATTAGCTCCATATAGGTCTGTCAATGGGGATCCCTGTACCATTTATCTTTTACCGTTTATTACATTACATTACATGCCATTTAGCTGAGGCTTTTATCCAAAGCCACTTCCAATTAAGTGCTTTCAACCTTGAAGGTACAATCTCCAGACAGCAAGAAGTAAGTGCAAGTACATTAGCTTTAAATAAGCCAAACTACGAAGAGCCATATGAAAGTGCAGCTGTACATTTTTAATCTGAGCTCATTACATCATATACACCCATATTATTTCTGCTTTAATGCTGTTCCATTTTTTTGTTGTTGCTGTCTGTTATTTCTGTGTTCCTTTATTTGTACTCAGACCATGTCTAATGGGGATTTTACACTAAATGTTATTGATTTGATTGATTGATTTGAAGCCCCCTCCTCAAATACTCATTATTATTTTACATTTAATTATAGAAGTCATCTTCTGTAGCTTTTCTATTAACGTCAGAGCACAACATAAGCCCAGTGTTTTGTTGAGTGCAGTGCCACATCTGTATTCACAGTGTGACTGGATACTAAAGTAGCAGTGCTGATAAGTAATGATTAAAAGATCCGAAACACCCTGTGAAGTTGGAGTCTCATGTACATTATTCATTTAGCAAAAAAGTTACCTCAAAGCAAGTTTATTCATTGGAGAAGCCTTCCTCAAGCTCTCAACATTTTATCAATGCGCTCACGTCTGAGGGCAGCAGGCACCTCTTACATTATGGTAAGAAGACACTGCCTTTATGGAAAGGATCTGTGCCCTCCGTTGCTCTCTGCTGCTTTGGAATATTTGTGTTCTCAGAAGCACCTACAGTAAGTGCCGTAATGGCAGAGGACCAAAGTGATTCTCTTTCTGGACTGTGATGCTGATTTCCTTTGACCTTATCACAGAAAAACACCATACCTACAGTAGGCCATTATAGCCTTTTAGTCATCTATGTGTTACCTCTCTCCAGACATGCATTGAAACACTCATTTCCTTTCAGCAGACAGAGTTTACCTAACAAATCCACCTACTTGACGTTACCACTGTCCTATGAAACAGTTCACAAACAGGCGTCATCTTTAACAGGTACAAAATTACTGTATGTCCCCTCATAAGTGTGTGAATGCCCTTCTCAAATAACAATCATCACCTCTGTGTAAGGAGGAGGATCCAGTCTGAAATACAACCCCAAATGTGTTTATCTGTCTGGGGCTCAGAGGCAAGGATGTGTGCCACCCTCTCCTTCCTGTGTAAGCATCTCGGTTACACTCGCTGCAGCTGCTCTCCTCTGACCGTACTGCCCCCCAACTCTACTTTTCGTTTTTCTGCGTTGCAACTTATAGAACGTCCCCATCGATTCTGTATTAAACTTGACAGCCTTAATCACATCTTCTGTGGCACTGTCTTGTATTCATTGGCTCTTTAAATGTTGGCTTGGAGCCAGCTGTTCATCAAATCATGCTTTCTTTTGCTTTCACTGTTGGAATTGTTTTTTAGTAGATGCCAAGATTTCTTATCATAACTGAGCTGAGTGTGACTTTAGGTCAGTTGCTAAATGGAAACATCTGTTTGTCTTTTCAGATTAAATAAATGAAGCAATACATCAATAGAAACAGGCATCTCCAGGCAGCTACAGTAAAGTCTCCTTGATGATCCAAATGATTAACATGTTATGTTAATCATAACATGTTAATTATATTTATATCATATTAACCTACTATTTCTGTGAGAGATATATCTCTCACAGAAATAGTAGGTTAATATGCTGCACTGTACCAAAGTGCTCCCTCTTTAGATCTTCATCATGCATGGCTTAAAGGATTAAGATAGGTTCAACAGTTGGGCTTTTCCTTTTAATTACAAGTTCCTCGCAAAGCGTGAGATCTTTTATATAGCAATTAATCAAAAAGTCTGTAAACTTGACCAAGTCTCTCAATGTTCTCATGTTCCCTGCTGTAATGCTCAATGAAATGCTGGCGGTACATCAACTAAATGTTATTTGGGTTGAATGTTAAAGCTTTAGTGCGTAACTTTTTGATATTAATAAACGTCCGTTACATTCAAGCCATTGCCAAATTAATTGCCTAATTAAGACTATCAGCTCCACACACCTCTCTCTGTATGTCTCAGTATGGCTATGTTCAGAAGATTGTGTCGTCTGTAACACTTTACAATAAGGGTGCATTAATTAGCATGACTTAATGCATTAATAAGCATTAATTAACTGTTAATTACAGTTAAATTAGGTGTCTAATAAACTTTTATTAACAATGCTCATGTTTGTTCATGTTAACTAAGGTATCAAGCGATTCATTATTTACCATTAGTTAATGCCTTAACTAACTGTTAATTACTACTAAGGTGTCTATTTTACCATTAGTTAATGCAGTAATAAGCCTTGACTAACTGTTAATAACAGTTAATTAAGGTGTATATTCTATCATTGGTTAATACAATATTAAGCCTTGAATAACTGTTAATAAAAGGTAATTAAGGTGTGTATTGTAACATCAGTTAATGTAGTAATAAGCCTTGACCAACTGTTAGTAATAGTTAAATAAGGCATCTATTTTATCATTAGTAAATACAATATTAAGCCTTGACTAACTGTTAATAGTTAACTAAGGTGTCTATTTTACTATTAGTTAATCTAGTAAAAAGCCTGGACAAACTGTTAGTGACAGTTAATTAAGGTGTCTATTTTAACATTAGTTAATGTACTGGTGCTAGGCTAGCGCAAGTCAACAGTATCTGCTAGCCTGCCACTAAAAACAGTCTTACCCACTCTGCAGTACAACTTTTTAATCCAGATATGTGCCATCTCTGTGTGGGCAGTGTGTTTAGATGAACAGTGTTTGGCTTCCCTCCGTGGTGCCAGTGCACGGAGCAGCTGATGTCTGCCGAGATGAAACGCGGCAAGGAGGTCATCTGAGATCTCGGCAGACGCCGGCTGCTCCGTGCTCTGCAGCCATAGAGGAATGCCACACACCGTTCATCTGCACACACTGCCCACACTGCCATGACCCAGCGCTTACTTAAATCAGCAAAATACAGTATCTCTTTAAGCTGAACATATTTCTGCTGTCCATTGCCTCATTAATGAAGATTATAAAAGCTGAATAGAAAGAAATGGTTTAAATTCCAGCAGCAGCATGTGTCAGGGTGTTCTGCAAGCTCAGACTGTATGAATGCAAACTGAAGAGAAAATACATTTCAGATGGAGCTTGTCCTATACCTTTATTTCCTTTTTTCTTTTTTTTGCTTCTTTCAGATTAAAAATTAAATCTACAGATGCATCACTGATAACACCCCATATTTTCATCCACCTTGCCAATTATTTATCATTTTATTTTTAGAAGGCTAAAAAGTTGAGAATACACACCAGAATGGCTTACTGCTCAAAACTGAGATGCAGGGAGTCCATTTCTCCATCTCTCTCTCTCTCTCTCTCTCTCTCTCTCTCTCTCACTCTCTCTCTCTAGGAACACACACACACACACACACACACACACACACACACACACACACACACACACACACACACACACACATACTATGACTAGACCTTCCCAGCTGGCCTTAGAGGTGATAATCATGGCATTATGGGTGTACCGTCTGTGTAGAGCAGAGCTTTCTGGCCATCTCTGCCTTCTGTTGACAGACAGGCTGACTTCATGTCAGTAATCAGAGTATTATCCAGACTCAATAGACTCTCTGGACTCTGTGAAACCACCAGGCTGCTTTGTGGAATAGACTGACAGATGAGCTGAGAGGTATGAGAACAGATTACATTTTTAAGTGGAATGGCTGATGAGTCTAAGCCAATCACTGCCCATGAATCCAAACCACACAATGTGATGCCAAGTTGCTGTTATATCCTCGTTTTGTTTCTTACTCAGAAAGTGGTTTGAATAACAAAAGCCCAGAGTCCTCAACCTCAATGAAGTGTTTTTCTTCTTTATCTCTCTTTGTAGCAACCACAGCCACGGCCAATCCGTATAATTCCATCCCAGTCGGCACAGCCAACCTCGTTGCCCAAGCCGGTGCCTTCCATCCAGCATGCCTCACGGCCTCCTCTGCCGCCACACACGCCCCATGCTGCCAGCCTTCCCAGCTGTCCTGGGCGGGGGAAGATGTCCAAATTTCTGAGCCCAGAGGAGATGACCTCACGAGACTACTACTTTGACTCTTATGCCCACTTTGGTATACATGAGGTATGCCTGCATGTCCTACAGTATATTTATCTGTTTTCTTGTTTCTGTGTGTTCTTGTCAGGGATAATTAGACAGATGTGCAACATGCATGATGACTGTTTTTGACCAAATATTCTCAGGAACTAAAAAAATCTGTTTGCACATTCCTGTTTGCATTACCACCACAAGCTCAGGGACTCTTGTACTGCCTGTCGTTAATACTTGTCCTTCAAATACTCATTGTACATCAGATAGTGGTAATTGCTCTGCATATGGTGTAGCAAATACAACTCTTATATGACAAATATACCCATATTTATACTGCAGTGTAGCATAACTGTCATAATGCTAACAACTTATTTTTCACATTGCACAGTATGTTGTTGTTAGATATCTAATGCCAATTAATGAACACAAGTTATCCATCGCATTGTAAACCTGGGTGCAAACACAACTATGTGTGGAGATGCAGTGGATCAAAACTAAACCAGGAAATATCCCTGCAAGATCGCCTTGAAGTTTAAATGGACAGTTATGTTTGCCTTTTCACTTCCCCATAAGTGGCTCAGATAATATAGTTAAACCGCAGACTTCCTGTTCGATCTGTGGTGTGGTTTCTCCATTCACCTTTAACACAGCTGCTTTGGCTTTAGATCTCCGCAGTGAAGCATGGGGGTAAAATGTCATCATAACCAATAGGAGTAATGGCTAAATTACAAGTCCTAAGTTGTATTTTTACAAATGTTCCTTGAATGGATTCCTTGAAATACCATTTTTCGCATGGGGTTTTGCCAATGTTTCCAATAATAATTTGGTTTAAAAGTAGAACAAAATCAGGCAAAAGTTACTAAATTCTGTAGAACATTCCAATTAAACCCTTGATCATACTCCAGGAGCAGCTGACCCTCACAGACTTGGGCAGATGACAAAATGTACATCAGTGGACCCCCATGGCCACAAATTGGCCTTTTTTAGCTTCTTCTTTTTCTTTCTAGACCTCATTATTATAGACTCCTCTATTGTGTGTTGGCAAGGCACTTTAATGATGATCCTGTGTGACGTTTTTCCTGAACTGAGCCTCCAAGCCTCCTCCTGCGCTGTACTACCCAAACAACCTATAACAACCAAATCCCATATGTCATAGATGGTTAGAACCATGGGTGTGGTTACAGTCAGCCAATCCCATCAAAGGACATGAGATCTGAACCCTGCATGAGAGGATATTTCTGGGAGGCTTACCTCTTACCTAGCTTAGCGTTACACAAAGTCTGGACTTGATGGAGAATGCTGGAGGACTGGTGCAACTTTGATGAAGACATATTTCAATCTTAATCAACAGTGAGCCGTTATTAAACATTTTTTTTCTTTTTTTGTGTCTCATAATTCCAGTATTCAAGATGATACTTGAAGCGTTCTACATGGTTACCTTTTCTATCAGAGTTCAGCTGCATTGTAAGGAGAGGAGACAGAATGTTTAAAAAAAGACCATATTCCTCCGCCTGTGAGATGAATCTTTGATATTTCTTGGAAAGTAGGTCAGGTGTAATTTTTGTGTCATTTCTAAATATTCTTCACACTCACACATGCATGCACTCGGTAAGAAATGCAGACAGGCTGCTCATGGGGCGGCTTATTCGGAAACACCAACTATGGATTTCAATGTAGAACCGTACGGCTTAGACGTGATAGAGTAAGATTGCGGGGGGAGGCTGTGTGTTATTTGTTGCCGCTCCACTGCTGATATTACAACAAATCCAGATTCCCATTGTCCAGCCAATGATTTTAAATCAACAAAACCAATTGTCACTCCCCGCAGGGGTTAGCTGTGTCAACATCTTTTTCATATTTTTTTGTCGTATGCTAATCCAGGAGATGCTGAAGGACGAAGTGAGGACGCTCACCTACAGGAACTCCATGTACCACAACAAGCACGTCTTCAAGGACAAAATAGTGTTGGATGTTGGAAGCGGGACTGGGATCCTGTCCATGTTCGCGGCCAAAGCGGGTGCAAAGCACGTGTATGGGGTAAGACGTGTTTCCATTCAGTTGTGCGTCATCATGCTGTTCCATCAGGCTCTAATCACTGCGGAGCCCAGCCTGACAAGCTGCTCACACTGTTTGCATGTACTGTAGTTAGTTAGTTAGTTTTATTTTATTTCTGTGTCATGCCAAATATTTGGCCCATCCCATATGGGATTACAAGACACCACTATTTAATAGGAATCTTCCGGTCTCACGTACACAAATCATGTGGAGAAATCGTTTGAATAACAAACAAAAAACAAAAATAAATGAAAAAAAATAAAAAAATATAAAATAAAAAAAATAAAAAAAGTGTACATACAAACTAATATCTACAAATCATCTCAGTAAAGAGCATTTTTTTTCGATTCTCCCAGGCTTTCTCAAGATACTGCTAGCTAATGCATGTGTTTCACATGTGAACAGCCATCTCAGTCTTTGAGCGTCATTCATATTTACAAAATCAATATCTGTTTTTACTGTATGTGCATGACCGGCTCTCTGTATATAAGTGTTAAACATTTTTCCTCAGGCTCCCTATAATCTTTCGAAGAATATCCCGTGTGACGGGCAGGTGATAAAAGTGTGTGGCCTCTCCGGCAGGTTGACAGCCTCATAGTCGTAGCGGTTTAAGAGCACTTTCTGTTATCGTGTATTGGAGCAGAGGTGATTGCCAGTCAGGGCATGTCTGAAAATACATGCTGGATACACACCACCAGCTTTGGTTAACCACGTGGAACTTATTTTTTGCTCCCGACAGCGTGTATTTGCTTCAGGGGGACGAGTGATTAACTTGGAAATGCCAAGAGACTTGTTCTGAGCTACTTGTTGACATTATATGTGTGTGTGTGTGTGTGTGTGTGTGTGTGTGTGTGTGTGTGTGTGTGTGTGTGTGTGTGTGTGTGTGTGTGTGTGTGTGTGTGTGATTTCTTGCGTCTTATTTGTTTTCCTTCCCTCTTCTGCTGTCTCGCTCGGTTCCTCTATCTCTGCCTTTGTACTTTAAACTGAAATATCACTTCAGTTCCTTTTCCTTTACCTCACACTTGCATTTCTTCCGTCCATCTGGGAAAGATTTATCCACATAAATGGATCTAAGAATTTAGGGATTTTGTGCACATTTGACTTAGATGCTCTCGGTTTGAGTTCTGCACCAGTGCCCAACACCTTTATCTTACCTAAAGCTCATAAAGATCAATGTGAGCGATGGGCTTGTGAGGTGCAAGGACTGGGCTCTGGCCAACAAAAACATCACTCTGTCATGTGGACCTCGTTACATAAAAAGGAAAAGTGATAACCTCTATTCTGGCTCCACAGAGTACCCATAAAAGACTCTCTGCTGCTGAATTCCATATGTGTCAGAGCCATATAATCATGAAACACTGAGCCCACATGTAATATAATGTATCGTACATCGTCAGCAACTAATTAGAATGAATAGTAAACTCAAATATCTTTTAAAACTAACATCTAACATTCCTTTTTTAGATTGTTCTTTTTTATTTTGCCTGAATATTTTTCTCCCTGATAACGTTACAAAAATATCAAATAATGTTATTTGCAGAGGGAATGTACATTAAAGGGAAAGGACAGCAGGAGAGCAGTATGCGGGATCTCAAATAAACACCAACAAGTAACAGTAAATACATTGTGTATTTTATGTGGTCAGTCCATAACCATTCCAGCTCTCACCAACCACTGATATAAAACCACGGGCAGCATCATTAATCCACGAGCTCACACGTGCAGATTGTAAGCTGCCTGCAGAGCATGAAATAACAGAGGGCCGATGTGAACTTTATCTGCAAGCAGGTATATCAGGGTCCAAAAAGCTAAAGCAACTCTGAAATCAAATGATCGCGGAACAGATTTTAAACAAGTTGTTTAATATGTGTTGTTTGCAGTGCACATCGACAGGATATGATCCAGCCTTCGACCACAAGGGCTCAATAAATCATTGTGCGTCTCATTCACGAGTGTCAAAGAGTCTTGTAATTTAGATAACTGCTCTCTGTGTTACACTTAAAACCCAAAAGACAAAAGAACCACAGTAAAGGAGTGGTTGGTGTATAAAGTTTTGAGAGAGTTGCCAAGAGAGTTGCCAACTTAGCAACTTTCTCTCTATTTTTAATCACAGCAACAAATCTTAACCATTGTTCTTGACTCAGTTTTTTTTTCTTCTTGAAATACACAGAATTCACATAAGTGAGTTTAATTCAGTGTCTGGATCCTCTCTCTTCATTACACTTCAGTTCCACAGTCTATACTGCCCTACGAAGGCAAAACGCCGTAACATCATGTTTGGTCAAAAATGAGTTAATGTCATTTTTGGGTTATTTGAGACCTCCTTTATCATGTGGGTAAATATCGTGAGTCAATTTGATTGTTTTAACGAGAAAATAAAGGGCTATGACAACATCCAAAACGTTACGAGAAACCACAGCAGAACGCCTTAACAGCTGTTAAGGCTCTTTGCCTTTGTTCTGGCACGCTGAAGGTGAGTTAAGGTGTTCTGACTTTGTTTAGCCAGGCATCAAGAGAGATGTTACTGTGCCGCTGTGATGTTACTGCCTACTCTGGCTTTGTCATACTGTCAAAGTTTGCCGCTTTTAATTGTCACCAAACCACATAACATACACACGACACATCTTTGAAATAAAGTGGCGATGGTTCAGGTCTGTCAATGTCAGTGACAGCCCGGAGCTAGCTAAATTTAATCTGTCTCACGTAGCGCTAACGTTGATGCTGACACACCTCCTCACTTGGCGGAGCCTCACATCAGACGCCAAAAACCAATTGTTAAATACACAGGCATCCTACCTTTCCATGCAATCCGATATAATCCATGGAAGATATAATCCATAGCAATGCACGTCATCTGCTGTATCCACAACAATCCATATGTGTTTGAGCCATATGTCCTTCTTGCAGGTGTTCATGTCAGATCTTACACAAATCCATAATAGCGCTAAGCTAGTTATCGCTAACGTCCGTACAAAGTAGGCTAACCTAAATGGTCGGTCAACTCTGTCTATGTTATCTCAGAATTAAAAAGTAGTAATCCAAGTCCAGTTCGTTGACTGTGCATCTTGAGCAGTTTGGTGGCCTTTAACCCTTAACCAGGGGCGATTCTAGGATCAGACCTTTAGGGGGGGCTCAGCCCCTAATGAGAATATGACACGGATACGGTGCCTTGGAAAAGTGTTAAACATAATATATTTATTGTTAAACAATAAATATACCTTTGTATTCAATTATAATTCAATTATCTTTATTGAGAAAATATTTCTTGTATTTATTCATACTGTACATACCGTACTACAAAGTAACTTATCTGTCATATTGTTTAACTGTGTTAGTGTTGCCGCACTATCCTGATCATTATAGCACTAAATAGGAACAACCAAAGGTCTTCTATATAATTTAAAACAAATACCATGATGACTAGACCTTGGTTGGCTGTTCTTATAATGGATGTAAGTATGGTGAACAGCAAGCAAATATTGATTATATGTCAGTTACTGCCTTTTGCCTTTGCACGACTCCTTGTTTTTGGCCCATGATACAAAGGCAGAGTACAGTAACTGCCAAACAAGGGTCAAAGGTCAATTTTGAGCTCAAGATTTTTTGCATACAAACATGTCTTCATTATAACTGAGTTAAAAACTCCCGCTGTTGACATGAGATGCCCACGTTGCTTGGTTTCTCCTGGATGTAACATTAGGAAAGCATGGCTAAATGTTAGCTAGTTGATGAGCTAATAGTATGCAAGTTTATTCATATGCTTGTTGTAGAATTTACAAACAAAAAGTTGTAATGCAGCTTAAAATTCTTTCAAAACTACAGGAATCAAACTGAACCTAAACTTAAATCCTAAATTAGGAATCCTAAATTAGGATTTAAGTGGGAGGGACGACTACAGTGACAGTGACTCTTCCTGACACTAGTAAGAGGTGCAAGAGGCACCGTGTGAGGGTGTGTTGACTCTAAACACGCCTCGAGGCCTCAGCGCTCCCACTGAAGCATGACTCTGATGGACACATGGCTAATGGCTGTCTCTTCTCGCAGAGATTCAGACAGAGAGAGATACGGAATCATTGCCAATTAGAGGGCTGACGCATAAAGCCTGGTTTTTAATTGGCAGGGGAATCGGTGTTGTGTGTGAGCAGTTGACTGAAATACAGACAGAAGGCTGCGGGCACCACCAGCAGCCTCCGCTAATAGACAGCAGAGAATAGGGCTGCTACAGGGTGGAAGTGCCAAAGTCAAATCCTTGCACCCTATGCATGCTCAGTGTGAAACTGAAGACCTCAGCTAGCAGAAGCCAGGATTTCATTTTCAGCACCAAAAAAAAAAAAGAAACATCCAAGTTGATAATTCCTTATTTGTCCATGTCACAGTTGGTGTGTTGCTTACACAGCATGTCGAATCCATTTCTGTCTCCAAAATAAAAGCCCCCGCAGACCTAATTCTTCCATGAGAGTCTGAGGCAAAACTGAGTGCTTCTATTTTTTAGCCTGGTCTCTCCACAAATGTCCCAGTCTGGGAACCACAGCACCTTGAGTTGATTCAAAAGTCCCCTTTTTGATTACAAGCAAATGGATCTCTTGCAGCATGAATAAGTCTGCACACCTCTGACAAACCAGTCCCAGGTTTGGTGGAACAGAGTGAACACACTCAGGTGAAAATCTATACTCTTAGGCTCCCTGACGCTGCAAGGGGTTGGTATTGACAAATGCCTCCCTTTGAATTATGTTCTCATTTTGTTTGGGAGCTGCTTACTAGAAGTATCTAGAGTTTATTCTGATGAATGAAGGGGCTTTATTACGTTTCTCTGTTATCGTTGGCACCTCAGTTAATCAGCCATGAGTCCTGCATTGGTGAGCAAAACAGGAAGTACATAGTATGTCAAACAAGGAGCTCAGGACTCAGAAAAGAAAAGATATACAGTGAAAGGGCGAGGAGAAAAATGTGAAAGAGATGCAGGTATTTCAGCGGGAGAGAAATGGGGCAAAGAAAAGAGCAGTAGGGTGAGGATAATTTAAATGTCAAACGACTAATGAAAGTGGAAGTTGAAGGTCCGATCGGAGCTGAAATGGCTGGTTGTAGTTAAGCAGTGACTAATCATTAACTTAATTACTTATTAGTAGGATGCCTTCGTAATTCCCACCCCTCCTGGCAAATATCCAGCTGCCCAGTTTTCAATTTTGAAATCTTTTTGCAAGCGGTGTCGTATTCACGACTGCAATGGAAGCCACCCACAGAAAGACAATAAACAAAGATGAACTTGTTTTCTACTCCAGAGAGCACCTTATGGTGGCTGCAGGAGCAATACATAAAAAATAGAGATTTAATTCTGGATTTGTCTTTACTCCAAAACACACAAGGAATTGGAATTCACTCTGATAAATCCCTCGAGAGCCAGAGGAGCCATATGAACACGACCGAAGGGAATGCCACTGCCTGTAAGGGCCACAGTGGGACGTACAGTAAAGGATTGTCACTATTCCACTAACCTAAGGAAAAAAATAGCATCCTGGTAAAACAGCCTCATCTGTCTTTAGCAGTGGTGGAAAGTACATTTAGGTTAGGTACTTGCGCTTTGCTCTGCTAGTATTTCCATTTTACGATACTTTATACTTTACTTTGACAGCTTCAGTTTCTTTTCAGATTAAGATTTTACACAACAAAAAGTATGATAAGATTGTAAAATACAACATTAAGCCAGTTGTTTCCAACCTTTTTGGCTCATGACCCTAATCCATTATTTCCCAAAACAAAAAATCCTTAAAAAAAATGAATACAATTTTGGGTAGCAGAACTTCGTTTTTTCTTCTTTCCTCTCCCATGAATCATTTTATGATCCTCCAGATTTATCTTGTGACCCTTAGCAGGGGGCTTGTAGGTTGGGAACCACTGGACTAAACCACCATGTTAAAACTAGCTGCTACAACAGTAACTATGCCACTTACAGTACACACTGATGCCATATGTAAAAATATATACAAAGTACGGTAACACTTTATTTGAAGGGGTGTGCATAAGACTGACATGACACCGTCATTATTATGACATGACACCTGTCATGAACATGAACAGTCATGTTGTGTTCATGACTGTTGTCATTAAGTGTCATTCGGTAAATTATGACTCTTTTAATGCAAAGTTAGCATTGCCCGAGATGTCTCTATCATGACAACTTGACATTAGCAAAGACAACAATCTCTGTGTTATGACAACTTGACATTAAACTAGACACTACAACCTGTCGATGTCTTTGTAATGACAACTTGCCATTAACCTAGACAACATAATCTGTCATAAATGTGTCATGACAGGCCCAATTATCAAACTAAACTATTTAGCTTTATGTGTTAACATTACAATATACTGTCATTAAGAGGTTGGTTTTTACATTGGCTGTCATGAGAGCATTATTATTGTGTCATGAATATTTTAGTAGTATATTTTAAGTAAAGTGAAACAATTTGGTCCTGTCATGAAGTTTGATTTCATCATCAAATGTTTTAATGACGGTGTCATGAATAATATCCTTGACCTCAAGTGAAGTGGAACCATTTGGACTTAGTCATGAACACTCAAAATGACTCCTTCATGTTCATGACAGGTGTCATGTCCTAATAATGAGTGTCGTGTCAGTCTTACGAACACCCCTTCAAATAAAGTGTTACCCAAAGGACTAATACAAATGTCCTTTAAGTACATTGTGCTGCTTACTTACTTAAGTGACTGAATACTTCTTCCACAACTGGTCTTTAGAGACTACCTGTTATGACCAAAGCTAGCGATTACATATTTTAAGATTACTTTTTGGGCTATTTTGCCTTTATTGGATAGGACAGCTTAAGACAGGAAAGTGGGAGAGAGCAGTGGATGACATGCAGCAAAGGGCCTGGGTGGGTCCGAACCGAACCGCGCCACTGCGATAGGACTAAGCCTTGGTACATGGGGCGCACGTTCAACCAGGTGAGCTACCAGGGCGCCTCGCCATCACAAACTTCTAACAAAACATATGGATAAACATCAAATGTTGGGATTTAAATAATGTAAAGCAGTGTCCTTAAGAGAAATGATGAGATGTTCTTGTTCTTGCATCCCCCTTCAAATTTAGCCCGAGTACATCTGTAATCCATATTGTCAATTGCTGCCGGTTGAGCTTTTATCTGAGGCATTCCGGTAACATTTTAAGTCTTCTGAAGCTGCATTATACACAGACATGAGGACATACTGTATTATTGCAAGTGCTGTAGACATTCCATTAAACATATCTTCCTCATAGCATCACAGCCCTTCATCTATGGTTGTTTTAAAGCTTTAGTGTGTAACTTTTTGATATTAATAAACGTCCGTTACATTCAAGCCATTGACAAATGAGTTGCTACAAAGCAAAGTAAGACTATCAGCTCCACCAAACTCTCTCTGTCTTTCTCAGTATGGCTATGTTCAGAAGATTGTGTTGTAAAACATGTTTTTTTAATCCTCCTTGTCCTCCTTAGCTGCTTGCAGCTGCATCGAGGAGGGTTGTCATTACTTAGAATTCCTCATGGGGGCGACAGAAACTACACACTATAGCTTTAATGTTGTTATGTCTTTTCTGCCAGATTGAATGTTCCAGTATATCCGAGTACTCGGAGAGGATCATCAAAGCCAACCACCTCGACAGCGGTAAGACCTGCAGCTGTTCCCCCTGGCTCCATCCTGTTGACACTGCACTTCATCTGCAGTGAAGGGAGCAACAGACTAGCTTTTAGGCGTGACTGGCTGGCAGATACACATGAGGAGGAGGAGAAGAAGAGGGGTGGTGATAGGTATCACACCGTTGAGGATTTTGAATAATCGTTAATCTGTGAGGACAGACTTGTTCTGATCCTGTGTTCATTTTTCCGTACTGCACTGGACCGGCTTATTTGTATTCATCTGCACACACATGCTGCCAACTTATGAAACTTCAAAGCATATGTTTAAATCATAACACCTCTTTAACTTTGAAAATGTACTCCCAAGCTACTGACTGTGCATCTACCAAATGATAGCTCCACAACCCACTCTGTCAGCCAATGTTCTCGCTATAAACCTATGAAGAGAAGAGAGTTTACACTATGTTTGCTCTGAGTTTCAGAAGCAGCGCACAGACTAACAGTTAGACTAACAGGGTTCACATGTCATTCTGACAGACACTTTGTATCACCAGGGAAACTCTTTAATAACTTCTGGCCAAGGCAGAACAAACAAAGCTGAAGTCTGCTAATCCGGAGAGGGCAAAGATCCACTCCTTCATTGTAAACCCCAGCTGGGTTGATTTTCATAAGGACACCGTCATGGTATCACATACTGTACAAACTTATTTCTGTCTCAGTCAGTTTATTTCTTGCACACAGTTAGAATACTGTCCTATATGTGTCACATGTTTATTTGATGTATCGATTTGAGACATAACTTTGCTTTTCGATATGTCCTCAATACTCATTTATACACTTTTAGGCATTATCATTCCTACATTTTAGTGTTTAGGGGGTTTGTAAAGACACTTTTTTTCACACCAAAATATGAAAAAATGATTATGACTTAAAAGAAATGTGTGTTGCAGTGATCACCATCTTCAAAGGCAAGGTGGAAGAGGTGGAGCTTCCTGTTGACAAGGTTGACATCATCATAGCTGAGTGGATGGGCTACTGTCTCTTCTATGAATCCATGCTCAACACTGTCATCTTTGCCAGGGACAAGTGGCTGGTAGGGTGTGTGTGTGTGTGTGTGTGTGTGTGTGTGTGTGTATAGACATGATATGTAAGTTGATCCGGAACATCAGTAACAAATATCCCAGACAAAATAAACCAACACTGCAATAACCATGAAATAATGACTGAATCATGAATGTAATATTATTAGCAAATAATGTAATAATCCTTACAACCCAATGCTTGAGCAAAGCATTTAAAGATTTAGGCTGACATTTATATAACACAGATATCATCCTTTAAAACAGTAGCCCCGAACAAAGCACTGTTTATTTGCAACCCCTCATCGAAATGAATAATTTTTAAAGGACTTAAAACGTGAATTATCCAAAACAGCAAACAAGATTTACATTTTGTGCAGCATGAGTATGTGTTCTGCTTTGCTTTCTTGTCAGTGTGGATCCCATAACTCAAAAGCACTCAACTGTTTCTTATTATTAAGCTATTTCTCATAATTGAGATAAGTACGTCTAAGTACAGTCTGTGGCAAAAATCTACCACGGAGCTGAAACAACATGTAGCGATGAGTGGGTAAAGAGCCGCCATTAATATTCTGCAGAGATGACGAGCTGATGAACAGAAGGTGTGTAAACTGAGGGAGGTGATGAGCTGATTGCAGACAGGCGTGCAGGTAGACTGGGTCCAGGTTGATGGCAGGACAGGAAGAGACTCTCTCTCTCTCACACACACACACACACACACACACACACACACACACACACACACACACACACACACACACACACACACACACAGTGCGTTTCACTATCTTTGTGGGGACCCGTCATTGACATAATGCATTCCCTAGCCCCTTACCCTAACGCTAACCATCACAACTAAATGCCTAACCTTAACCCTTACCCTAACCCTAACCATAACCTAATTCTAACCCTAATCCTAAAACCAAGTCTTAACCCTCAAACAGCCCTTTAAATTTGTGAGGTCCAGCATTTCGGCCCCACACAGCTGTCCCCACAAATATACTGTATTCCCAGTTTTTGGACCCCACAAATATAGTTAAACAAGAACACACACACACACACACACACACACACACACACACACACACACACACACACACACACACACACACACACGCACACGCACGTGACAAATCCATGAGAAATCCATGACAATGGCCACGTTATTGGAAATACACCAGGTTGGAAATACACTGTGATTTTTGACAGCGCTTTCAAGCCAGGGATCAGAGTCCGCTTCCCGGGTTGAAAAAAAAGACTTTCAATCAGGAAACAACATATTCAGTGTTTTAACCACTATCATTTTCCTAAACTAAATGAGTCGTTTTGGTGCCTGAACTTAACTGTCATCACCGCATGACGCTCACTTTTTGTTTGCTAAACTTAACTGTAATGTCAGCTGAAACGCCCAGCAGGTCGCAGTGCTCTGTACCTGGATCAAATTCCCCTTTTGTCAGCTATACTCAACTAGCAATGGCCGCTGATACGACCAACAGCTCTCGGAGCTCTATAGCCGGCTACCAGTAACCTATTTTCGGCTAAACACGACTACAGTGTAAAATAGAGACTTTTGGACAGAATTGAGCTTCCATTCCATCCATCTTGCAACCCCTCAAAATAAACTTGCAACAGATGGGGATCCCGACCTACTGCTTTAAAATAGACAGCAATACTGTATATACGGCTAAATAGCTATGACACCACAGATAAAATCATAGACATAAATTCACTTTATTGTTGATATCATATACTCAAAAATGCAATAATCATTACATAGAAAAAACAGAAAAAAACATGCCAGATTGGGGAATATATGTTATATGAATAGGAAGTCTAGAATGTTAGCGGGGATGTTACATTATGAACTACTACTCATATTATTGTTTATTGTCTTCTGCAATTGGAAAATAATAGTTATAGTCTGGTAGTTATACATCATGAACAGCTCTGCTATTCCAGTCTGTGCGCAGAGGGAACAATAACACCTCAATAATTTCAACTTGTACTTGGCTGAGGACTGACATTTCACCGCTGCTGTAATGTAGACCTTTTTACCATGTGTTCAGGATTAATTGCAGAGTTATTTCCTTGCCTGATTTGTCAAACAGAAACCCGGTGGATTAATGTTTCCTGACCGCGCCTCTCTGTACGTGGTGGCCATAGAGGACAGGCAGTACAAAGACTTCAAAATACATTGTAAGTTCACTGTGAGAGTGTATATGTGACGCTGGATGTGTGTTTTACCTGAACCTGGACTGTGAAATGACACATACTTGTACTGTACCCACTGCCTAGTTCTTGGGGTGGCTGTAACCAGGATTATGTCTTCACATTTTAAGTGAACCGTGGATGTAGAACAGCTTTTCCTCAGGCATAACACTGGGGGTGGAAATGTATATTATAAGTCAACAAGCCTCTCCATCTCTGTATCATCCCACTCTAAACCTGCTGGGAGGACTGTGGGCGATGTTTTGCTGCTGGACACAAAGCATCAGAGACAGTGTTAAGCTAGCGCACAACCTAGATGACAACAGGCACGCAAACAGAACAATAGCAAATAGATCTCCTACCCACACTCCCCCATACATCTGGGAAATTATACAACCACACTGCACCAAAAGTCATATCATTGGCTCACTGCACTGCAAAGCTTTCCAATGATGTCTGGATACCATTATTTTGTATTTGTGAAGTTTACACATAGCCAGACTGAGACGAGTAGTGATACAAGTGCACATATTAACCACAAACTTATTTTTCTCTGGGCTAGATGACCTTTTAAAGTGGCCTTCTGAAGTACTCCAGTATTCTAAGAGCATCCTGTGGTCATTAGTGCTACTCTAGGCTGCACAAGTTAAGTGCAGCCAAGAGTTAAGTGGGCAACAACAAATGCAAATACAGTGCATTACACTTCCCTGCAGGGTTTGTGACCTGTTCATTATCACCAGCTCTCCGATACACTCAAGTGGTTCTTGCCTTTTGGGCCATGATAGAAATGTTTCCTTACACACTATCTTAAGGAGCTTAATGAATAATGTATGGCATGATTTAGCCAAAGCTGCAAGGATTTTCTAGGCAAGAGTGGAGGCTGCGTTCAAGGAGGCTCATGTTTATAAATCATCACCTTCAAAAGAAAAAATGGTTCTAAACTGACACGAGGTCTAACTCTGGGGGCGTAAATCAAAGTATTCTGGGATGCTCTGGGAGTAAGACCTATTGTTTTACAGCAGGAGCCCAACTGTTTGTATCTCCTGTGGCTTCTCCCAGCCTAGAAAACTGAATAAACTGAATCAAAACTTGGAAAGAAGAAAACTATGTCATGTGTTTGCAGTTTACAAAGATTCACTAAAAAAACATGCTGGCTGATGCTGTATTTGCCAGGGTGGGAGAACGTGTATGGCTTCGACATGACCTGTATCCGTAATGTTGCCATGAAAGAACCGCTGGTGGACGTAGTGGACCCTAAACAGGTGGTGACCAACTCCTGCCTCATCAAGGTTAGTCAAATATTGACAGTATTCTTTGCTGATGGCAGATGATCAATTCATGCCTGAATAAATCTCTGCTGTTGACCCAATGCAGTGCGGATGAGAGTTTACATTGGTGTATATAGCAAACCTGTCAACAATGGGATTTGAAAATAAGGGACATTTTCCATCCTCCCGCCCCGGGCCGTCCCATCAGCCCTACCACTGTTCCGGCTAATATTAGATTTTCATTAAAGGTCCTATGACATGCTGCTTTTTGGATGCTTTTATATAGGCCTCAGTGGTCCCCTAATACTGTATCTGAAGTCTCTTTCCCGAAATTCAGCCTTGGTGCAGAATTACAGCCACTAGAGCCAGTCCCACAATGAGCTTTCCTTAGGCTGTGCCATTTATGTGTCTGTAGCTTGGTTTACACCTATCACCATTTCTAGCCACTGGGGGACCATAGGCAGGCTAGGGGAACTCACATTAATGTTAAAAAAACCTCATGAAGTGACATTTTCATGCCATGGGACCTTTAAGTACAGATGAGCCACCACCCATTTGGTGAGATACTTGCACAAATGTTTAGCCTTTTGAGAACGGCTACTAAATGGACCTTGTGGGGAGATTGTTTTCTCAACATTTACATGACAGATTTTTACCGTTACCACCATTTTCTAAAGCTGGATCACATTTGCTAGCTGAAAAAAAAAAAAAACTGTACCAGAAGTAAATGAGCTGACCATACAGTATGTAATAAGGATTGATTATGCTGTACAATGTCAATACATTAGCAGTTTACCCATAGAGAATGCCAGCATGATTACAGTGGTAAAACACACACATACATTTACAGTACTATAACTACTCAGAGATATTGATTGATTGTGAAACATATTGTACTGTACTGTGGCTGCTATGGGTATGACCTCGATGTGCAGCTGATGCCCTGTCTGTGCGTCTCACTGTGTGGATTAGAATGATCAGGCTGCTGTGCCATGCATGTCAATAGCAGCCCGTATCGTCCACCTGATTGTGCTCCTTGTCACAGTGACCTTCTTATCGTCGCCATTGATTGGACGGCTCTCCCCCTGTCTCACCTCTGTCCTGGTAAAAATTCCTGTGTGATCAATCATACCTTGATTTCAGTGTTGCTTATGTTGCTGATTGTCGATTTGTAGAAGGCCTGAGGGGCCGAAACAACATTTTTCTTCTAATTTTCAAGTCTACCTCCAGTGATCAGCACCTCACTACAACCCTTGCTGTGCGCTACTTGTTTTCTATATTATGTGCTGATTGTCAAGCACCAAGTTTTTATTTTCTTTGATATCACGTAGCCTTTCATTTATAATGCAGTGAGAAATTACATAAAACCAGCAACGAGATCAGTCATGACAGTTTAATAGAAATCTATGAAGCTGATGGGAATGCTGCTTGGGATCTTGTATACAAAATAAATAAATTAAATAGAAGACTTACAACAATGATTCCCTGCTGACAAGCTTAATTGTTTTCAAATGGATTACTGACCGACCTCATTAAAGTTGTATAGCCACGGAGTAGTACACATAGGACCTTGTGTTATTAAACTGCTGCTTGAAACTTTGGTAGCAAGACTGGTAGTGAGAATCATAACCAAGTATAATCCTGCAGAAAATAATTAATTTACATTAACAACCTGCATGATAGGGCTCTTAAATATTTTATTTTGCCTTCAGAGTAATTGCAAGGGTGTAAACATTGCAGTGCATTTTGCACTACTGCATTACTTAAACTTTGTAATGTGACTTTGAGAAGTTTATACTGCATGACCAGAGTAAATATCTGGTAAATGTGTTTATGGGGGTGATAATTTACTAAAGACAGCAGGGGGGGAATCTGACATTAATACAGCATTGTTTCGATTGGCAGCAAACATAAGGCTCATTCCTCTAACAAATGTGGCATCTGGCACCAAAGTCAGTGAATAACTAAAATCATCGATGGTACATGAAACAAGATTATCACACCTCTGCCTACATTTTTACCCTGCTGGGTACTATGGGTTTTCATATGAGCTGCACCCCCCTCTGTTACTCAGTGATCAAAGCTAATGTGATATGTTGGCGCAGTGCCGTTCACCTGACAGTAAACCAGGATGGCCTCGTGGGACGATGGGTTGTCAGATACCCTGTTAAACTGACTTGAACCAAAGTACATTTACAGATTTAGGGTTTCTAGCACCACACATTAATAACATCTGGAGCCTGACCATAGTTAGAGCTCCAGATTACCTATCTTTGTCCTACCTACACAAGGGTTACTGGGTTAATTATTGATGGTTATTATATTAGCACAGTCCCACTGGAGTCTGGTGACCCTATATCTGTCTGCAGGTCGAAGCGGTGCTGTATTTCTTTGTGTGTTTTTTTTTTTGTTGGTTTCCTTAATGTATTGCATGATGTGACTTGTGAGGATTTGTTTCTAAAGCATTTTTAAATTGTTGTAAGATTGCAGGATCATTCATTGGTGGTTTAAAGCTGATTGAGGTCAGAACTACAGAGTAAAGGAATAGCCAAGAGTTGAAGAGTTGAAGAGTTGGAAAATGAGAAGAACGATTGCACTCACACGTCTGTAACATAGACTGTGTATAAAGATGGACGATGCGTCTCCACTAGCCTACCTCCCACTGTACAAAAGTGAAGTGAAGTTCTGCTAGCATTATTTTGCTCTGTAAACACTGGTCTGTACCATTGACTGGTCTGTACCCTAAAAATCAAGCTAACGCCAGCAGCCGGTTAGCTCAGTTTAGACTGGAAGCAGTGGAAAACAGCTAGCTTGGCTCTGTCTAAGTAGCAAACATCAACCTACCAGCGCAACTACAGCTAACTAGGGTTGGGTACCGTAACCCGGTTCCACTATGGAACCGGTTCCTACGCAACCGGTAGGAATCGGACTGGATTAGAACGCAAATTTTGGTTCCTCATTTCGGTTCCACTTAATGTGTCAACTGAAATATTTTCCCTCTGTCGCTCCGAAACGGACGTAAAAATATCACACTTTCTCTGTAGTCTACCGTTAGCTAGCTACCATAAATGTAGGTTACTTTTAAAATGCCATATTTTCCCTCTGGGCTCACCAAAACGGACGTAAAAGCATACTAACCATTCACTTTTCAGTTTTTCAAGAATCGGTTTAGGAATCTTAAGTTTTTAACCTGGAGTTTTAAAAGTACCGGTTCGGCATCGGAATCGTAAAAATCCAAACGATAACCAACCCTACAGCTAACTAATTAAAAATGAATATCTAGTTTGTCTAATCTACAACATTATTGTTTAATTTTTGTCGTTGTTAAGCCAGCTAGCTTTTTCCCCATTTTCAGTCTTTGTGCTAAGCTAACACTTATTGTGCTATCTTCTCAACTAACTCTACACATACTCCCCAAAATATCGAAATAATCCTTTTAAAAGAGAACAAGATGTGAATAGGGAGATCGTTGTCATAGTTTTGTTTGTGTGCTCCGGATATTTCAGAAGAGCCCATCTCTTTACTCCCACAGGAGGTGGACATCTACACAGTGAAGACTGAGGACCTCTCATTTACCTCAGCGTTCTGCCTGCAGATCCAAAGGAACGACTACATCCATGCACTGGTCACTTACTTCAACATTGAGTTCACCAAGTGTCACAAGAAGACTGGTTTCTCCACCGGTAAGATGCCTAACACATGGTCTCATACAGCAATCTGTGTGTACAGTGTAAGTATGAGCTACAATATTATGTATTAGAGTGCCAGGCTAGCTGTTTCCCCCTGCTTTCAGCAAGCTAAGCTAACCGAGTCGTGGCAGTAGCTTAATATTTAACGTACAGATGAGAGTGGGATCAATCTTTTCATCTCACACTAGTTTAAAAAGTGTATTTGACTATCCAGTACTGAAAATAAACAAATAATGAGAGATAAATATTCACAACTTTAACTTTACATTTAGCTAAATCAACTTATATTTGGCAAATAAAAGTGTGTTTTATGTTACCTGCCTAGGGACTGCAGATGAAAAGTAGTTATTGTTACTAATTCTGGCATATTTACATGGTGTTTTTATACAACAATGTTCATATATATGCATGGTCCCTATCAAATAAACCAATAAAATAAAAATAAAAATGTCCTTGCCATAGGGAACCTAGACCATAGACATTAGGTTGTCGGTTGTGGTGTGGTTCATGCTGGTAGCAAGCACTTCACACACTACTGCAAGGGAGGAAAAATGAGAGAACAAGGGAGGATATGGCTGGATTTGTTTCATATGAACTGGAACCAAATTTCACTTCATTGAGCAGACAGAAGACATCCACAGGCAAACATTTTATGTGGAACCAAATGTTCCAAGGAGCCTGAAATCATGACCATCAGGTGGACAGCTTCACTTGGCACTTCCAGTATTAATGTAGTGAAGTCAAATGGGAGTAACAGGCATACGCCCTCGGTTATACAGTGGCCCTCTACTAATACATAAAAAGAGCATTATTTTCTAATGTGGTCTGTGTTAAGACTTTAAAGACATCTATTACAATAGTAAACGTTTGTGTGTCACTTTACATTAGAGCAGTTTAGATCAGGCTGATTGTCATGATCAAAACAGTCCTGGATTGGAGTAAGCAGATGATGTTGTGTCAAAATCTGTGTGCGACTGACCTCTAGTGGTAGTGGTAAATGTTGTTCATTAAAATGGGATGTAGAGCAGACCGTATCAGTGTAAAGGTTGGTTTGAACAATAGATCTGTCCTTCCTCTGGTACTGACAATCTTGTATATATCAAATGACGGCATCACCAGGACCTTGTAACTTTTCCATAAAGAGAACTATATATCAAATAATTTCCTCCTCTGCCCTACCCACTTCCCTTCTATTGATTTTCTGTAAGTTTGTCTGTCAAGCAAGTTTTTCAATGTCAGACCCAAAGACTCTTCATATGCCAAATCTTTAAGATACTGTACAGATCAAAAACGTACACACAGTGAGAGAGCCAAAGTGTGCAACTGATTCCCCATGTGACACATGGCACACACATACTCACAGCCAAAGGAGGAAAAAAACGGCAAACAGGGGTCAAAGATTGCAATTCATGCTAGACAATAGAAATGCCATTTCATCCACTAAATTAGCATACGAAACACAGCTAGCTTGTCAGTGTCTTTATTGAATTCTGCCCACAGAAAACGGAGAGCCCAGCCTGTGCAGCAGCCACGATGACTGGCAAGCCCTTTCATCTATGGACTCACAAAGAGCTCGCCCTTAAAGGCAGAGCTACCTGCCCAGCTGACAGATATTCGATTTAAGGGCTACTGACCTTTTGAGTCTCTGTGATGGTCAGGGCACTGGGGATGCTCTCACCTATTTTAGGGTTGGAGTGTCAGATTGTACCTGTCTGTGTTTCCATGCACACACAAACACATACACAACAAACATATACACACAGATGAGTGCACATAATGTGGCACAATAAATACAAAGTGATGAAAGAAGATTGTCATGTGCAACACTGGAGAGGTCAAGAATGCAGTCAGGCATTTCCCGCCCTTTCACTTCAGCGCTGTTATCTTGAATTCAAGTTGAGCTACCTGCTCTCTTTGCAGCATTGCTTCACAACTAGAAGGACACAGACTCACGTCAGGTAGAAAGAAGACTGTGTTACTGCCTCTGGTAGCCCCGTGATGGACTGACAACCTGTCCAGGCTGTCTCTCTACCTTCTGCCCAGTGTTTGCTGGCATATAGACATCGGATCCTTGGTGATACTGAAGAGGGTTAACTGGGTAGACCATTACTAAAGTCATTAGTCACAACTTCGAAATCCTTTATAAGGTCCTGCTTCGTTATAAGATTGAAATGGCTGAGGTACATTTTTGAAATGTGTGTGTGTGTGTGTGTGTGTGTGTGTGTGTGTGTGTGTGTGTGTGTGTGTGTGTGTGTGTGTGTGTGTGTGTGTGTCCCAGCACCAGATGCTCAATACACCCACTGGAAGCAGACAGTGTTTTACCTGGAGGACTATTTGACGGTGCGGAGAGGAGAGGAGATCGTCGGCAGCATTGACATGAAGCCTAATGAGAAAAACATTGTGAGTATTGTACTCTGTCTGTTGTCCGTGTATGTGGAATAATAACACCAATGATATCTGCCATGAAGTGATGTATTACATGTGAAGTCATGTGTAGTGGCAATGTATTGTGTGTATACAGTATATCAGGGGACGATGCACAGACTGTATAAGTGAAGCCAAAAGATATCTATCCTCCATGTTAGTGGATAGGACATCTAAAAAAAATCAAAGTACACGTCAAATACATTTTCCCAAACATGGTTTCTGTCATTTTAGGTAGTTGTTATCATGCCGATGCTTGTTCAAGTGTTCATTTTTCTGTTATGTGTATGCTGTAAAAACAGAGTGAAATTTCATGATTGACAGCTGGGATTGATTTGTGATTGGTCAGGCGGTTGTATGGGCGGGACTTTGATACCGTAGCTCCACAGCCAGATCACTACTGCGCAGACTCTGGCTCCAAAATTACAAGCTGGCAGCGCCCGTATCCGGGATATTTTGGCTTCACTTTTGTACAGTGAGATGAAGTGGAGACTTGTTGTCCGTCTTTATAAACAGTCTGTAGACTATATAAGAAAATATAGAATGTAAGAAAATTTATAATATATAACAGTGTTTCACAGTATTATTTGAGCCCCTATCTTATTTATATATATATATATATATATAAAATATTCATTTCCTGCGCTGCCTGCCCTCAACAGATTGTTTTCTCGTCAGTGTTGGATAGCGGTCAAGCAATCAGCAGCACTGCAGTGACTTCCAGACAAACAACAACAGATTCTATTGTTGACCCTGTCCGTGTCCTCTCCTCCCCCTCTAGAATGGATAATAGGGGTTCGCTTCATCCTGTTGTCTCACACAAACACTCTGGGCTTACTTAACAACATATCCTGCTGTCAGGTCAAACTGGAAAATCTGACTGTACTCCATAGACTGTATAAAACATTGCTGTACTCTCTGGTCTTATTTTTCTTTTCTTTTTTTCAGTTTCTGCTACGTACGGATTTGCTTAATCACTACCTCCCCTCTCTCTGACAATCATCTTTCTTTTCTCCCTCTGTTGACCTGCAGCGAGACTTGGACTTTACCTTCGAGCTGGATTTCAAAGGACAGCTGTGTGAAGCGGCCATATCCCATGACTACAAGATGCGTTAAATTGGACTGGGGGACGGTGGTACCCCACTGAGTACAAGCCCTGAACACCAGAGGGAGACAGAGACACTCCCATCAACACAGACAGACACATTGTGTGATGTCAGAGGGCCGTAGAATAAGAGAAAAGACAGGGCCAAAGACCAAGCAGATGTGGCCCATTGACAAGATCACTATTGTCACTACAGTGTTTGTTGAAGGCAGGAAGTTACTCGTGTTGAATGTTAAACAAATCTGAATGTAACACCAACAAAAAGAGGTCCGGAATATTTCCTAGTCTTGATGAATGTTATTGATTATTGATGTGCGTATATGTGAGATGGAGTGATGTACCTGTGTGTTTTGCTCAGTATTTGTTTTTCACAGTAACCCGGACCTTATGGAGGGATAGTTGCCATTTTTAAATTACAGTAGAGCTAATGTAATCAATTACTGTATTGTCCGCATTGCTTTTAGGAGACAATACATTTAAGGTGTAACTCTTATGTCATATTATGTACTGTAGGGAATGATTATCAAAGACACACTTTCATTTATTATAAATTAAATAGTAATACATAGTAAAAAATAAATAAAAATAGAAATAAAAATATAGTAAGCAGTGCCACTTGATCAAATGTCAATTTAGCTATGTTAGAAAACTAACAGCAATGGAACGCCACAGCCAAGGACGAACCGGCGCATATGTGTAATGTGAAAGGTAACAGGTGTTTGCATAGTCAGTGTAGGCTACTAGTAGCTTTCTGTGAGTGTGTGATGGAGGGTGTCACACCGTTGCACAGCTTGGTCTCCAGATGTGCTCCGTGTTGTCACTTTGAGCAGAACATAACCTTCCACATCCTAAATGCCTCAACCAAGTGCCCAAGTGTTCCTAGTTCTTTTCCGCACTGCTGCATTTAGCTTTTCTTCTATAGTTTCATATATAGACGCTAGCCGCACTCCTTGTATTCGTTTATTGATATTAGATTTTACTTAAATCACAGGCTCAAGGCATGAAGCTTCTTTAGTCTTCATCTAGGCTCAATCCATGTCAAGCAATCCAACCCCACAGTCTTAGCAACTAGCTCTGATCTCAGAAAACAAAGCAACATGTGCATTACCCCTGGCTGTACCAGTATCTTGGTTTAACCCTTGTGTTGTCCTCGGGTCAAATGTTGACCCGTTTTTGAAGTTTTTTTATATCAGAAATATGGGTTTCTTACAACCAAACTGCCCCAAAATAACTTGGATGCATGCATGCACGTTATATGCAACCCATACAACAGGCATGTTGTCAATTTCATAGCATTTGAAAACATTTTTTTTTTTTTTTTAAATGGTTTTAAAACAGTATGCTGACTAAATGTTGACGTAATCAGTCTGTGATTCACTCAACATCCTCTGACCTTAACTATTAGTCAGAATAATTCATATCTGTTTTTTTCAAACTCAAAAATTAAGTAAAAAGTCATTTAAATTAGGTTTATTGACAATGAATAAAAAAAAATTAAAAAGAGGTACAAAAACATAAGCACCAAAAACGTCGGAAAAAGCACCGCAGAAGAATGTTATTTTCAATTTTGTCCCTGGAAGGAAAACAAGCTTATGGTCGACGGGAAGACAACACAAGGGCTAAACCTAATGAGATTGAGAATCATGTTTCTTAGTAACATGCATACTAGTTTCTTGAGTAATATCACACGATGACGATGTGGTACTAGAGTTTACAGACTGTATCTCAGTCTAAACATTGCACAGTTACAGTGGTGGTGTATTGAAGCTAATGAAAACTGTTTCCACTCCACCTGTGCTCTTACTGAGGTCATTGCCTATAGGTACTCACTGAGGAGGGGGGGGGGGGCGCAGATTACTTCACATTAATATTCCTAGTATAAGACTCAAACTACTGCAACCCTCAACTAAGGAAAACAATATAAAGCACAATAGGTTTTAAACCATTTAGCAACATGATGTCTTGTATATCGTGCAGACACCATAATGGGCTGGATTCAAAATAGGAGCACTTGGCAGCAATGGGAAAACTGAATTTATAAAGCATGCAACAAATGCTTGTAACAATCGACAAAAATAGTGCAGTATCAAACTGAGTGCTGCTGTGTCAGAGCACACAGCTTTTTTTATTTTACAGTGTGCTGGCCGGTACAAATAATCAATACAATGTTACACTGCTTACAATCAATTATACTTTTTTTACTCTACAATGATACTTCCTGTATATTCAAAAAGCACCGTTGGACTCGGTCCAGTTAAAAATGTATTCTGAAAGTTGCCTGCTCAAAACCCCAAAATAGTTCTCCATATAGTTTATGTCATACAAATTCTAATAAGTTGCCATGTTAGTTCCCCAACATATTGAATGTTGTTTCACATATTGTCATGTCAACTTAAAAACTGAATAAACAGCAATGTCCAAACTCATCCACTGGGTGGTGCTTTATAACTTATTTGAATTGAATTGTATAAGAAAGAAGTCCTTTGCAAACGATATAAACATTAACAAATCTTTATTTTTTTTTATTTTTTTTTATGTATTTACATGTTGATATGTAGATTAAAGTGATGTGCAAGACACTGGCAGTAGTGGAGCACTATTAGTGACCATAGTGCAATATCAAACAGTAAAATCTGAACTTTTCACCAAAACCTTTCAAATGTGAACCTTGCTGTAATGTACAGATTACATATAGTGACAACATTTTCATAAAATACTTGACAACGAGGCAGATTAAGGTTATATGAAATAAAAATGTCTGCTTCATTCGGTCTGGGGGGTTCGCTCAGCTATCCTAACAACCTTCAGTACTGTTAGAACAAAAACAACAGGATTGCAACACACGCACACCTGTAATAAATACATTTCAATATGACAGCCCTGCAACAAACACCACATTTTAAGCTTAGAATTTTAACTACATGGTCATTTTTGTTTATTCAGTGGACAAACACAGAAGCACATGACTTCTGTACTGTGCTGCATGGCAGTACTTTTGCTTTTACTTCATCCACCAGTGCAATATACTGCAATCATTGCCACATAAGTATTCTAATAGTTCAATCAAAACATCCCAGTCTCAACACCAAAAGCTTCACTAAAGTAGTGTTTACTGCAAGGTTGTTAGATAATGTATTTAATTGTTAATTGATTATTTTTGTAATTATTATTATTATTATTATATTAATATTTAGAATTGTGTCCATGTCATGTATGTGTACCAAAGGTGAAGAAGCAGAACAGCTACAAAAATACTCATAACACTGACTGAATGTATTAATACATAGAGTTAAAGCGCACATGTGACAGATAAAGGGTATTTGGAAGTTAAATAAATATTTAAGGAGTCACAGTCAAGATTTTGAGGAACATCGCACATTTAAAAAATGAAAATAGTTTAGTTTGACTCAGAAGGGACTTAGTTCAACTTGCATTTGTTCAGTTGTATCTATTTTTCTTAAAATAAACTTTTCTTTTATCTTCGTATTATTATTATTATTATTATAATTTTACTATATCTCCATAAAATTCCAATTTGAGGTTATTTTCAACGTAGACAGTTTATAACAGAACATACATACAGTCCATCCATCCATCCAGGTGTTGGGTTTACCCAGAGAGCCACAAAGTGGAAGAGTGTGTGTGAAACAGTCTGAGAAACATTCAGAATAATGTGTCCTTAGTGGCACATGTGGTCACACTATCACACCGTGTATCTTAGTGAAGGGTAGTGTATGTGTGAGCTGTGTAACAACTGTTAGCAGCAGGATCTCTTCTTCTCCGAGGGGCTGCTAAACAGCTGCACCGTCTTCTCCTTCTCTCTGTCCTCCCGCTCTTTCAGAATTCTAAAGGGACATTATGAGACACAAACAAATGAACCAGTTCTGGTTCAGTCAGGAACAAACTCGTCATAGATTTAACCATTTATTGCAACAAATGGAAATACAGTTATGCTTGGTGCCGATGGCTCCGCTCTCGATAATGCTCCCTGGACCAGCCAAGCAGCACGCTAAGCTGAAACAGGGAGCACCATTTTATTTCATGCTGGGGGATTAGTTTCACTGCGTATTTGTCGTGCTGGTGTGTATTAAATGCCGTTTTGCTGTATTGTCACAGCATGGAGCGATCCCTGAGAGTAGAACCATAATGTCAAGCAGTAATAGAGATTAAGTGAAACACATTGCCTGTAAATTAAACCGCTCTATGATATGCCTTATTTCAGTAAAGTAATTATCCCATTTTGAAACTGTTCAAGCAGACAGTTGATACATATTTAGTCTTAGGTTGCTTTTACACTTGAGCTGTTTTATCTGGACCGTTCCGCCGGATAATCTGGTTTGGTTGGGGTGCTGTGAAAGCTCATTCAGACTCTGGTGCGGACCAAACAACCGAACTCTGGGCCGCTTAAAAACAGGGGGTCTCGGTTCGCTTCCAAGCCGCTGGTCGTCTGTGTGACAACACATTATCATCTCCTTTACTCGCCGTATGGTCAGCTGCTCACATTATTCGCCTTCATTTAAAATATTACAAACATTAATGCAAAACCAGGAACCCCAAGACGTTAGAATATCGGTGTCGCTCCATTATTTCTGAGACCAGGAAGTGTCGGCGAGTTTCACTCTGGATATTCTGTCCAATAAACAAGCGACCGTTTCGACCGTGTGACATTTGTTGACAATATTTTGTGCGTTTGACAAAGTGCAGTGTGAACATTAACTGAACCAAATGAAAAATGCTACGATGTTGTAACTTTACTCCCGATTTGCACCGAGTCTACCGGACTATAGGTGTGAAAGCGACGTTACTTTTGTTTTCCTGTTGCATAAACTCACACACTGAGGCCTTTACTTCTGCTCACCTGGCTAAATGAATCATGGACTCCAGCAGATTGTGTCCGGAGCATGCACTGCACTCATAGAAAATCATTTGGCAGTCCTGAAAAAGAGGCAGACATGTTTCAACTTTTGATCAGGATTAAAGGCAAATCTGTACTAACAGCTGCAAAAGCACAACAACAACAACAAAACTTTTCTCATGTGACAACATTAGCTCACATGGTCCTTTCCAGTCACCATAGAAACTATATTACACAGCAGAGACTAGAGCAGTGTTTCTCAACGGGGGTGGTACAGCCCCCCCAGGGGGTGACGCTGGAATCAATATTGTGGAATGGGGGCCATTGAGGTGCCTTTGGGGGGGGCATTTCTTTTAAGGCGAGTTTACACCAAAAGTTCACAACAATACGAGTTTACACTTTAAACTACTTGCAAAAAACAGTGGTCTGCAACATTAAAACCTGCCAGAGACGGTGGTAACTCTTCTTCTCTTTAGTGTTTCTTTAGGCTTTGTGTGGTGCAGCGCCGTGCTGCCTTCATGGGAACGGGACGTCAGAGTATCATCTTATATAAACTCCGTACTGCAGCGTTATGAATCGGTCTTGACGTGAACTTTGTAGTGTATATTAAACGTTAACATCATTTATCTTTAAAGTCTGTGAACATAGCGGTCCAACATTTTTCATTCAATGATATGATTTTTGATAATGTAACAACAATAATAGGACTAATAATAATACTAATAATAATAGGACCTAATCATTAATATTCAGGGCAATTAGCCTACATCTTATTTGATGGGGGGGAGGAGAGGCGGTAAGGGACCTGGATAATGGATAGGGGGGCAATGGTCCCAAAAAGGTTGAGAACCACTGGACTAGAGGAATAAAAAAAAATAAAAATAAGAAGAAAAAGATGATAAACAAAAAAACAACCTCAACCCAATCATACTTGAGTCTCTTCTACATAAAACTCTATTCAGTTCTAGCCACCACTGGACTGTAAAATGAAGGAGGGAGACGAGAATGTCCTGCCTGGATCATTAATTGGAACATTTACTTGTAAAAATCTTCTTCCTGCCAAACCTGGCTACCGAAATCTGGTCCCCTTGTGCAGCGGGGGAAACACAAACCCCGCTGCACGTGACGCTAGTTAACACTATACTCAACAGAAGCTAACGTTAGCCTACCGCTAGCTAGTAGCTGGATTAAACACGGTTACAATGCTGACAGCTAACGCTAAACGGTGTAAAGTGTGACTGTGTTTTACTGTAGAGGATTCAACACCGGGATGTAACAATCTGCAGCTGCCGTCGGAGAAACAACACAGACGGTGCGTTCAATGAAACTGGTAAACTACAGCCTTGTGGCGCATTTGAAGTTAATTGTAAATGTCCTTTTCCCATCTGGTGGTTGTTTGTCATTCAACAGCAATTTACTAGTGAAATAAGTTATTGTTATACATTATTATTAAATCATTTCATGTTGACCATATGGCCTTAGCAATAAACAAGCCGTTCTTTAATGTCACCAACTGTTGTTTAGTACCCTTTTTTTTTTAATCGATTGACAGCCCTAATTTTTATATATATAATATATATATATATATATATATATATATTATATATATATATATATATATATATATATATATATATATATATATATATATAAAAACAGACAAAACAGACCTTGGCTAGTCTTTCGCCCACTTCTTTCTGAACTTGTCTCTCAATCTCCTTGTCCGTTTTGTTTCCCAAGAGCATGATGGGGATGTCCTCGCCGGCTCCATCCTGTCAAAGAAGGAAAATCAAATCATACCGACTCAAAGAAACTGATCTTCAAAGAGTCCTTTGCAGTTAAAAGACCACCGGCTTCCCGGTTGCTACTGGCTCCCCAGTGGGAAACCAGCCAGTGGTGTATAGAAGCATCGCTGTAAACAAATTCACCAACTGACTTTTATTTGTCCTATATCTTCTACATCATCATACTGTGACATTTGTATTGAACATTTACCCAACTGCTGTAGGCAATCAAAAACCCAAAACATAGTAAAATGAGTAAAACCCAAAAATTTGTTCTGTGGTATTTTCTGTGAAGGATGTGTGCGGCGCAGGGCGACTGTTACTGTCTCACCTTTACACTTGTCAGCCACTGTCTGACAGCAGCGAAGCTCTGCTCGGCTGTGATGTCATACATCACAGCCACGCCGTCAGCCTTGCGAAAGAATTGCTTGGTGATGCTCCGATATCTGCAGGAGGAGAAGGGGAAGTAGACGAAAAGAGAAGGTGTGTGTTGCTAAAAAGACAGGATTGTTTTTTTTTTCCAAATGAGAACTTGCTGAGGGGCATTACGTTCAAACACGTATTTCAACTTTTACAGGGAAACTATTGATTCAATGGAACTAAAGAAAGCAGTGGTACACAGCAACGCTCGATGGTGTTTTAAGCCCCCAACGTCTCCTTCCAGGCAGTGCTGTGACTCTTGACTTCAAGGCACCTAACCCTAACCCAAGATTAATAATAACTGTATTTGTTGTAATATTTCCAAATTTACGTCTTTTATAGCATGCTTCATACATTTTATTATCCTTTCCTTTTGGGGGTTAATTTCTACCTGCAGAGGGGGTCCTGCCTAATATGTTAATGGTTTTTTTAATAAATATTTTAAAGATGCCTTGGTTGTCTTTTATAACTTTTATTCTGCCTTATCTATATTTTAATAATTTGACTGTGCTTCTGCCTTTATTGCTAATATTTATTATTATTACAAATTGAATTACTTGCCTCAAGATTTTAACACGATAATACATATGCCATTGGTTTTATGCATTTTACTAACAGTGTGGTTTTATTCTGTGATGCATTTTAAATTATTTATAGTTATTTATTGTGTGGCACTTTTTAAAGCACTTTTAAACACAGCACTTATTACAAATTTTTAATGGTATGTGTATATAATTTTTTTAAGGGCAAGTATTTCAGACAGTATTTTAGACCCTTTAAATTTTTTTATTTTAATTTTTGAGGTTAAATGATGTGTGTTTAATATTGGGATAGAATTTCTTTTGTATTGCGATGCCGGGCTATTTATTTACATACACTTTTTTATATATATATATATATATATATATATATATATATATATATATATATACACACACACACACATATACATATACACATACACACACACTTTATTATTTATTTAAATTATTTATTTTGTAATGTCTCTAGGAGAGAGACCAGGGCAAGTGTGGAGGTGACCTTTTATTTAAAGTTTTAATCTTCTGCTGTCCGTCCTGTCCAGTGGTTCTTTTAATATCTGGCCTTCTTTTAAACAGCTTTTATATAACCTGAACCCGGCTTTTAAGGAGTAAGTGTTTTATTCACACCAGTGGTCCCACTGTGCCTGTGGTGTGGTCCCCCTGTGTCCTTGCGTTTTAACCCGAACCTAACCCTAACCACATCCATTGCCTAATCTTAGTGCCTTCCAGGCAACGCTGCCTCGAAGGACGTTGGGGGCTTAAAACACAGAGAAACCACAGTAACCTTATCAAAGTGCCACAGCTGAAGCATTGTTGCAGTACATTATAGAAACTTGTCCAATGTGATGATGTCTTTTCCCAGTGTTGCCTCACCTCTCCTGTCCTGCTGTATCCCACAACTGCAGTGCCACCTGGCTGTTGTCCACAGCTATTGTCTTTACACTGTAATCTATACCTGCACATACACACAAGAAAATGTTAGTCAGCACATTTTATTATTATTGTTAACTGTATACTGTTCCAACAACACAGAACAAATGACTGTATACATACGTACCAATATGCAAATCTATACACTGACCTGAATGTATGTGATTGTTGCATCATTTTAAAAGGTAGCACATTTACACGTGATGTTTATATTAGAATAAAAATGCTCAGAATGGAAGAAACTCAAAGAGTGAAATACTGTTGACTATTTTATTTTAGACAAAGCCATTTTATTGATGAATACAACAGCGACTGTGTAAATAATCTCTCTCTCTCTCTCTCTCTCTCTCTCTCTCTCTCTCTCTCTCTCTCTCACACACACACACACACACACACTCACTCACTCACACACACACACACACACACACACACACACACACACACAACAGGAACTAACAAGGGTGTGTTTGCACTACACTGTACGTACCCACAGTGGCAGAAGTGTCAGAATGGAAGCAGTCGTCACAAAATCGCTTAAGGAGGGAGGTCTTTCCTACGCTGGAGTTCCCCACCAGGACGATCTTGAAGAGGCGGTCTGGCGGCGTAGGACCACCTTCCTCCTGAAGAAACAAGATATATATATACACACAGTCTCCACAAACGTCTCCTTCCTAAATCCTTACAGTAACTGCATTCATGTATTCCTTAGTCTGGCTAGTCCACACAGCATTCCAGGGTGGGAGAAAAACGTGCTCTGGTTTATTGGCATTTTTTAAACCAATCACAATCGTCTTGGGCGGCGCTAAGCGGCAGACGCAATAACGCTGCCTCGGCAAAGTAGCCTCAGGAGGGAACTTGTTTTGGTGGAACACGTGTACGTTCAAAAGTTGAAAAAACTCAGAGTGGACAGATAGTCTAGCTAGCTGTCTGGATTTACCCTGCAGAGATCGGAGGAGCAGTTAACCGTAGTCCTCAGAAATCCACCAGAGTTTAGAAAGCGGAAGGTAACGGACATCCGGCAATCCCCTAAATGAATCGTCGCCGATATAGACTACGTATTCCTTAAATGCTGATCACATAGTTAAAAAGGTTAGTCTTTGTCAGGCTTTATTTAGATACAGTATATAACTGGATATGCTTACATGTATGCTGGTCTCCTTGCCAACAGGCTGAACTCTTGGAGATGTGGGGGTTTCCCTTTTCTCCACATCTCCCTCCGACTTCTGCTGCTGGCAAATATCGCTCATCACCAAGTTTATATCCTCGTTTTCTGAGGCTTCCTCTCCTTCACTACACTCCTGCAGTGTGCTTTGGACCTGGCAGTCATTCTGGAGCAAGTATGGGAGGTGGTCCTCCTCGATGGAGATGATCCTCTGGAGGTGCCCTCTGGTTTCTGCCAGGCTAAAGGGCTGGCGTGAGCCATTGGCTAGGTTGTGTCTCACAGAGCTGGGGGTCAGCTCCTCCTCATCCTCACTGGTGATACAAAGTACCATTATAGCCCACACTACAGTGCTAATGGGAACAACGCAGATCCAACACAGAAACAGAACATCTACCGCACAAACTGTGGCAAAGTCTAATGACATTTGAATTTATCACTTGGTGATGGTTTACCTTCTGAAGACATTTGTGTTGGGGCGTTTCACAACACTGACCAAAGGCCTCTGCTTCAAATCTGGTGTCGTCTTAGAATTCTTTGGATTCTGCAGAAATTAAGATTTGAGATTCAGTGTTCCATCTAACTTTTGGGGGTGGCTATTCTGGGCTCTGGTTGACACATCTTGTTTTCTATTTCTCTAATCTTTTATAAGAGGACATATGAAGAGGGGGCAGGGGACATTTAAATAATACAGTGTACCAATCCCGCTATAATAAACAGCACATACCTGATTGCATATGTCCTTTTCATCTTGTAAATGTTTGTTCATTTCTCTGGATGCAACAAAGAAATAATGAGAAAGTGAGAACCTGAAGTCTATTCATAAGATTTAAATTTAAGTTGTAATATTGTGTAACTGTCTTTGTTTGTTTTGTAAATTGACAAATTAATAAATAAATGATTTCAAATCATTAGGTCAATTTTGTCTAAAGTGGGGCCAGAACAGCTGCTCCTCTAGATCTATACCTCAGAAGGTCCAGTTGTTTGAGGAGGCTGGCTCGCTCTCGCTGCAGTCCCTCGGTCAGTCTGTATATTTCACTGTGTTAGACAACAACGCATCCTTTATTACAAATACTTTATGACCAAACAGACGCTGTGGTTACACTTTATTAAAAAAATAAAAAATAAAAAATAAAAATAGTATTAAAAAATACGACCCAGAGCAAAGAAAGGCAAAATGAGTTCATCGACTAGAGTGAGTGTATATGACACAGACACAGTGTCTTTTGTTGTCTACTTTCTGTAAGATACAGTATCACAGCATTTGAAACATAAGACTTTATGACGGATAGACACTTTAGTAATCACGAAGGAAATTTAGGATTTTAATTAATTAATTTAAATAGATTTAATAGAATGTAGATGAGCAGTATATAAGAATAAACGTCAGCGTAATCCGCTTAATGAGCAAGGTACATGAAAATAATTGTGGGTCAAAGCAACTCGACTGCTATTATTGCTATGTCTGTAAGTATTACTATGTATATATGTATATATTACAGTTTGATGACAGCATAGAGATCCAGATCTGTGAAAGTCGATTGGTATACAGGCTGGTTATTACGGGCTTACAAAAATGTGTTCATTGACAGTATAAATTGTGAATGAAGTCTGCAACACGCCGGCGTGTTTTACTGCCTCTCCATTTGTGTGTAGCAAAAACAATGTGATTGCATCCTGACCAATGAACAAGAAATAAAAATTGAGAGGCCACATATTCAAGGTGGACGTTATAAAGAAGCCAGAGTGAGTAAGAAGAGCTACCACTCACATCTCCTTCTCCTCGTAAAGATGTGTGGCCTGCTCCTGCAGCAGACTCAGCTGGTCCTGAGCCAAGGCCAGCTCCTGGCTGGTGTGCTCCAGCTCCCGCGCTAACTCCTCATTCGTGTGCTTCAGCTTCACGTTCTCCACCATGGCCACATGTTGTTCACTTTCAAGCTCCTGGCACTGATGCTCCAACTGGAGTCAAAAAAAAAAGAAAAAAAAAAAGAAACACATAAAAACACTTTGGGATTTCCTAGGTTTAGATCAGGAGTCTTCAATGTTTTTTAGGCCAAGGACCCCTAACCTGAAAGAGAGATGAGCAGGGACCATCCCCCCCCCCCCCTTACATATATTGTATAAAAATAAGTTGCATAATAAACTGTTCATTTTATAAAACCCTATAAACACACCCCCTTTAATTGGGGCCCTACAATACTAAGCTATTAAAACAATAACTGTTTACATATTCATATATCATCATGTTTTAATGCCAAACACAGGGAATCCATAAGCTTAACTGATGGCTACCGTACAGGCCAGTAACTGTATCATCAATGTTATTGAGGTTGTTGTTTTTGAGGAATAGGTCAATTTATCTTTGCTAACAATATGTATTCATATATATAATTTTGCTGCCCCCCTGCAATGACTGAGGCCCCCCCCCCCCAGGGGTCGCAGACCCCCAGTTGAAGCTCACTGGTTTAGAGAAAATGTGTGTTGGGTTGCTTCACACCATTTATTGAGGCAGTACTGACCTTTCATTAAATGTTACTGAACCACGTGTCCCTCTCTGATCACAGCAACATAAAACAATCTATAACACTATATGTAGGAAGATAAAAAAATATTTTTATTAACCATGGTCTGGGTGAATACTCGATTCTGATTGGCTGCAGGGTGTCCATGAAAAAGTGATGTAGGACACCTGCTAAAGGAGTTCTGGTTACGGTTCTAAATGAATGCGCTACATTAAAACAAATAGGAAATGTGAATCTGTTATTTCCAACTCGTCCTCTGAACACCACAGGATGGCGCTAACACACAAGCTGCATGAAGCAAGTTATACTTCCCCTCTTAACTGACTTTGTTTCACAGAGAATAACGTTATCTCTCATCCCGTTCACTGTTCAGGTCGCTACTTCAGGGTGCGGCCGACAGTAACGTTACACGTCGCGGATCAAATTGTTTGTAAAAGTCGTTATATTGTTTTGGGGACAATGACATAGGCTGATAGCTAGCTTGTCTTGTTGTTCAACATACTGTGAAATTATTTTTACGGATTGCCAACTGTACACAATGTTATTGACTTTGGATCTTGCTAGCATAGCGCTTTCTGGCTCGTAGCGGAGCTGAAGGGTTCTACGAGCTGAGCGGACTACAAATAGCTCCCGTTGCTAAGGGAGGAAAGTCGTATCTAAGGTCCTTCCTATTTCCTGGAGGAGTGAACAACGTTTGCATTGCATGAGAACCTTATAGGAATCATTGTTCCAGGTATTAGTCAAACCGTCAGGCGTAACCAGGGAAACAGAGTTATTGTTTGTAAAAACTTTAGATTTCGATTGTAAAACTAATTAAACTATAAAATAATGTTTTAAATATGTGATTTGGCAAGTGACTGTGGTATAAACGGGTTAATGCCCTTCGAGGCGTCCATTGTCAGATATTAATGGACGACTGCAAGGCGTGAACCGGCCGACGTGCAGCAGAGGGCATTAACCCTTACTTATTTCCCAAATCAATTCGATAATATTTTCAATTTGATTAAATATCAATAAGGTGAGGGAGATTTCAGTTAAAATACAGTTATTCTCAGAGAATGTATGCTGTAAATTGTAGAAGCAAGCAAAACTGTATGGCAAGAATATAGTGGTCAAACTCCCGGCCCGTTACGTTATACATCCATGGTGACAAGGCATGTATTGAAAGATCAATTTGGGGATTTTATTAATCAATCGATTTTAATTGGAGAATTGATTATTTTAACCCAGCCCTACGGGCTAGATTATCCAAAGCATGAACAGAGCCAAGAGCAGGTACAGAAGTCTAGATTTCTGTAAGAACACTTGAATTATAATATATAAGTAAGGGATAATGTAGAGTGAGCCGGTCATTACTGCAGGAGTGGTTCAAATCAATAATGTCCCACTCGCTCTACATTGTCCTGTTTATTACACGGTTACTTACTAAAGAAAATCAATGATTTGACTCCTAGCAACGGTCTGTTATTCAGAAACAACAGTAATCAGAAATAACAGACCGTAGAATGAGTATTTAACAGAGCCGTGTAATAAAAGTAAGTTCTGACAACCTGTACCTTTGTTTGTTTTTTTACATGAGACTGCACTACCTAACAGGCACAGGCATACTGTAGTCTGGGGAATGAACCAAGTCATCCACTTAACAAAACTCAGTATCACTAAACACTTTCACAGATTCTCATGAATGTTATGTACTTGACAAATTGTACAATTTCTCTCGTGTGTTTGAACATGTGAAAACAAATGTATGTTTGGGGCACAGAGACCTATAACTGTTGTATCATACAACACAGCTATCATCATACAGTATAATGATAGTTTAATATGTGTGTTTATGGTACAGTGGCTCATTTACATCATTCTGTTCCCATGTCATTTTTTGTTTAAGGTGTCTCCCATGTGTTGCTGCTCGACCAGCTGAATTTCCCTATGGGATAACTGAAGTGACAAAGTGCGTGTATGAAGGGTTTCTCAGAGACAGTGGCTACTGCAGTGCACTTTCTGAGAAATCCTTCTGCTATCTCTCACTCACCCTTCTCTGCTTCTGAAAGAGCTGATCCAGCTCTCTCTCCTTGGCGGACAGCTGCAGCTCCAGGTCTCGACTGCGAGACAGAAAGCGCCCGTATTCCTTTAGTGCGGCGATAAAACAGGAAAGGCAGGAAGACCAAGTGCAGGGGTGATGAGGAGGAAGAAGATGTACAGTATGTGATAGATTTAGCAACAAAATAAAACACACTTGTTTGACATCACTAATAGGTTTGTACCTGCACCACAATCCTGTCTTTTTCAGTTTTTATTTGCTGCTCCATTTCCACATAAAGGCGCTGGATCTCATCATCGTGTGTTGCTGCTTTCCTGTATGGATCAAATTCAGATTTGATGATGTGCCATGTACAGTGTGTACCTCACACACTGTGTGTGAAACAACCGCCTAGATTAACACAATTTTAACTCATAAAGTATAGTAGAGCGGTTCGATATGGAGAAAATCCGATATCACACCATTTTTGACCAAATACCTCGATGTCGCGGCGATATTGTTGGGTTGACTATTGGTGCTTTCACAAAACATTTAAACAATGAGATTTTTGATAAATATTAATCAGCAATGTGGATATAATGTCTAAGTTGGTAAAGGCAAATAATAGAACAGCTAGAACAGTCTGGGAAATTCAGAAAATGACATCACTACTGTAATGCAGTCTGTAGGGAGTTGGGTTGGGAACGGGAGGGTAGCAGGTTCAAGTCCCCATACGGACCAAAGTATGGTGGTGGACTGGTAGCTGGAGAGGTGCCAGTTCACCTCCTGGGCACTGCCAAGGTGCTCTTGAGCAAGGCACCGAACCCCCAACTGCTTGGGGTGCCTGTCCATCGACAGCTGCAGCCCCCTCACTCTGACATCTCTCCATTAGTGCATGTATAGGTACTGAGCATGTGTGTGTAACTCAGGCCTGTGTGTAATGTGTGTAATAACAGACTGAAAACATTGTAATTTCATTTACGGGATTAATACATTAGGGCCCGAGCGCTGACAGCAACAAAGGCCCTATTGAAACTGAAGGAATTATTATTCTTTATCCAGCAAATTAATCGCCTTTTTGAGGGGCTTAACATACTCAAAAACTCAACAAAATTGGCAGTCGCATCAAGTCTGGTGAAAATGTATGTATTTTAAGGGTTTCGGGAATAGGCCCACAAAAATGGCTCACTAGCGCCCCCTACAAAATTAAAAACAATTGAGCCCCTGCAGTACGTTTAATGTAGACTAACGAAACGTTGTACACATATGTAGCATGTCAAGACGTACAAAAAGCTCATTGGAGCCATACCCTAAACCCAACAGGAAGTCCGCCATTTTGAATTGAAAGATTTTCCGATTTTGGCCATTTCCACGTCGTACTTTAACAAACTCCTCCTAGAGATTTCATCCGATCAACTTCAAATTTGGTCTGTGCCATCTTAAGACGTTAAAGATGACGTTATTAAAAGAAAAACTTTTCGTCATAGGGCATGGCCGTTGCAGGGCGGCCATTTTGTGCGTTTCGCCATCGAAACAGGAAGTGGGTGTAACTTGAGTGTACATTGTCCAATTGGCTCAAAACTTTTCAGGATTCATAAGACTAACTCTGAGGACATTTAACAGACAAAATTGACTCAAAGTCATAGCGCCCCCTAGTGGCAACAGGAAGTGGGCCTAAAAGTCAAGGTGCTATACTTTAACGAACTCCTCCTAGAGATTTCATCAGATTGACTTCAAATTTGGTCTATACCATCTCAACACCTTAACGATGAAAAGTTATTAAAAGAAAAACTTTTAATAGCGCTACTGAGCCGCCCCGTATACTTTAACCATGCCCACTTACTCAGGCCACGCCCCATTCCATAACATTTGAACCATTTAAGGTAGAGTCTTGTGTGAGGTGTCATTGAACTCAGCAGGGGTTCCTTCTTCATTGGTGATGGTTTGGCCCGCCACCTATGCTTAAACCATGCCCCCTTTCATAACTGGTGACCCATTTAAGGTAGAGTCTTATGTAAGCTATCAATGAACTCAGCAGACTTCCTTTTTTATTGGTAAAGGTTGGCCCCGACCCCTATGCTTTGGCCACGCCCCCTTTCACAGCTAATGAACTGTATGACGTAGAGTCTTGTGTGAGGCATCATTGAACTCAGCAGGGAGTTCCCTTTTCATTGGTGACGATGTGCAGTGTCTGAGTGCCGCACAAATGCACGGTCGCAACTTGCAGCTTTAGTTATTATTATTAAAACCAGGAAAAGACAACACTTAACGATATTACGATATCCAAAACTTAAGATATCTAGTCCCATATAGATGTCAATATAATATTGCTATATTGCCCAGCCCTAAAGTATAGTATGAAAAGTACCTCCCCCCCCCCCCCCCCCCCGGTGACCTTTCGAGAGCGCTCTCCATCTCCCTCTTCTCCTGGTTGGCCTCTATGATCTGGGAAGTCACTCTGGCCAGGAAGTCCTCAAAATTGGATAAAAGGTGAGGTTCATCTCGGCGCACCTGGACCCACAAACTGCGCACCTCAGCAGCACTGATGGGACAGAGTGAAGAAGCAGGGGTATACAAGTGTCAATTTCTTTAATGACATTTGCAGTCTGTCGTGAGGTTTCACAAGAACTGCACTGCTATTAATTTTTTTAGAGGATAACTAGGAGAAAAAAATGTCAAAGATGTAGGGTGGAAATTCTAGCACAGCAACACAAACATGCAGAGGCAGCAACTCAGGTACCAGATCATTGCGTTTTTTTTTTGTTTTGTTTTTTTAAATCCATTCATCATTGCTGCAAAAATCTTAACTTATTCCATAAGTGCTTGTTTGAATGCTTTTGTGTGATACAGGCTCTGCAGCTAATGCGCTGACGAGACAGCAAGATTGACACACTGCATATAAACAATGATATACAGTAGGTATTGAAATGTGCATTCATATCAGTAGTGAGACAATCAAACCTGAGTGATGACAGAAATGTTATACCTATGTGATCAGAAACAATGGAATGTGCCTGTAAGCTATGAGAAGGTAAGGGAAGTTAAACAAATCCCTGGAAGACTCAACGGTTTCAAATACTTATCCTTAAACTCTGGCCAACGTCAAAATCAGTTAGTGCTGCACAAACTGACCTGATTTTAAATGTCAACTCGAGCCAACCAGGTAGCCGGAAGCCAACAGGATGGGTAAATCTGGCATCCACCTCCACCACTGTGTACTTTTATTGAGTTGGAGTTGTTTGTTAAGGTGAGTCTAGTCATGCTTTTCATAAGATCCTGTCATTATCCAGTGTATCTTTTAATCGAACAAAGCAACGTCTAAACAGGAGTTACTTATGCCCATTAAATATTGAGAAAGTTAATGGTTGACATTGTATATACAGAATTCCTGGAGATAAATTCAATACCTTTTAATACCATTTTTAATATCTTCTCAATATTTTTTAAAACCAACACGCCATTGAGTTGCAGGTTTATACGGCAACACGTTTTCTAACCATTAAACAGAGTTTGAGATTTATAAAACTACATCCTCTAGGCCAATAGAACAATGCAGATAGGGAAAGTCAACAGAATAGATTGAGACTCACTGACTTTGGAAACATCTTGCAACCCTAACCCATCTTGCATTTATTTCACCTTTAGAATAAAATTAATAGATGAAATAAAATGATAAATTAAAGCCGTTCAAAGAAACAAGCAGTCACTGATTCCATTATAACCACTTAAAACTAAGTGAACCTTCTTCTGTATGTACAGACATGAGTACACAGAAAATATTCCATGAGGCAAGTGAAATACAAGAAAACAGACATACATACAGACATGCAAACAAACCGTTTGAACTTGATGATGCCATTATTTCCATTTCAAACTAAGTGAACCTGTGATCTCATAGTAAGAGCTTCAATTGAATTGCTTTTTCTTCCCCACGAGGGGTGCATACCGCTCAAAACCAACATGAAAAACGTTAACTAGTAATGTTCACTCAGCGTTTTGTTTTGTTGTTAAACTGTGTGTAAAATGAGCGGTGACGTTAATCACCGGTTTCAGGTAACGGCACCGTCTATTTGCTGGATGGTTTTAAGCTAACGGTCGGTAGCTAACATTAGCAGATAAGCCCATTGACAGCGACGTTATTGTTCATATTTTGGCACAATCAATGTTTCTGACCGTGGTAGTAGTGGTCATAGTGACTGAAAGTGTGATGTGAGATGCTAAAAAGAATCTACACGCCGTTTTCAGGTAACGTTACTTTTTGACGTTCAACACCCCCACCCCCGCTGCTGAAATCAATTCTAGAGGAAACACTGTCAACCATCACAGCATCTACATAGAGAGCTAGCTAGGAGTACATAGTAAAAAAAAAAAAAAACACTTCCACACTGTTAAGAGAATGCACAAAACACCTTGCACACTGAGAGCACTAACACATGTCCTTAGCTAATCAATCTGAATAACCTATCCACTTCTACTGTCCCTATACAATATTTTCTTACCAGCTGAGCTGCCACCTGCTTGCCCTGGAGGAATGTTTGCACTATACTCTTCATCTGTCTGATGCACCACTCAGGCTCTCTGTTCATCTTTGTGGGATACAAACAACTTGAAAACAAAGAAGAGCTGCTGCTGGCTAACAGCGGTCTTTGGAATCGGCTTTGGCTGCGACTCTGGAAGACTTGGAGTTAAGCTTTTCTTTGAGAAAAGAACAAAGAACAGAATTCTTAAAAAAGGAAGATGGGTTCGGAGTTTTGCCGACCCGATACGGCAAAAGTTTAATCTATCAACTAGCTCCGCTATCTTCTTCGTTGCCCTGCTTGGTTGTAGCGCGCAGAGGGAATTTGAAAGACAACCGTTTATCCCGCCCCTCGGATTGAGCCCTGCCAATGGTGAGTTCCCAGAACCAACATCTTGATGTGGGTCTGGCTCGTTCTCTTAATACATCCATGGTCTGGCTTGGCAGGCTAAAATAGGTGGGATAGGATATAATATCACACAAACTTCACAAGATCAACTTAAACAGACATAATAAAAAAAATGGACAACTCATAGTTTGCAACAAAGAAAAGAAATGAATACCTCGTAAAATGGTGATTAATACTTTTTAATGGCCTTCATTTTTACCAATTTGATTTACTACCTTTTAATACTTTTTAAAACCCCGCGGACACCCTGATTGATTCAGATGCGGTAGTAAAGGCTTTTTAAAAGTGTGACTGTTGTCTGGAAGTGATGTTTCCAAACAAATCCTACTGTTTAACAAAAAATAAAAATAAAATAAAATCACATTAAACAGACTAATATTCAAGCAGAAGGAGTCTCACTCTAATACAGCGAGGCAGAGCACAGATTGCTCACAGGAACAGCTTTGCTTGAGAGTGGAAACTTCCAACTTGTCTCTAAGTTTGCACAGCTGATTGTAGTCTCAGGCTAAGTTCACCTAAAAGGTAGTGTAGACTAAGCAGCCGTTAACAAAGTGAACAAAGATATGACGTGGGAACAAAACAAGAACACACAGTACAGTACTCACTCTTCAAAGACATTGTTGGCTCCGAGGTTTTCCATGAGCATGCAGAAGTGTTTCTCCTCTTCATCCTCGTCTTCTCTTGCCCGGCTCTCCTCCCACTCGGTCTGGTACAGGACCTCTGTCGGGCTTTTACAGGGGTTCTTCTCCTCCATGCCTCCCTCTACAGAAATCTCCTGACCGGATAAAAACTCAACTAGAAAAAAAAACAGGTGCACAATCGAAACATCAGACTACACCTACTGATGATAGTACCATTGTTTTAAGTGGAAAGAAACAGTCTGAAAATGTACCAAAGCCGGAGGAGAACTCTTCGAGGGTGAGGTATTCGTTGCCGTCGGAATCAAGGGTATCAAACACATTTTCCAACTCCTCCGCACTGAGAGGGAGCTCAGTGTTCAGCCTCTATTTAAAAAGGACACAAAACACAGCTGCTATTGGCAAGAACAAAGCCTCAAGGGCATTAACAATACTGTAGCTATAACAACAGCTTCTTCAGACATATAAGGACAGTCATTAGTGCAGTGGCTACGGAACAGTTGGTGGTTCTTCACAGTTATTTTTACCAGTCAGAATTAGACTAAAATTAGCCCAAATAACACAAGATGCAAGTTATATTTCAGTTAGCCTCGTTCTCATTCTAACCAGAACATGTTTAATGGACATGCATCATCTTCGGCAACACAGTGCTTCACACTGATACAGTTAAACACATCAACACCTGGAATCTTCCCAGTGCAGCTACAGTACAGTCTTCAATCATTGACCACTGGGCAACTCCATCGGAACAGATGTTGGTGCAAGTGAGACTGTGTCTAACCGCGTGTCAATCACTGCTCATGCACACGCATTCATTCTCCCTTGTGGGGGGGAAGGGGGGAGGGACTGAGAAGTTGTTGATGTTAAAAAATCTTGGCTAAGTCCTGGATCTTCACAATCCTACCTACAGCACCTTTAACTAAAGGGTTAATCCAAAGGGACATGACGGAGCGAGAACCTCCCAAATAACCCTTCGGACCATGACAGTAACTGCTGGATCGTTTACAAGGAAAGCCAACACAGCCACACCTCTGTAAGCAGCTCGGGTTTTATGCCGTGTTTACACTGCTGCAAATGTTGACTGAGGTGACCCATACAATCCAGGGGAGGGACAGGGAAAGGGTAGCATCTGCGTACGATTATCAGCTGTTCTTGTAAAGTGTGTTATCTGGGCAAAACATATCCCTAATGTCAGCAAAGAGTAGAATTGTAAAGCCAACAGGTTGGTGGCCACAGCGTGAAGCGTACTTTTAAGCTGTGAAAATATTGTGAGTGAAAATACTGTGTCAAGAGTGCACATAAATGTAGGCAGTACTACTCATTTTTCTTGGTAGATCATCTGCAACCTTTGACCGATGTATGGAAAGTGTAAAACAAATATAACTAACAGTAACAAGCGCTACTTTCAAGTACTGATTTTACTCTTCATTACAGACGCTCATATAAATAGCAGTGAGAAGGACTGGACCGCTGTCCTTGCTCGCCATCTAATTTCCAAGCCATTATCATAAAACGCCAGATCAAAGCTGTGTATCTATGCTCCTCGGAGCGAGAGCCTACAAGTGCTTCATCAAAGGATTAGCCACGGCAGGGATGAATATCCGAGTGGCAAGTGAATCTGCACAATAATGGGAGTGGAGGAGTTGCATGACAAAGCTTCCACCTGGCTCTCTGTGTCTCAGTCGCTTTTATGCCGCTTTGAATAAGCTGCACGTGTCCTGTTTGGCATCATGAACGAGTGCACAGACCGTCCCTGCACTGTACGCTCATTCGTGATGAATAAGGAGTTATCTCTAAAACCACATAACGAAAATGTGAACGTGATGCTCTGTACACTGTGGATGCTAAAAAAAAATAAAAAAAAAACATTGGTCCAAACAGCGCTGATACTTTGACATTTAGGTGTCCCTACAAGTTAGAAAAGTTGGTAACAATTTTTTGTTCCTATTATTTTCTGTAGCAGTAAGCCCATCAATGAAATCTAAGCTAACATGACATCATTTAAGTTCTTTTATTTGCATTACTTTCATGCAACCAAGGGGAGCCTTTACGCCACGTTACACCCTTGTATCAGCATCCTTACCTGCATGTCACGTCGGGTGATGAAGCCCTTGTTCTCCATGTCGCACATCTGGAAGAACTCGTGGGTTTTCTCCACGATAGTGTTTTGTCCCACGTCCACACGCGTGCCCGCCGCGCCGCTGCTTCCTTGCCTCTGCCATGCAGTTCGGGCCACAGCAGTGGCCGTGGTGATGGTGGTGGCGCAGGGAGCAGTGAAAGCCGCCATGGTACTTGTGAGTCTGTTGATGCAAGAGCGTTTCCCCGGCGCCCTTCACATGAGCCAGGTACAGTACAGACAGAGGTGTGGAGGTAAGAGATCCCGGAGAAGTCGAGCTTCAGGCTGCTCGAGCATCAGAGGCTCTCGCCAATGTCACAGACTGTCATCTCTTAGCAACCGCCTCTTTAATTAGTCGAGGAAACCTAGGAGAGAGACACGAGAGTCTTCTGTTAAAAATAAGCACAGCTCCTTGCCCAATACAATTTGTTACAAAAAATATGTCAATCAAATCAATCACATGTATTTAAAGTGTAACATCACCATTAGACATGGTCTCAGTGCACTTTACAATTAAGGGAACACAGAAATAACAAGACAGCAACAAAACAATTGAAGAGCATTAAAGCAGTAATAATAAACAATACAAAACCAGCAACATAAGACAATGAGTGAAAAAGGTTTGTTTGTGAAGGACGCAGAAAGGATGGTGTGTTATGGTTGGCCATAGTATAATGAGTGGAGGTGGGTTTTCAGTCTAGATTTAAAAATGTCAACTGAGTGAGCTTCTTTAAGATGTAGTGGGAGGCCATTCCACAGATGACAGGCACAGTAGGAGAATGCTCTGTAACCAGCTGATATTTTGTTTATATAAATATATGACCTGCATCAAAAACATGTTATTGTGCCTAGTGTAGTCTAGTCTAGAAAAGGTAGTGGGTTTTTAATCTGATAAATCAGATAGAGACTTCAAAAAAGGATATCATCATCCTCATATAACAGCACATGCATTAAAGGAACATACTTCAGAGACTTTGATTAGTACATGAGTGGCTAGGAAGGGCACTTTAAATTCCGTTTGTAATTATGTTATATTAAACAGCCAGTGAGTGGTCATTATGTAAACCTTTATGTTTGATAATGTTCTCTCTCGCTCGTTCTGCCATGTCTCGCAAACATTTTCAGTTTGATTTGGATTTAGTTGTGCAATTGTTAAACATGGCCCACTGCGTGCTGTACACTTAAAACAACTGCTGCTCTTCTGCTTTACTTCAGGGACGGTGGCCTTTGCTGAGACAAATGTCATCTGACAAGTGAAGCCCAAACTGAAAAGAAAGTTGTGGTATGACGAGGAGGGCCTTGTCTGCCTGGAAGTATTGACTGATATAACTCACTTAGTGGTGGGTTTCATGGGGACTGTACTTCTATGTGCACTGGTTTGGAAGACTGCCTTCCGGAGGCTGGTGTGCACCATAAGTTGGCTCAGAGTATCAGACAGTGTGTGTGTGTGTGTGTGTGTGTGTGTGTGTGTGTGTGTGTGTTGACCTATGCAAATGTAGACATGTGGGACTGGTAAGTCAAACAGACTAAAAAAATAGACGTGCATGTAGGCAGGTAAAAGGACAGAGGAGAATGCAGGGTGAGAGACATAATACACACCTTCTACTGGCACGAATGGAATCTATATTTGTAGCTCATGAAGCTCTTTGAAGCCTTTTTAAATTGATACCCTTAATCTGAAATTGATTTTACTGTCCGTATCGCCCATGTATACTGAAGATATACTGGACCTTATTGAACATGTGGTTCTCAGAGATGTACTTAAAAATAAATGTAAACATTTCATTCAACATTTTCTACGGAGTGGCATGTTCTTTGTGAAATATTTGCTATTTGTGAATATGTCATGTTTGGAAGTGTGAGTCTAAACATTGTGTAAGATATTGCAAGCAGGACCAAAACGTCACGTGTCAAGTCACCAAGCCCACAGTGAGCAATAGACAAAGCTTATGCCTGAGAGAGGAAATAAGAAAAGGAAGTAAAAGGTGACTCAGTGTTTGTTAGGAGTGATGTAGGGCTTTTGCCGACTTACACGCTTCTACACAGATACTTACAGTATTATGTAACAGAAAGACATTTTATCCAATGACCACATCTGGCACATGTTTAACACTAAATTGTCTTGCTCTAACTTCACTAAATTGCAGGCCAATAATAAGTTTAGGGAATAAAATAATACTTAGCGAATCTTAAAGTATTTGTCATTTTCCTAAGATCTAACTTTTAAATGCTGGAGCTTACTGCTTTGCATACAGTTACCTTATCTCTTTTAGGGTTTGATATGGAACAGCTGTCAGCTATCTGCACAATAGCACTTACTACCAGCTAAGCAAATTAAAAGTAAACCAGAAACTAAAACTCTGTTTAAAAAAGAAGCGTCAACATTCATATATATATATATATAAAAATGAACATCCTGGCAGATGATTGTGTACCTATAGTCCCAAATAGTCACTACATTACCAGGATACATGCAAGATTCAGTGTGTTCAACATATGTGAGTTTCTCTTGCCTAAAGAGGTCACACTATGCTCATAAGCTACATATTAAGAACACATTGTGGTCAGGGCTACAGAGAGACACATTTACTGTGTGGTCTATAGTTGTGGCCACAACAGGTTTCTGCAAAAGACGCATCTTTTGTTTCTTTTGCATCAACTTCTGTGTTTCCCCCCGTGTATTGCAAGCCTGGTGGCCCACTAGGCCTAAGCCACTGGGAACTGTTTTTCAATGCATTTTAAAGCAACACTAGAGGACTTTTTGTAACTTAAAATAATGTTTCCAAAATCGTTTCAGTGGTTCATCAACTCGTAACAGGGTGAACGGCACTTCTGCATTCGCTTTGCGGTCCTCTACCGGCTATAACCGCACTATGCAAGTTTGCCAGATCGGGTAGCGGATCTGGGGTCCGTTTCAGACAGCAGGTTTAGTGAAAACTCTGAGTTTGTTAACCCTGAGATGAGGGAAACTCTGGGTTTTCTGTTTCAGAAAGGGAGGTTAATCAAACCTGAGAGAGAGGGGTAACTCCAGCCCGTTTCAGAAAGAGACGTAACTTAACCTCAGAGTCAGTTACTATGGTGACTGAGCCTGTGAACCTAACCTGGTCGGGAGCAGGTTTTCTTCAAGAAACCTCGAGTTTCTCTCAGTCTCCTCCCTCTGACACAGCGCGCTTTCATTTTCCTCATTCATTCATTCATTCATTCATTCATTCATTCATTCATTCAGTCTGTATCAGGCGCATTTTAGCGCTGCATGAATAAAAAAAAAACGGATTGGTTTATGTTAGGCAGATTAGAAAACGTGTTGTTCTCAAACATTGCATGTCCTTCTGTCGACGATCCCGTTCATGAAAAAGCTGTATTACTTCACAGAGAGTTTACGTCTGACTAGACGTATTTTCATTTCCACGTAACCGATTTGAGAGGTATTTTCTTCACAGCCGACCTTATCCATCCTCATATCACCAACATCCACTATCATGGACATGCTTTTACCAGCAGATTCTTTGTGTCGCATTACGTTTCTTGCAAACGGCAGTTTTCTTTACAACACTGGTGATGCGGATCATACTGTAATAATAAAGACACTGTATGCAGAGCTGTCTGAAGAGTGAGACTCGCTCTGAAACATTGTTTTAAAACATTTTTGTTGTGTTCCCTGGACACAAACCAGTAAGAGCCATTAAAAAGAATTAAATGATTATAAATTATGTTTCTGTTAATGATCATGGTGCTGCAGGCTCACAATGGGATTAGTAGTAGCTTACTTTCTCGCCCGCAGGATTGCACCTAAATGAAATTATAGGTGTAATACCATTCCAGTTTTCACCAGTAACATTATAGGTTACCTGTGATTAAATATGAAATGAATACACTGTCAATGCTTACGCATTGACTCGAGCAGCAATGTTCTCCCACACCAATTCTCTCTCGTTTAACAGCAACGAAATACATGTTCAAACTCGCTGTATGTGCGCATGAGTACTTCCGCCGACCAGTTTGTTTGTGGTTGTTACCAAGGTAAATCATAGTATCATGGCTCCATTCATGCTGCCTTTTTATTGTGGTGGTGCACGCGCTTAGCTCTGAGTCAACCTACTCCGAGTTGATTGAACCAACTCAAATCAGCTGTTCTGGAACCGAAAACTCAGAGTTCCCCATCTCAGGGTAAATCAACCCAGAGAGCATGGTTAGATTCAGAGTTTGTTAAACCTCCTTCCTGAAACGGACCCCTGTAGTTCGAATGAGACATAATGGACACAATTCCGCTTCCAACCTGTAGGGGGACCGAAGCGGGAAAAGTTCTCTAGCATTGTTTTAAGACTTTAAATACTAAAGTTTTTTTTACGGCTCAGTTAGAAACATTTTCAAAATTCCAGTTGGCTTTTAGCATGCACTTAACATAAGATAAGGTATGGATCTGTCTGTCTGATAGCTTTTTAAATTCAGAATTTCGCAATTCCAGCCATGATTCTGTGATCACAAAGGCTATTGGGCTCTACATTAATGCTGCCATCGGTCTGTGACTGGCCCCAGCCGGGCCGTCGTCGAAAAAAAAAAAAAGACACTTGCCACCGGGCTAAACAACTTTTCTGGGGGAAACTTAAAAAAGGTCACTCTTGCCTAAGTCACTATCAACAACAATGGTATGATTTAAAAAAAAAGCCACAAGCAACAACGTCAACCAATGATTTATGTAGCCTGGCACAGGTCTTAAAAGGAGGCACAAATAAGGATACTTACAAAACTACTGAGTAGGCTACATCTAGCTGCAATATCTTACTGGACTTTATTACATGATTCATTTCCAAAAAATAAACAGTGTGTGTAAATGTGCACAGATGAAATTAAAGTTGGTTTCAAGTGTCTATGGTGACAAATGCGATTGTGAAAGAAACACAATGGAAGACGTAGCTGCTCTGGACCTGGAATTCCTTATTATTGTTGCTTGTAGTTGCTCAAATATTTCACTAAGCAGCTTTTTGTTTGTTGTCCAATGTGCTACCTAATCCAATAAAGAGGAACAGACCCTCTGTTCTGACCTATTTTACTGAAGCACAAACTTTGTCAAAGGAATCTTTCACAGCGACTTATACCCAGTCCAAAGGGTAGAAAGAGCTGGGTTCAACTAGGCCTGCCAGAATAGCTTTCAGTAGATGTTCAAATAATTAATGGATTTAAACACCACCAACACACAGAAGACACGTTTTATTCAGAATATAAGAAATCAAGGCACAGGAGAAATGCCAACAGCTATAGTATTGCTATTATATATTAGCTATATAGGGCTGGATGATTAATCGAAAATGTATCGACATCAAAATTCTGAAGCGGTTATACCGACGTATTTTTCCTATGCCGATGATTTCAATGATTTATTTCTGTTGATGGGCCTGATTTCTCCTTAAAAACATTCATGTGTAGGGTCCGAAATTAACCCTCGCCAGTCGCCAAACGTGGCATTTTCCGTTTGGCGAGTAAATCTCAGAGGGCTGTCCGCCACATGGCGAGTAAATGTTTGTACCTACAGCAGTGGTGTAGGCAGAAATAGTATTTTGGATGGGCCGGTACAAAAGTGAGTGGGCCATTTTCAAAAAGACGTAGAAGTAGCAAAAAGGACAAACTGAAAAAAAACAGCAATTTTACCTTCCAAGATATACTGGATTACAATGGCAATAGCAGTACTGTCTACAACATGCTCAACCAACAAAGCTCAGTCTAAAATGTTTGTACAACAATATAGACCAACCTATTCAGGCTAAAATATATTTGCACCGGCAGAACCAGCAGCATTGGCGTTTTTATCGTTATAAAATTAACCATTTTAATGCACAAAGTGGCAACTAAACATGAACCCAAACAAGCAGAGAAGGAATTTACATACTGCGTCACATAGAATAGCCTACATCAGACAGAAATCGCACATGTAACATATTCTTTGTGCATTCATAACAGCATTGTTGCTTCAGGACTATGGTCAGATCGTGAGCAGCAAATGCGCTACCAGCAGTAAAAGAAAACCAAAGAAAGAAAACTTCCAGCCAAGTATTGTATTAATTATGAAAGATATAATGAAAAGTGGCCAGCAAGGCGCCAAATCTTGACATTGTGTCAAGATAGCCAGTGTATCGAGTCCACGATAGTGACAGGATCAAAGAAAACTGTCACTCCTTCACTTGTCTCTCGACCTTTTTCACAGCAGACATTTTTTTTGACTTGTCATAGTAGGAAAAGCACAGCTGAAATTGATAACCTTAACGATGGCTCAATTCCATCAAGTGTCCCAGTAAGCTGTTTCAGTGAGTCAGCATGCACAACACCAGGGCCTCTCCTAAGTGGAAAGCAGCCATCATTAATGGGTTTGAATACACCTGTGCTTTTCCTACTACGCCATGTCTGCCGTGAAAAAGGTCTCTTAAACCTATCTTTAAAAGAAAAGAAAAAAAAAATGTGTCCATGCTGTTGAACAGTTTCTAATTACATGGCTGCACTTTCTGACGATCCCTAACTTCAATGGGTTTTTCGGTTTTCATAGAATTATGGCTATTATAGTGTGACTAGCACAGCACAACAAATCTGGCGAGGGATACTGTTCAAAAGGTTTACCTAATATTACCTAAGTATTTGTGTGACACGCTGGAGGTAGGCATTTCAGGTTTAACAAGTAGCCTATACCTTCAAGTCGTCAAATTCAGTTACTCATCTTCCTGGAGTGAGGTAACGACCATTTCCCACATCTAACAACAACAACAACAATCATCTGCAGCTACTGCGTTCTCTTTGAGGAACTGCAACGTGCCTGTCACTGTCAACTGTCAAATACTTAATCGTTACAACAGAAATGTCTTGCAAAAGTCCAATACGAAACGATAAACATGATGCCAGTAGAAGAGGGGAGGCTTGTGATAAGCAAAACAATACTTTAAAAGGTTCTAATTTCACAACACGTGTAACAAGGTAAAACATTTACTTCCTACCCTATAGCCACACTTTTTACTGTGCAACTTCCTGTGATAGAAAAAGTCTCATTGACACTGTACGAAATAAACTTTTAGCATAAACTAAATTAACGTTAGGAAACACTTAGCTTTAACATCCAGTAAGATAATAGATGTAACATTGACGTTAGGCTAACAGGACCAGCAAAGAGCAGACCTAACGCTACTGTAACGTCAATACGCGGACTGTATGGGAACAAAAGTTAACGTTACGTACCAGTGAATGAAAAGTGAGACGGGTTGGAGGAATTCATTGTCTCCGTTGGTACTGTATCAGCCTTATGCGCTTGTGGTTAACCTCACTGTTTACAAGTCAACTGGTGTGAGTGCAGGAATTTGAGTGAGCACTGACTGGGCAAACCGAAGGGAGGGACTTCAACAAAGTCATCGTTGGTAACCATAGCAACACTCTAGGAAGTCAACATGCAGCAAGACGCTTCACCCCCTCCCTTTTTTTTTTATCTTCTCTTCATCAGTAGCAAACTTTTCTCAGCCGCATGTCAGGAATGGTAGAAAACAACTACACGTGGTGTCTTTTATAAATGTTTGAATATCAATCTCAAAATGAATTTGTGGAGGTATAGGCCTACGTGCAGTTTAGTGTCACAAATTATTTTCCAAAAAGTGAGTGTCACAAATGATGAGGGTCTTATTTGAGACAGGTTAGTTTATTATTTTCCAAAAAGTGAGTGCCCCAAAGCTACCATAAAGCTACAGTCTGCGGGATTATGACTGAACGCCTCAAAGGCAGAATCTCTCCCAGACGGGCCCTCGGTTGGGTCCGGGTGAGCAGAGCCGTTCGTGACTGGTTCGGGGTGCGCGGCCACGAGTTTAGAGGGGTTCCGGGTTAGGCAAGTAGCAGGCCTATCGTGATTTCTTTAGGCTACACTGTAAATTGTGACAACTGTGTGTATTAGTAGGCTACCACCTGAAGCCGTCTATCGCAGTTTGCCACAATCGTTTCCGAAGAACGGGGTCGCCCTGCCATTTGTTTCGCTTGTAAATAATGCACATTTGCAACAACATTGATTACTTACTATAAAACACCTGTCAAACAGCACAGGTGGTTTACCAGCTTCATAATTAATTATGGACATTGTATGGGGAATTTGTGACACTAAACTGCACGTTGGCTACCGGCTATTTATTTGTGAGAGGATAATAATAATAATTAAAAACACAGGGGATATGAAGGCCTATATGTAGTTCTGGTTTTTCTGTTTAGTAAAACGTGTTGAACTCCTTTGATGATATTTATCTTTGTTAGTAACATGTGAGGAAATAACCAAAACAGTTTCATTTTCAACACAGCCTACAGTAGGCTATAGAGATTCAGTTGTTTCAGACCACATGACAGCATTGTGTTGTCTTATATTGTCTTATACCAACATAGTGCTGTCATGTGGATAGAGCTCTTGTTGATCTTGGTGGTCAATGAGAAACAGGCTTTGCCTGAAATAAAATCTTATCCACAATATTGCGCAATACTGTACTCTGGTATAGGCCTACTGTACACTCCATACTGTAGGCTGCACTGGCCTTTAGACATTATGTAGGACAGTTTTTTGGTATGGTCTGAATATATAAACAGAGCAGGAAACCGGTTGAGCAGGATAACCAGAAAAAAATAAATAAAAAAAAATCGAATTATAAGCCCTGTGATACATGAAACTAAAAACGTAAGACTGTATGCAATCAAAGGTCAGTGTTTATGCACTATAAAGGCTGCTTCCAGCACTGGTGGAAGTAGCTTATTTAGATCCTATACTTAGGTAAAGTAACATCAGGCATTTTGGTTGGAAAAAAAACACAGGTGGAACTAATAACATTAACGATGCCTCAGCAAGCCATATCAGTGAGCTTAGTTTGTATAACACTGAGATACACGCAAATATTATCAGACATTTTGACATGTCAGAGTTGGAAATACAAGTGCAAATAATAAAAATGTGTGGATGGGTTCCATTTAACGGCTTCAGTTTCCAGGTCCTGGTTTTTTTTTTGCACGGTGGCTCATGGCTTAGTGGGACACTTGAAAGGAATAGAGCCATCATTAATGTTATTAGGAACACCTGTTGTGTTTTCTTCTATGACAAGTCCAAACATCTGCTGCAAAAAAAGATCTATTATGCAGGCAGAATGGCACTGGGTGTTGTTGTTACATTATTCATCATGGTATTGTATTTTGCTGTATGTGTTGGAGTTAATTTGAACTATTTAACGTGCTGTTGGGAAATTTGTTCTTGTCGCCTGTTGATAATTAGAGTAATTCAATTGACTTGCAGCTGTAATACCAATGACTTCCACATGAGGGGAGTAAAGGACCTTTTATGGATTCATTGAAATTAAATGAATAGCATTTGAACACCAGTTTTTTTTTTTCCAACTAGGCTATAAACCAGGAAACTCATGTTTAATCAGCTGCTTCTGAAGAAGTTAATATTATACTTATTGACCTTCAAGCATACTGCAGCAGGTTTTGTACTGTCCATCTGGACGCATACAGTCTAATAAATGGCACAGATGAGTTTGGCCCAGTCTTTTAACAAGTAAGTAATCTACAGTGGGGGGAAGTCTTATAATGTACCATAAAAATGTGTCTGCTCCATTGCACAGCAGCCAAGCAGGTGTAAAAACTCTCCCAGGGCTGAATCTACAATCTACATTATTCCACATGTGTGGCGGCGATGAGGACCCTTGAGCTTTGAATGTCTCCTCGTCAAGTTGTTTTTGCGAGGCTGATTTGCAGCAAACAGATGTATGCGAGGCGATGCTCCAGTTGAGATTTCGGAGCCAGATGTGTTTACACAAGACACTGAGTAATGGTTTTTGGAACAGCACTCATTTCTCGCATGAATGAAAGGAGACAACAGGAAGACAATTGTTGTGATAATTCTTTATTTTGATCTCACTGGTTTTAAATTCCATAGTGTGTGAGTGTGGTATTTCTTACAGTGAAGTATATCTTACAATCTGCTTTAACCCTTGTGTTGTCTTATGGTCGACCATGCACTTGTTGTCCTTCTGCGTCAAAATTAACACTTTTTTTTTACAGTTTTGAAAAAAATATTTTCAATGTTTCTGTCACTTTTTTTCCAAGTTTTTGATGCTATTTTTTCACTAACACCAACACGTATGTTGGTAGAGAATCAGGTTTTGAAACCATTTACATTTTTTCAAATGCTATAAAATTGAATACCCACAATTCAATGAAAGTAGTAATCGAGTACTTGCAATTGTACTTCATTTTTTGAGTAATTTGGTTAAAAAGAAACCCATATTTCTGATATGGAAGTTTTGAGAACAGGCCAAATTTGACCCGACGACAACATGAGGGTTAAAGGGCTTTACTGATTTTCTCCCCAAGTTGTCTTAAGAGGGATACATTTACTCCAACCCCATCATCATTGAAGCTCACATGGGAATTGGTAACTACAACCACACTTAAAAAGTCGAGCAGAGATCCACTACAGGCACTTTGGGAGCCATTTCAACCAGCGGAAAGGAGAACTAGAGCAGAGTGGCGAGGAAGAAAGGAGAGGGAGAGACATACTATAGCAAGGGTACGCAGCCAGTGTCACCACACTGCTCTGGTTTAAGGCCTTGGAAGGACTGACATCACACTTGGAGAGTTCCATTCTGCTCTGTATTTCAGAGTATGGGAGGGTGTGTGGTTGGGGGCTCAGAGTCATCTGTGGCACTGCTTTAGAGGTCTTTCAGTGCCTCTAGGATCACGCTATGTGGCTATGATCAGAGATATGCCAATGCCTGGGGATGTGGACAGTTCTTCCATTCCAAGCCATGGCCTTTGCTGTATCATTGTGTATCTTTGTGGCTTCGGGTTTGGGTTTTGGTTGTCTGTACGTGCTCTTTTGGGCTCGGATTTCGTGCCAGGGAAAACTGAAGAACTCATTCACATTTTTGTGCCGCAGCAGAAAGACTGTAAAACTTTATGGGGAGTGCTGGATCTTTTGTCATTGCACCTCTGCAGTCTGGGTAAACAATTGAAAACTTTCATGTAGGTCAGACCAACTTTGAAGGGTTGTTGTCATCTACAAGGTCTCCAAATTTAGGCCATTTCTGACAGCTATGATAAGTGCGTTTGCTCGTATTTTCCCCTAGAGGTTCCCAACTGGCACTCAAGCTTCATTTACTTCAGTGCCCCTTCTCTTAAGGTTCACTGGCAATTGTTCTGTCACAGCCTCGAGACGACTTTAGCCTAATTGTCTTCACAAATATTATTTTTTGCATTAAACCTCATATTGGCACATGCATCAGAAAGGATTTAAATATTAACTGTAACAAAACTAAACAAATGAATGGACCCTTTTTCTGTAATCTTTGAGTTTTGTCATTTCTAATTTTCTTGAATGGGAGCCTCCACTGGCGTTTCACTTTCGCACTAGAACCTCTAGGTGGCACTCTAAAGTAGGTTAATGCAGCACCCTTTATATAGAGAGTTTGGCCAACTCAAATCATGGGCACCATATTGGAGACCAACGTCAGATGACTCTACAGTGTAACCCAAGGGGGTAAGCTTCTCCTCGGACCGCGTAGCTCCTATGGCGCCATTTTGATGCTACCAAGCCATCACCTCCCTTTAGCATTCCATTGACTGCCATTCATTTTGGCGCCACTCTGACAGCGAATAACTTTACATCTGAAGCGTTTAAAGACTCTATTTGTCCATTGTTTATTTCTAAAGAAACACGACAATGTATAAAAGGCCCCATTACCTTGTACCTCACGTTATGGCTCTGAAGCAGGCGTTTTTGTAAAAATAGGCTAACGATTGTGTCATAACCACGCGACTTACTGTCGCACAGTAGCTGAATTACCGTATACTACAGGAGAAGCTCGCAGGCAGTTTCGTCTCACATTAACTGTTTAAGTGTAATTACTAATGTTAACTAGTTGGAGGCTGCGCAGTAACGCTCAGCCATCACCGGAAAAGTGCTTCTAATATCGTTCACTGGTCTCCGTCCAGAGCAACGGGATCTGTTGGTCCATTATATATATGTCAATGGTGTAACCCTATGGGGTGAATATGCTATCTTGAAATAAATTGCTTATTTTCACCATAAACAGGAATATACATGTTATTATCAACGTTTGTCAATATGTAAAAGGCCCTTACGGAAATATTCCAGTGTATATTTACCTTCTATATCGTAAATGGGCCTCTAAAAAATTGTAGTGAGTGACCAGTCTCTGAGCACTGTTTACCTTTCTCATGTCCACTAGCATACGTACAGGCTAACTATAGTCAGTTAGCTTTGTGTGTAACGTAACAAAACCCCACCCATCTCGTAGGAGCAAAGCTTAATATTTCAAATAAAAAAATGGTACAAAAGGAGCACTAATGCCACAGGTCCTATGTTGACAACATGGACGCAGATATAGGAAACTCCAAAGGCAGTCGTAATATTTACCTAGCAGGCTAGGCTAACGCTGTTGCGCTAACGTTAGCAAACGTCAGCATAGCTGTCTAAACTTGTGAAAAGCCGAACAACATCCCTGTCCAAGCTGTGTTTCACTTTCCCTCCAATATTATTATGAACGTAATAAAGACACCTGGACTCGGTCGAGACCAAAAGCCATATGACTATGTCAAGATCACAAGCATTTAGGTACATGGAGTGCTAGTGAAAAAGCTAATGCTAGCATAAGGCATGGCTAACTTCAAACTTCATTCATTTCTAAAGCAGTGTTAGAACCTTTTTGACAGCATGGTACACATTATCGATGGTATTACTATCTTTGTCCTATGTAATTTGTTATATCGAAGAGAGAAACACACAATAATGAACAGCTCCCATACTTTTCGCCTTTTTGGTTCACGGGGGGGACTTGTGAAATCTTTTTCCGCTTCCCTGTCTTTCATTCCAGCCAAACGTGCAACAGTTGGGCATTTTGTCAGTGATTGATGTAATTTTTAAAATAATTTATTACATTTTCCACTATTCCCTGCACTATGTCCAGTGTTGCCAACTCTTTTCCAATGAAAGTCGCTAGCACCAGCTCCAAAAGTCGCTAAAAGTCGCTAAATGACGTCATACGCTCATTTGTATAAAGCTTAGTGGTTGTGTCAGCAAGGTAGATAGAAAGAAATAGAACACATAATCACAAATTCAATACAGGAATTTATTTTACCTTATAATTATTACTTAGGTAGCCTATCTTTGAAGTAAAAAAAATTAAATTCTACAAAGGGAGGGAAAAAGATTGATAAAGAATTATCAAAGAAGGCTGGCTTGCCCAGGTCCAGGCCAGCTCAGTGGCGTCTTTCTCCCGTCGCGTCCTGCTGTCTCTCCTACCTACACCGGCCCCCGCACACCCTGTCCCCCTCCCCTTCTAACTACCTGCACACTGTGCACAGTGCTGCTGCACATGAGGAGAGAGGGGAGAGGCTGATCCTCTGCTCCTCAGTCACAGAACAGAAGACTGTTTTGCCGGCTAGAGGAGAGAAATACCTTGCATGCTCGCTGGACAATACTGACGACTTTTCTACAGAAAGTCGCCAGATTTGTCGCTAGTCGCTTTTTTGAAAAAAAGTCGCTAAGGGGGTCTGAAAAGTCGCTAAATCTAGCGACAAAGTCGCTAAGTTGGTAACACTGACTATGTCAATGGGAATCAGATGAATGTTGGTATACAACATGGAGTCCACGAAACACGTGACCACCTTGGAACCAATCGCATAACGGGATAGCTCAGATTCCCTAGTTGGCCAAACTCTCTATATAAAGGGCGCTGGGTTAATGCAAAGACTGTATATAGAATAGACCAACAGATCCCGTTGCTCTGGACGGAGACCAGTGAAGGATATTAAAAGCACTTTTCCGGTGAGCGCAGCCTCCAACTAAGAGAGACGACATAAATGTGACGTGAGCAACCTGTCTGAAAGTTGTAAGTCTTCTGGTAGCTGTGCCAAGAGAAATCTCAATCATTCCCAATCTTGCAGAGAAGGAGAGCGTAGGTATATGTGAGGACATAACATAGGCACAGGCTAATTATTGCTAACTAAAATGCTAGTTAACATTAGTAATTAAACTTAAACAGCTAATGTAAGTCGAAACTGCCTGCAAGCTTCTCCTGTACTATACGGTAATTCCTCTACTATGCGACAGAAAGTCCCGTGGTTATGACACAATCGTTAGCCTATTTTTACAAAAACGCCTGCTATGGAGCCATAACGTGAGATACAAGGTAATGGAGCCTTTTATACATTGTCGTGTTTCTTTAGAAATAAACAATGGACAAATAGAGTCTTTAAACGCTCAGATGTAAAGTTATTCGCTGTCAAAGTGACGTCAAAATGAATGGCAGTCAATCGGATGCTAACGGGGCTGTGAGTGCATGTTAGCATCAAAATGGCGCCATAGGATCTACGGGTTGTGAGGAGAAGCTTACCCCCTTGGGTTAATGCTGTGAAAGCGTCTAGCTCAGCACCTGTGGACTTCATTTGCACCCAAAACGCTCACATGAATGAGCTCTGGACATGGAGGTAGAGGGTGTCATGGTTCATTTATCGCTGCTAAGTGGTAGGAATGATTTAATGACTAGATAATCTAAGTTCTTCCATTTTATTATGGACACATTTCTGCAAGAGAAGGAAAACATGCTGTTCATGTCCATGCGTGTTATCTTGTGTAATAATACATTATTTTCAGACAGAAATGCATATGTGTCCTGTATTGGTTTACTGAGAGAGTGGAAGTCAAAAATGTTGATTTGTTTTTTTAGCTGCTGTTGTCTGGGAGCTACGGTTAATTTGCTGTTGCAGAAAAATACCCCAAGTGGCATACATCTGTCACAAACAACTCCATCCTTCACATTCTCCCCCTGTATGCTAAGTATTGTTACATTACAGTGATGAAAGATCTGACTTATTTTCCAGGGATTTGGTGATAGTTGGCGCTCACTGAAGTGGCAAGCTGGCCCCTGACTGTTGCCGAGTTGGAAGCATGGCAGCGTGCATGCAAAGCAAGCATGCTGCTGCGATCGCTTCTTATAACACAAAGCCTTATTGTGCAAGACAGGCTATTACACGCTCCATTTACAGGATGGCTTCTGATACACTGAGGGCCAGACTATTTAGACTCATGTGTGACATAATGGAAAGCTTATGTTGCATCACACATCCATCCCAGTTAGCCTCTGTTGATTCTGTTAGGATGAACACATGACCTCCAAGTGACTGGAGAAGCTGTTGTGGTCACCAGTGTTGAATATCTGCACTCAACCTTACTGTACATTTGCATCAAGGATTTCCATTCCCTCTTGAAACTAAAATTCATGTCATTAGACATGATTGCATGTAAGTACCACTTTCCGTAGTCCCCTCCCCAAGGGAATATGGGAACATGTGTTTCCTATTGTTTCATTGGTTTCTTCATGTGTTCAACCTGACCACACTGACTTTGCCATTATCTCACTGCGCTTACCTCGGCAGACTCTTTTATCGTGTTTGCAGTTTGCCTTCAGATTATAATCACATGAATGAGCTACACCAGTAAAGCAAAGAAGTAAATACGTGTTAACGGTATGTTCTTTTAACCCCCTAATAAGCCTTAAAGGAATAGTTTGAAATTCTGGAAAAAACACTTCAGAGAGTCTTATTTGAGTAGCATAAAGACTGGAAGCAGAGGAAAACAGCTAGCTACTTTGGTGTTTGTACAGTTTAAACAAACACTATATACAGCAACATGTTATTTGGTAAAATTTCGAGGTGCCTGTAGGCACATTTTTAAAAAAGAGACAGGTTAGCTGTTTCCATCTGCTTCCAGCCTTTATGCTAAGCTAAGCTAAGCATTTGCTTCATATTTAGTGTACACTCATGGAAGTTGCATTGGTTTTCTTATTCACCTCTTGGCAAATGTATGCAAAATATTCCTATATTCCAACTTTTCCTTTAACCTTATAATCTTTTCACCCCTTAACCGACAAAGCGGATTCCAGCCTGATGAACTGTAATCTGAAGGAGCAAATGGACTTTTAGACCTACAATAAAGTACTTTTTATTTCATAAGAGAACACTTGAGCCATTTCCCAAGTTACTCACCAAATGTGGTGTTTGAAAAATGTGTCCCAGCTGCTTTATTTGCTGCCACTTCCATAACCTGTGCGGGTGAAAACATTATCTTTTTATCTTTTATTTGGCTCAGGCTTTTCACAAGTCCCCTTTTACAACCCACAGGAGTCAAATTCTATACTCAGAGGAAGAAAAAAGGCCAATTTTTGTGACTGGCTACACAGCTTAAAGATAAATGCTGCTTGCAGAAATTAGTTGCGGGTGTTATTTCAATCATCCCATGGCTCTGTTTTAGGATATATCGTCTGAAATTGTTAAGCCAAACTAAGATTGTCGGTTAGACTGTCTAACCACAGAAGAGACCAGAATAAAACTACATCTCCATTCTTCATATAGTAAAAGGTCGTAGTTCACAATTCACCCTGTCTGAGCGATGATGATTTTGAGCTTCACACTTTTCACAGAGAAAGAGCTGGATTTGCTATTTCAGTTAGTTATGCTTTTGCTGAGCATGTATTGCTTTTTAGATGTACAGTGTGTCATTTTACAGAGCTTCTAATTTTTTGCAAGTTGTCAGAATAGATATACAGTATGGTAGAAATGTCCATTGGAAGGAAAAGCTGAAAAAAAAGGTTTGGTGGTACAATTTGTTTATCTGGTGTCACTTAAAGGACAATCCGGCGCAAAACGAACCTAGGGGTTAATGACAGATGTGTACCCACTCGATCGCTCTCTGGGACATGTTTACATGCTAATCGAATGTGTTTGTAACTTGGAACAAGCTAGTGCGGACCGCTGATTAGCTTACAACGCTAGTATTCGGGGCACAGGGAAAGTAAAAACAAATTGATTTCAAGACACGTCTCGTATACAGGCGGCCGCCGTCTTGGGAGCTACTGTCTTTCTAAACTATCTTTTTAATAAACTGTCTGTACATTTACAATGTTCTCAATGCTTCGGTTAACATTTAGGGACCCTCATTATGCTACCGTTGAAGTGTGGTAATATTTTGAGCCTTTTTAGTGGTATAATAAGCGAGTTGTTTTTACTTTCCCTGTGCCCCGAATACTAGCGTTGTAAGCTAATCAGCGGTCCGCGCTAGCTTGTTTCAAGCTACAAACACATTCAATTAGCAATGAAAACATCTGTTATTAACCCCTAGGTTCGTTTTGCGCTGGAATTTTCCTTTAAAGAAATCAAGTATCTGACTCATTTATCTCTGGTCCATTGCCCAGTTGTGTGTGGAAAGGTGATGGTTTTGAGCCAGAGAGTAAGATGACATCAGAGATTTTCCTTTGTAAATCTGAAAACGGACAGGTCCTCCCTACATTTGTCTATTAGTTCTGGTGACTGTTAAAATAAAACAGGCAGTAGGACGGATAAGTGAAATGAAACATGCTTTGGCAGAACTAGCTGGCAAAGCACCACGTTTTATAACTTCATCTGAATACAACGTTGTGTGATAAAGCAATTAAACACATTTTTGCAAGTACACCGACACTTAAATTTATGTGTATCCGGTAATAAAACTGAATTCTATGTCTTGCACCATTTAAACACCCACTTACTTCTTATCAACCCCTGACTTCTGAGAATAGCAGGCCTCCCGAGCGTCTCCTAAACCTTTTCAAACCAGCTTATATCAGTGTTGTACAGAGCAATACGCAAGGTGGTACATATGTAAAAATACATTCTCAACTCCATCATATTCTTTACAGGCCTGGCCATAAATGCATGATTGATTTATGAAGCTGGTAGCCAGCCAGGTGAAATAATCCACTTCTGTCTCATAGTTCATACAGTTGGTAATGCCTGAGTCATTCCCCTGTTGTCTGTTGTAAATACAGGTGGTTGGCCATATCTCTTACTTCAATATAATATGAAGGATCTTAGGGTCTATCACGAACAAATAGTCAAAGGATCTGATAGGGTCTTGAGGATGACCAGATTAAAATCGCATTGCTGAAAGATAGAGTAAGTGTCAAAAGAAAAAACACTTAAAGAGGTGAATAAGATGAAGTAAAGTACTTGCACTGCACATCTTGAAATGGTTGTGAAGTTCTCCAATAGTCAGTGGTGTCTCAGACGTGTTTGTGTGCAGCAGCATAAGCAACACACATTATCTGGTCAAACAAACCAAGGATGTGACAGCCCGCTCTTTATAATAGGGTGTTTGTGAGTGTTAAAAATCTGTCATTGTTCTGTGTTCAAGAAAGAAAAATGTAAGCCTGCTCAGAAGTTCTTTGTATGTGCTTTCTGGTATGAATTGCTTGGCAACATTTAGCCAAAATAAATAGTTTAAAAGCTGCTCCAGCACTGGGAATTAAAAAACAAACTGAGCCAGCAGGCATCGCCTCACTGTGGCGGTAAGAGTATAAACACGTTTGCAGGTATTAGTGATGACAAGCAAGTTAAATTACTTTACAAGACATAACATGAGAAAATTGGACATGTCTTAATTGTGATTGTAATTATCTGTAAAATATTGGCTTTAGTTGGCAACCAATATTTTTGTAATTAACAGTAGATCCCATGACTACTCATATGTGACAGAGGTCTCTCTTAATGATGAACCCACAGAAAATTATTACTTGCCTTCCAGAGCTTTATAGCGACTTACAGCACTTTTTTCTTCTTCTTCTTTTTTTTCTTTTTACTGTCCTCAACTTTTGGTTTGGTCTCCTTGCTCTCATCAGCGTTGTTTTAGGCAGCAGCAGGCAGCTGTTTCCAGCGAACAGCAGACAGAAAAAGTTAGCAACTAGCTGTGAAAGAAAGTGAAGCATTTTGCGTTCATTCATTCATTGTGAGTTAATGGAGACCAAAACCGGAGCTAAAAAGAGGGAGAATCTTGGCCTTGTATTCGACAGTTGCCGGAGAAACGACTCCAAATTAATGCTAATGTTGCTCTGTATCTGCTGGATAAGATAGGCAACGGTTTGCTAACACGTGAGCAATAGCATTTAAAAAGATAATATTGAATGTCATGTTCACAGCTTGTTCACGCTGCCCCCAAGTGGCCAATTAAAAATCTGTTATTGCTGGTTACTTTACTTTTAGTCTATATCCTTGACGTTCCACTTCCGGGATGGCTCCGGTGTTGCAGGAAATTTGGCCGGATGCATGTATTTTCCGCTTCCTTTTGCTTTCTTTGTGTTGGAATTTTCGGTGGATTTATGAGGACTATTGTTAACTGCTCCTCAGATCTCTGCAGGGTAAATTCAGACAGCTAGCCAGACTATCTGTCTGAGTTTTCTCTCGCAAGACTATTTGCGGCGTATTTTATATTTTGCAGCGGCTCTGTGCGGAGCTTAGCACCGCCCATGATGATTCTGATTGGTTTAAAGAAATGCCATTACTTAAAAACACCGCCCAAAGATCAAATGTTACCTTTAGGCTAACCTTTTGATTGTCAGTGTTTTAGTTTATTTTTGGTGTATTTCAACAGTGAACATTTTATATTTTGCATTTGTATTTTATGTTTATATTCAGCTGTAAAATCACAAGGAAAATAACGCAAAGCTTTGTACTTTATGGTAAGAAGAATCCTCTCTGGTTTATGTTTGGTTTAGAACATTATTCATGTTTCAATTTCAATTCAATTTAATTTTATTCATATTATCAAATCATAACAAGAGTTATCTCAAGACACTTTACAGACAAAGCAGAAATGACATTTAGGAATTAAAGCAAACAAATAATGCAGTTATCATAACGCTACAAACAAATTGGCTTTATATTTCTGTTAAATTGTGTTGACATGGAAGTGCATATTTTCCTACTTTTGTGAAGCCGCATTACTGTACATAGTAGGCATGGGCCGGTTACCGGTTTCAAGGTATACCGAGGATTGAAAAAGTCACGGTTTCAAAATCACTAAAAGTTTCTGTCATATGTCAGGTATGAGCTGTTTTTTATGAGTCTTCAAGGACAGAAAGTGTAGTTTAGAAATCCCTTCCCTGTCAGTGTGCAGTGTGTTTTAAAATAAAATACATTGTGTTCAATGGAAAAAAGGAAAACATTTTTTTTACCCAGACATTTAAAAAATAATGCATTTATAGCTGTCATTGCAATACCGTAATACCGTGAAACCGTGATGTTTTTTCTGAAGGTTATCATACCGTCAGAATTTCATACCGGCCCATGCCTAGTACATAGTTCCTACCTTCGTTCCTAATATTAAAGAAACTTCTATTTCTCATAGTTTACACTGAGCAGAGAATGTGCAATTGGATTGCTCACTTACATACAGTAATGTCTTTTCATATCGTATCAAGTTTCTGGAAGGGAATTTCATTAAATCTAGGTTTTGTTTTTGTAACTGCTGTAGAGAAACATCACATTTACTTTACTCTCCTGTGAGAGATGCCATGATGTAAATGGTTTCAAAGCTCTCTCAATAAGTTTAATATCACCCTGAAGCTCTGCAGAATAAGAGTGTGATGAGAACTGTATCCTCCTCAAGGGATCAGGGGGCTACAGCTTCTTTTCCACAGCCAGGCTCCTACTGATACTTTCCACCCTGGCCCTCTGTCAGCACGCCTGCCAAAACGCAATCTCTTTCACATAGCGCGAGTCTGTAAACCGGAGAGTGCAGCACACATAGCTCAGCTGCCTCAGAGACTTTCAGCTGTCTGCAGGGGGGGTAAAACAGCTCTGACTTCTAAAGGTGGGGGATAGGTTTAAGGGTGAGTTATAGAGTGCATAGGTTGTGTATTATGGTTACACCTGATCTGAGGACTCATATTATATCTTATATTTCAACATGGAGTCATAAGGAATGTATCTTTAGACAGTCGGATAAGACATGCAATAAGAGTGAGACTGAGATGGAGACACTGGACCTCCCAATGATAATCACTGTGATGAATGGGCACTGCCTTCTCACTGGGTGGCACGGCACATCTTGAAAATGTCTGCTCCGACCAGAAGGCAAATACCACAGAAGTACCAGCCACGTGTTATGCCAGGCTCTCTGAAGGCCGTGGCATCAGTCAGACTGAGGGCCATGCCAGAGAAGAAAGGTTCCACAACCTGAAGTACAGCAGGGTGTTATTTTAACTGTCCTTTGGGAGGGTAAAATACTTGGATTTCTGAGTGCGGGATGACTTTAATTGGTCTGTCAGACATGAATTAACACAAGAATCACAGTAAAATGTAGTAAATGTTGATTTAAAGCTGATGGAATGGTCTCTTCCAAATTTTAATTCATGGATATGATTCTAACTAGAGGCTGAAATTCATCAAGGTTATCCATTATGTGTCCCATTTCTGCACTAGATTTGATAGATTTCCCAACTCGTATATCTATCATACAGCGCAGCAAGGCATTCTGTGAAGTCAGACTATTTTCCAGAGAGCGAAACATTCGGTTATTCGTGCGAGTCCTGATTTAGGATAGTGTCATTTGGTCCAATGGAGAACCTTAAAGATAATTTAAAACAATTGGATATATTAACTTTTGGCTTAGGATGATGTCAACCAGTGAGCCAGAACTCAACATGTTTTCTGGATGAGCTTAGCAGTAGTGATGTGTACAGTATGTTATAGATGAGAGAGCATTGCTATTAATCCTGGTTATTGTTTTTTTTTTTTGTCACTATCGGAAGCCTTGAAGAGGTCTTGTTGTTGTCCTGTTGAATCTTTAGTGAGCCAGACTCCTGCCAACTTCACACAATTTTACCAAGGGGCTTTTATAGCTGGCAGATGGTGGCACACATTAACTTATCAGATTAAAGTGGGTCACTTATTTAGCTAGGATTAGTATCAGAGGATACATTAGTTTTAGAATCTTTAATCTAAAAAGTACAATAAAGTTAAGGGTTATTGGAAACGTTTTTAACTTTGTATTATTTCCAACTACAGGGTTCCTAGCCTATATAATCATGGAAAGTATTCTGCAACTTGTCGCACTTGACATGAGTAAAAACAAGACATTGTTCAAAAACAGCTAGCTTAATGTTAGCTCTAGCGACTAGATGCAGCTCTCCAGAAGTCCCCCTGTGGTTTCATACACCTTCTAACAAAACTAGAGGCTTATCAGAGGCTAATGTTAGCAAGCTAGCTAAGATGTAATTGAGACAATTTTAGAGTTACAGGAGCCACATTTCTCCATCTTTGATAGAGGCTAACTGCCTCCACGCACCTCCCGCCCTTGCGCCACGCTAAAGGTCCATGTTAAAATGGAAAGCGCAGCGACCAAGTGCTGGACGCGAAAAACGTGACGACATATTTTGCGTGCAAGCTCCCACATCGTGGACACTATGGTGACCATAAACCTAGCTTAACGTGTCTCCCAGCAGTCTCTCCACTAAACGCAGAGAGACCAAACTAATATCAACCATCAAGGAGGGTCTGGCAAATCCACACAGCATTCCTGGATGGGAGAAAAACGTGCTCTGGTTTATTGGTATTTCTTTAAACCGCCTTTCTTTAGTCGCACAACAGAAAACTCAGAGTGGACAGATAGTCTAGCTAGCTGTCTCGATTTACCCTGCAGAGATCTGAGGAGCAGTTAACCATAGTCCTCATAAATCCACCGGAGTTTAAAATTCCAACGCAAAGAAACCGTAAGATAACGGACATCCGGCCGAATGAAGGAAATCGGGTTGAATTTCCGGAGGCAACGGAGCAATTTCAGAAGTAGAATTTCGTGGATATAGACTAGCACCCATCCGACAAACTACCAGTAAGAAAGCTAATAAGCTGACCTCCAACTGTAATGCAATTACTAAACTTCAAATTGTATTCCCTTACACAAATCGTTAAAATAAATAAAAAGTAACCATGTTTACCTTACTGCCAATACTGGTCATCTCCATTAACGTCCTTAGAATAGGATGACCGGTTTGACCGGGACGTCTGCTTGTCCCGAGTCCCGACAAAGGCCTCTCGGGACTCTAAAATGTCCCGGTTTACACCAACCACTATGAAATTGTCCCGGTTGTCAGCGATTACATAGCCGACGTGGTCTTATTATAGCCCGATCATTAACTTAACCCATGTAGAAAGACTAATAAAGCGTCCCGCGTATGATTTTAAAGTGTGTGTGTCAGTCAATCGTAGCGGTCTGCGTCTGCATAATCTGTGCAGCCAACATTACAATGTACAGTTGTAAACATTCTTATCTGTCTCGTTTTAAGCGCGGTGAAGTTGGCTGGACGTTTGATATTCAGTTGATAGTCAATTTTAACTTCCCCTTCGTTCGAGATCGACAACACAATTCAGGTCAATGACGTGATCAGGGGCAAAGAAAGTTGACATTATTACAGAGTATCAAGAGAAAACAACTACAATTACTATCTCTAGAGATTAATATCCAACATAAAACTTCATAGCACTTCATCATCTGTTCTGTCGCTAGGTTCTGTGTAAGGGACCGTCGACAAATTACCGTTTTGGTAGATCGACAATGACAGTAGGGATGCAACACGTTGGCTATTTTTTGAAAACATATTCACTAATATTCTTTTTCTTTTTCATGATGATTGCATTACTTCCCAATACGTACAGTTCAGTTATTATTATTTCTGGAAAATATGAAATAAAAATGTAATTCTCTCATTCTGATTGCTGTAGTAGGCTACTTCCCAGTCACTCACTGCTACTTACTACAGGTCACTGTTTCCTGAAAAGACAATTTATATGGAAGCAGGACTCAATTTTCTCTGAAAAATATGACCTGGGCTGGCACATGTTCACGTTAAAAAGCGTGTGCGTGCACGAGCACTACGGTCACGCGCAAAGTGTCCCGGTTTTAGTTCCGGGAAATCTGGTCACCCTAATTTAGAAGCAGTGTGAATATCTTTAACACCTTTGACAGCTGGCTAGCTATTGTGGCTAGCTACGTTGACATAACGTCAGGGATCCTTTGTTGAGGTGCTGAAAAGTTGCTGCTGGCTTCAGAGGCTGGTGGTTGGCTGAACAAAACATTCTGGGAATAAAAATGTCTACATTCATGCCATTAAAAAGACTTATTCAAGCACTGCTGCAGTGAGGGATTTAGGGCTCCATGAGTGGGTTGTTTACTTCAGTTAAAGCCATTTTCAAAACATAACACTTATATGGTTTGACCTTTCAGCCTCAGGGAGTCTGGAATGTCTCTGAGTATTATATTCAAAGCCAAAAGGGATATATGGTAAACGATATAGATCTTGGTCAACATTATACAGTAAAGTCAGAGTCCAACCAAAGCTAATGTTTGATGTGTTTTATGCCTGTCAAAGTGTGAAGTGAAATGGGAGCTGTCACAACTCTCTATCTCAAACCCAAGCCACTTTGCTGCAATTCCAGTCTGCCCTGAAATAAATCTAACTATAGTGCCTTTCTCGAGCCCCCATCCTGGAGCTGTTGCAGATGTTCCTATGAATAGACCGCGTGTGAAGTATCCTGGTACATGTTATGGATTATTTGAAAAGATTACCACATAGACGTTTGCACAGATCACAGAGCTGTTTTTACACTAAGCTTGCTCCTTACAGCTCGCTCATGGGAAAGTCAATTTGAAATGGTGTTGTGTGAGTCATGAATGTGAACTCATTTGTTCTACAGGGACTTGACAAAGAGGTGTTCTGTGCACACTGAGCCATTCTCAAAACAATAACAAAGCCCCCATGTCCATGATGTAATATCAAGAGCAATGCACCCACTTTCCAATTAATGGGCCTTTGAGACTTTCTCAATTCAAGAATTACAGCGGTTGTTTTTCCTCCATTATAGAGTGTAATGTAAAGAGACTCTAAAGCAAGGAAACTTGAAGAAAATAGGAAAAATATGATTAGGATTAAATATGTGTATATCATTGATATTACATCCTCTATAAGATTACGGTACTAAACAATGAACAAATAATGGGTTTTTGATTAAATGTAATTTCTGGTGACACCCTGATTCCAGGGCGTTCTATTCTGGACTCAATGGATGTCCAGCTATAGCTGTAACTAATATATCCATTTAACTTTAATATGCGGCATGATGATGTCGCTCGCAAGTGTGTCCAGAAATTGCTACATTAAAAGAATAGGTTGATGTATAACAGAAATCCCCTGTTGCTAATTTGATGGTCATGATTTTCCATGCTTAAGTTTCACCCTCTGAAACCTGCTACGTTCCTTTACTCATACTTTCACACTGGTCCAAGATATCAAATTACATATCCTAAACATGTTGTACATCCGACCTTGAAATAAAACAATTGAAATGAATGTAATAAATGTCTGCAGGGGGAGAAATATGTCCAGCTATGCAGAGTTCACATAAGACCCTTCTAAGTAATCGCCTCAAATGAAGTCATTTTTAATTCATGAAGGATGACATGTTCTGCTCCCTATACGTTTTGTTAATGGCAGAGTGGTGTTGGCCCTTCTCAGCATATTCATCATTTTTGAGTGTTGCTTGTATAGGGACCACTTTGGAACTGGTTTTGCTGCGAGGAAATAAACAGCGAGGAATGATAATCTGATGGAGGTGTCTTTTTTTTGCAGGAATCTTCTATTTCACTAGAATCTGGCAGTCCCAAGGAAAAATATATAAACAAAACAAAAAACTAAATTCCGAGCATCCACCGTGATTGCTCCCCGGCAAGTCCAGAAGTCCAGTTTGTAGTTTAATGGTACATGTTAGGTGTACATTTAAATTTCTACTCTGGACTATTTCATTCTATAGCATAATGTGATTGTTATTGTCTAACTCCCTTCTATCTCTTTTCTTTTCATTCTACAGCCAGCATAAGGTCCCATAAACACCTACAGACAATGGAAAAAGACACGTAGTGTTTCTGGATGTTAAGATATATTTCCTGTTTACTGAAACTTTTTTTCATGCACATTTTCCACAATGCAGCACTGATCATCATCTTAAAAAACACCCAAGAAATACTTTTTAGATTTTTCCACTTTTCACCAGTGTTTCTTCGTTTAAATGTCGATTTGTTCGTCATCTGTCTCACTCTTTGTCTTGATACTAACCTCCCAAAACATAACAGATAAGTACACATGGAATTGATTATTGCTACACCTTTTGCATGAATTAACTGCCATATCGTCTTTTTTAATATTCAGCAGCTGATAAGGCTAAATTAATGTTTGTTTCCTGCTTTGAAGGATAACAGTCACTGTCTCATTGACTTTTGAAAGCTAATATACATGCAGATACTTTATAGTGATTGTTGAGAAAGTGAGGGCATTTCTACAAGTGTATTGTGCATTATACAGATGATCCAAAGGTCTGGCACTTGCAAATTAAAAGTTGTTTTCTCTAAATTTGCACAACTTCATTCCCTAATGGGCCAAAATAAATCACTAATCAAAACTATCTTTTAAAACAAATTCCATTATTATATTGCCTCATTCTCCACACCTCAGTCGTACACTGAACACACTTATTATATTAATAAACGTCCGTTACATTCAAGCCATTGCCAAATGAGTTGCTACAAACCTAATTAAGACTATCAGCTCCACACAACTGTCTCTGTATTTCTCAGTATGGCTATGTTCAGAAGATGGTGACCTCGGTGACTTTCCCGTGCAGAAGTTAAGTTGAAGATAATGACCTCTTCTGAAGAGTCCATCATGTTTTTTTAATCCTCTGTGTCCTCCTTGGCTACTAGCAACTGTGTTGCTGATCACGGAAGGCTTGTATCATGTGGATGCGCAGACAGTTTTGTTGTCATTACTTAGAATTCCTCATGGGGGCGACAGAAACTACGCACTATAGTTTAAAGAAGGCATTTGAAAACAAATGCTCTTTTGTGGCTGAACGGGGAGAGCGCAACAGGTCATTTTGGTTTTGTTCCATCTCGCCATGTGTTTCCAGTTTTTATTGTTTTGGTTTTGAAAAGCAAAATATGGCTGTCAGAAAAAAGATAAGAGCCATCAAGCTGAGCAAGAAACCATGAATCAAACCTCTTTTTCCAGCGTATATGATGAAGTATTGTATGAATGTGTGCACCACATGGTTGATAAATTCTCCCAGACTTTACCTGGATGAAAAGGCTCGGCCAGCGTGCAATCCCTGTTTCTTTACTGGATGGAGACAGGTCAGCTAGATTAGAATGTAGAATATGGTTTGGTACACTAATATCATGCAAACAACGAGAAGAAAAAAATACATTCTTTAATGCTTGCATAATTGTTTAATGGGCAGTTATTCTTTTGTTCTGCAGCACACAAATTAGAGTTTGGTAATTTGTTCCAGGCTCACTGTTGTTTTACAGGCCTTAGATGTCCTCTGGATAGTTTTTTTTTGTAAGATGTGATGAGTTGTGCACATGGGTCACTGTTCTCAAAGAACATTAACATACAGTACAATGTGGAAGCTAATTATCCCCTGAGGATGTTGCATAGCCATTAATTTGTTTCTGCATCACAGCAAATAAAAGTACAAATATCTGCTATTGCAGTCTGTTCATTGTATAAACCAGTCCTGAAGCAATGCCAGATGGAAACATCATTATGGATATCATGGCAGGGGGGAAACGATGCACAGTATTTGCCAAACCAACCTCAGAACCCATCGGCTATCGTGGGTTTAGTCGCTGTGGGCAATGGTCAATATTTCCGGGGTTCTGGTGTAACCAACGGATATCCTGGTCACACTTCCTCTTCCGTGTGCCGGTCATTGTTAACAGTCCGATTAGCAACCAGATTCAGTTCCAAACCACATTTTGGCTAATCTAAACAGATATCTGCATATGAATACAGATCAATAAAAAAGCTAATAAAAAGGAAATTTCTTTCAACAAGATTGCATTTCGGCCAATGCCTTCTGACTATTTTACTCTCCACGTGGACGGTAAACCTGCATGGAACCAAATCCCACTCAAACGTGATTGTTTCAATACTACTTGGACTACAAACAGAAACCAGAACGCTTCCGATACCAAAATCTTGTCCTGTTGCCTACAGATTCTGCATTCATGTGCAGATGTGAGTTCATAGAGATTAGACTCTAACTGCTCTAAACTAGTTCATGGTTTTTTTTTCTTTGCGCGTTCTTGCCATGCAGTGAAGATTTAATTGAAAGCCAGACATAAATCACATTGGAAGTCCACTTGTGTTCTCTTAGCAGAGAAGCTCACAGCCGCACTAGCTCAACATTACAGAATCGATTTTGATTAATTTTTTTCCATTCCAACCATGCTTACAGACACATAATTAAAGGCCTAACTTCGGTTAGTGGGAGATTTGAATAAAGGAAAATGTTCAAAAAGACTCTTCGCTGCTCTAACAGGCGCATTAACTCTCATTTCGGGAACTTAAAATGTTTTGTAAATCATTTCTTACCAAAGCAGTATATTGTGTTGCAGCTACCATGCATGAGTTGATCATTAAAGGTTTTGGGGGCTTTTAAGATGTCAGTCACTGAAAGCAAATCCTCTGTCAGTTTGAAGCAAATGACTTTCAGATGGTAACACTAAGGCGATGTGGCTTTTCATGAAGTCCCCGGAGAAGGGAATGTTTTGGCTTGCTGTGAAGCTTGTGTTGGCTCACCATACATATGACAAGCAGTTGTTGTCTTACTCGAGGCTGTCATTACCATCTGAGTAGATCATTTTAGGTCTGAATGTGCTTTGTTATGACAGACCGTAAACGAGTATGATCCCTGCTCCAGACATGGAGATTAGAAAGAGCTTGTTCTTCAATTCAAATTGCATCACATAAATCCATTAGCAGAAAAAGAAATAGTGACAATATCTGATCAACATGCAAATATCAATATTGATTAAATGTGGTTTTAGTAAGTATGTAATGGAGGTTTTGTTTTGTTACTCAGAATGTAGAAATGAGAAAAATGAGATCATTGTACTGATGATTTTCAGATGTTTGTCATTGTCACTGGGACATATAGCCATCACTTTAGGTATGTTGACAGGTGTAATCAATACACTGTCTGATAAACCAAGATCCTTAGGGTGTATTTTAACTTTGAGAAACGCTGTGGTTGCAGGTGCCCTCACATGGATTTAATACATTAGACACTTTGCAACCATACTTTGCTTAAGATTAAATCAAAGAAAAAAAATATCTTTCTTTTTATGAATTGGTTACTTGTTTTTGTGGAAAATGCATTTTTATAGTAGATTAACAATGCTCTGACTGCAACAGTTGAAGATGTAAGCAAACATCATTTAAATTCTCTTTTTTCAAATCTCATGCTACAGCGATGAGGGTGGAATGTATCAGTATCAAAGCAAAGGGGAAAACATGGATTCTTTCAAATTTTCCATTTTCTGTCAACTCAAAGCCAAAGTCCAGTGTAATAATGGATCACATGTGAAAAGTGTCTTTATGTTTCATGGCCAAAGTTTATGATGAGGGGACTGTTACGTTTAAACACCAAGATAAATGATGAGCGATGTGACATGTGTTTCATCTGGGTGTGTTGTAAAATAAAACTTGGCTCACGAAGAGCTCATCTGCTGAACTCTCCGACAAACACAACATGAGAAGGTAAATCATGTTTCGGAATCTGCTTTGCTTTTCAAACAAGTCACATGGATGCAGTGTTCTAGGCCTCACAATGGAGCTATTACACATATGACACGCAGCACAGTCTAGCTTAAAGGTTTTATTTCATTTTTTTTTCACATTAGTCTGCTTTTCAGGGAACATATGGATGATTTCCTGGACGCTGGGTAGAAAATAGTCTTACTTGTGTGTTTGGAAGCTTTTCTGTGCCTTCAGCCAGGCCTTGAACCAAAAAGGCTGTATAGGAAGCTGTATAGGGAAAAAGAGAAGAAACATAGAAATAAAATAAACCCCCAAGGCTGTTACTTTGCAAAGGTTTAGGGTGACATTAAATTCTCCTAAACACAGGAAATTGCACAGTTTGAGCTAGATTAAATATATACACAGTTCTACTTGTGATATATTGCACATACAGCTAATGAGCGAGGGGGCTACTGATTATGAGTCATTGCTTTCTCTCTGCATGTGCAATCATCGGAGCTCTGATCTGTTTGTCAGACCCAGAGCGATCCCACCTCCTAACAGATTTTATTATTGTACCAAATATGTGCACGACGCATATTCTGCAGTGAGTTTTGATATTTAACAAAAATTCTGATGTGTATTCATTGCCTACGTCATGCTAGAATAATGTATTAGATTTAGGTAAATATATAAAAGTTTGGTTTTTATGTTTTTTCCATACTAGCTTGTTTCAAGCAAATACATTACTGAATCGAGTTGCATCATTCAAACTCAGCTAATGTGCAAATTGTTGTCCAATGAAAAACAACTAAATATGTAAACAGGAAGTCACTTCAGCATCACTAGCGGTAACATGACTGCCAACATTTAAAGTGTTAGGGATGCAATAAAGGATATATTAAACCTAACTGCCAATAAATGTATATGTAGGTTTGCCTGTTTTATGTATTTACGCGTACATGGAAAACATTTCTTTTTTAGTTTGTAGCATGCAATTTAGAATGAGTGGACAATACATAACCTTATACTGTGAGCTAAACTAGCTAACTAGCTAGATATTAAGTCAGTCATTTAGTGTAATGATATTGGCGTACCATATTGTAATATGAGGTATATTGTGTCATTGTTTTCCAGTCTACGTAATTATTAAACTGCATTTTATCAAGTGTCAGACCAGATATGTCGACCATATTCCATAAGGTGCTTTCAAGACGGGCTTTTCAAAATAAGACCAGCTTTTTTTTAGCCTTCTTTATGAAAAACGGTGTCTTCTTTCCTTCCTACTTTGCTCATGTCATAATTTCTACAGCTAGAGGATTTTGTCCACTGAACATCAACCAAAATCGTGCTGGGCACTCGTTCTTGGGATGACATTTCTTTTAAAAATGGGCTTTGATTTCATAAAAATCTTCAGACTTAAAAGTTTAACACACTGACTGCTCACAATTGTGAGCGAGTGATGCGATGACTCACATGTGTTGTTGGTGGTTGAAAACTTCAGTGCATATTTTTTCATGCTGAGGTTGAAAGGGATTTGTCTATGTCCCATCCAGACCTTCCTGCCACAACGGATCGGGGCTGACATCCTCTTTCTATGGATAGCAGCACTTTAGACATGTGGTTCGCCCCGAAAATGTCACTGTCAAGTTAAGGCTCTTCAAAACAACTGCTTTTGAAATGCAAAGCAGCTGCGCTCGTATCGCTCACTGATGCACTGTTGTGTCGAAAGTTGAAACTGCTGCCAGCAGCTCATTTATTCTGTTGCTTTCTACATCAGTTGTGTGTTAAAGGATTGCAGTTGTGTGTTTATGACAGCAAACATCTGGCTTAAAGCAGACACCTATCCATCAATAAAATCCTGGCTCGGCCCCAATCTCTGTCCCTGTGGATCAGTCTAACCTTACTATCAGGCCAACCTTACTTTTAATATAATTTTAGCGTGCAGATCAATGCATCGTTTCTCATTATTTCTTTTGGTTAAACACTACATAGTCTATATCCTTTGCGTTCCACTTCCGGGATTGCTCCGGTGCTGCAGGAAATTCCGCCGGATGTATGTATTTTCTGTTTCCTTTGGCTTTCTTTGTGTTGGAATTTTAAATTTGCTGGATTTATGAGGACTATTGTTAACTGCAGGATAAATTCAGACAGCTAGCTAGACTATCTGTCAATCTGAGATTTCTCTCGCACGACTATTTTACAGAGGCTCTGTGCGGAGCTCAGCACCGCCCATGACGATTCTGATTGGTTTAAAGAAATGCCATGGTTTAGGGCCAAAATACATTTCTGATCTGCTTGTAAATTATGAACCACCCAGACCTCTCAGGTCGTCTGCTTACTTTCCCCAGAGTCAGAACTAAACAGGGTGAAGCAGCGTTCAGTTTTTATGCTCTACATATCTGGAACAAACTTCCAGATAACTGCAGGTCCGCTGCAACTCTCTGTTCTTTTAAATCAAGGCTGAAAACCTTTCTTTTTGATGTTGCCTTTCTTTAATTTATTGCACTGCACTGTGAATTTTATTCTTGTATTGTATCTGTTTTTAATTTTGTATTCATTTTTAACTGCTTTTTAGTGTTTTATGTAAAGCACTTTGAATTGCACTGTTGCTGAAATGTGTTATATAAATAAAGCTGCCTTGCCTTGCCTTGCCTTATCACTGGACATTTTTGTGAGCCTCTGTCTTTCTTCTACAATCTAAAAGGGTTACATATTAGCAAACTTACATTAGCTTAGTTAGACCTTGCAGTTACAGGTGGAAATTACAAATCACTTTGCTGACTCAAAGCCACTATGACCCCGCACCTAGTGTATCTTGGTTGATGAGTGTATGGGGAGCTGTGGGAGTACACTATAATCCACTTGTCAAAGGAGTGAGTGAAGAGAACAGATCCTAGAAACAGTTTTGCATGAGGCGACAACCTGATCTCACAGAATTCGTGAAATGAACACGGCCCCTTAACTCAAAATCTGTGGCAGTGTCACGGAATCGCCGAAAATTTCGCGATGGGTGCACGGAAGAATTCCGTTAAATTAACACGGCCCCTTAAAAGTCCATGATGGGCCCACGGAATAATTCCGTCAAATGAACACGGCCCCTTAAGTTAAGAAAAAGGTCGTGGGTGGGCGGGACAACAACGGTTTGGAAAAGAAGAACGGGACGGCTGTATACAGCAGACGGGTTGAGTTTAGGAAAAGAACAATGGGTTGGGTTTAGGAAAAGAAGAACGGGACGGCCGTATATAGAGGACGGGTTGAGTTTAGGAAAAGAACAACAGGACGGTTGGGCTTAGGAATCCTGACATGCGGGACACGATTCCCGGTCTCCTGGGTGAAAGTCCTGTGTTGTTTGACCCATCCACCACCCCACCGTTGTCGCTCTTAATGCGACATCATCTTCTCATTGACTTCACTTTGGCATTGTTTTCCGTGGTGGCCACACGGAATTTTCACACATTCCGTCCCACCACCACGTAATGCGCTATTAACAGTTCGTGATCATTTCACGGAATTCTGTGAGACCAGGCTGGAGGAGAATATGGTGCAAGTAGTATTGAGACAATCTTTGAGGCTATTACGCTGCAGATTGGTAATTAAACTGATATACTGGCTTTCGCATGACACAACTACAGAAGTAGCTATCCTTTTTTTCATTGTGGAAGATACATTCTAATTATAGGATTTGAGGCAAATTGTCTGTGCATCCAAGCAAATCAAATTAGAAACACATGAGCCCCATATTATACATACTTTTGTGTAATTTAGCTTGTTTAGCAGAGAATGGGGTGGAGCGCAGCAATACTCCACCAGATGTTGTTCTTTGATTCCATGAAGTGATTATTAAAACATACTTTTCCACTAGGGTTTGGTGGCTAGTGTCAAAAATGTGTCTAATGAAACTGCGGATCTAAGTTATTATTATTTATGTTGTAAGGTTTATGTTTCCCACAGAGAATACATGATTATCTGCATCAATGGTTCTGAGATATTTTAGCCCAGGGAAAGGAACAGCTACTTATTTTTCAGAGTTATTTAATGTACCCAATTAACATCAACGTGTTATTGTCAGATTCATTTCAGTTCAGCAGATAGGACAGATTTATCACTGGTAGTCATTCTTTATCTTTGCATGTGCACATTTCAATTCTTTATTCCTCAAGTCGCCTATAAACTGTGTTGCTGGTGAAATAATCTATGAGTATCTGTTGCAATTTTAGACTTGTTTCCCTTTTTGATGACCATTGGTGTCACCTAGCCAGTCAAATATCTCAATGTTTATTTGATGGATTGGCACTAAACTTGGTACAGACCTTAATGGTTCCAAGACAATGTATCCTGATGACTTCGTTGATGCCCTGACTTTACATCTAGCACCACCATGAACTTCACATGTGTGGTTTTGATGGAAATGTCTTGGCATCTATTGGATTATTGGATGGATTATCATTCAATTTGGTTAAAGCATTCATGTAGGCCTATCCCTGAGGTAAAATGTGACACACACGGCTGGGACTTGCAGAGCTGGTTTTTGCCGTTTGTAGATTAAAAAGTTATTGAAGTCGGCTATTGTGGTCTTGGAAAATGACCTAAAATGTAAGTTTCGGTTTGGTTTGTCCATTTGTTCATTTGTTTGTTGGTTTGTTGATATGTGTGTCATTAAGATAACAGAAAAACTACTGGCCTGATTTCCCTGAATTTGCTGGAAGGATGTAGCATGGGCCAAGGAAAAACCCATTACATTTCAGAGCGGATCCAAATCACGGGGCAGATTATTTTTCATTTTCGTTAACATTGCAAAATTGGGTGTTTTTTTGCTGCATTCATGTGACGAATGGGAAAATAAACACTGCGTTAACATTGTGAGATAGGGCATGCCTTAATCTATATCCACGACATTCTACTTCGGGATTGCTCCGTTGCTTTTTGGCCGGATGTTCGTTACCTTCCGCTTTCTTTGTGTTGACATTCTAAACTCCGGTGGATTTATGTGGACTATGGTTATCTGCTCCTCAGATCTCTGCAGGGTAAATTGAGAAAGCTAGCTAGACTATCTGTCCAATCTGAGTTTTCTATTGCACGACTAAAACAACTTTTGAACATACACGTTCCACCAAAACAAGTTCCTTCCCGAGGCTATTTTGCGGCGGCACAGTGGCTCTGTCCTGCGTTTAGTGCTGCCCATGACAATTGTGATAATAAACCAGAGAAGGTTTTTCTCCCATCCCGGAATGCTGTGTGGACTAGCCAGACCCTCCTCCGCTGAGCTGTGGAGGAAGGTCTGGCAATGTGAGACTAGGCATGCCTTGGCTGTGTCTGCTCACTCCGTGTGCCCTGTTAGTCTAACATTGTGATGGCATGATTCCAATATTATTGCAAACATCTGCTGTTATCCTAGCATTAGCCTATTGCTTATTATTATAATATCTAAGTCATGTGATCACAATGACGGTTGCAGATTTTAATAACTTCATAAGTTATTAATGGCATGGCCATGGCAACAACAAGCGTGTCCCAGCTGTCTGCATCACTTTATAATGTCCCCTGGAAACAGTTTCTGTTTTGTTGTTAGCTTCTCGAGATCCAGCGCTTTTCCTAAATGTGTCGTCAAATTTAATGTTTTACGTGTCGACAAGTTGCTGAAGATGTTTTCTAAATGTTATGAAATTGGTGAAGATGTTTCATCATTTGCTTTTGTTGTGTTTTCTTAATTTGCAGTGCATTGAGCTCTTCACAAGGCTGACTGCTGTTCTTTTTTACTGGACAAAAATAGTTTTCAAGTAGGCTGTATGAGGATTTTACAGGGAGAAAACATTGGTTTGTTTTTATGATTCATTGATTTTTTTATTTATGTCTACAGTGAAACCAGCAAACTCGTAGTCACACTGGGATCGTTAAAGACACTGTTAATACATTGACAACAGCGGGAGAGTTGTGTGATTTAAACAGCCATCTGTGGAGATTATGCATCACTAAGCACACCAGAGGGGAAGAAATACACTCATAGCGTTAAAAATAAGTGTCTCAGAGTCAGTGTGGATCGATACCTTGATAAAATGAAGGGGTGAAAGACTTCAAAACACTATTATCAGTATAATGTTGCTCACGGTTATCACCCTTTAAACCACTTTCATGTGGATCAAAATAAAACCATCATAGCCTTTACTGTTTCTCATTTAGGTACAGTACATTCAGACCAGACTGTATTTTTGCAGGACAGGTCAGATGTCTCTCAATATGATGCTTTATTTTTATGGCTAATGGATTGTATTTTGTGGAATGCATTAAAGATAGCTAAGCTGCAACCAATCAACTCCACAGCTGAAACTTTAAAACTTTAATCTTTTTTTTTTTTTTCATGTTAGATATTTAGGTTGAATCATGATTCATCAATTGCTGTTTTGACCCTTTATAACCCAATACGGCTAAATATTCATATTGGAGCGATACACCGATGGTTTATGGTTGGGGCATGTCTAAGCAGCCACCTGCCAGTTTTCTGCATACATAATACAGTCTAACGCTTTTCTTGACTACAGTCCAAATCGCAGGAGAACAGCAGACTTTACAAGTGGCCCATTAGGGTTTAAAGCTTTCTGCTCTGGAGGCCACTAGATGACTGTGCCTGTGACACAGAGGGAATTCACTTTGTCATGTGTATTGCTTCTTAAACACTCACACCTGGGGCCTTGGTTTTTCCAAACCTGCTGGGAGAAAAGCTGAACTTCCTCTTGTGTATTCAAGTACATACAATATCTCATGCTCTCTGTCTATTGTTGTGTGGGAGTATGAGGGCTGAGTTATGGACATGATGCAATGTCACAGAGAGCTGATGGTTCCCACAAGGCCTCTGATTTAAAGTCCCTGCTCAGTCTGCTGCATTGTTTGCACGTCAAATATTCCTCTTCTTCGAGATTGGGGTCTTGGCTGAACAGTGGGTTACTCTGAATGAAAATGTAGAGTTATGTTGATCTAATCTCCTTGATACGACGGACCATTAGGGCCACATCAAGGGAAAAAAATGAAGGAGGAAGATGTTTTATTTATTTTGCATTTTGAGAATAAAGTCGACATGTCGAGAAAAAACTTGATATTTCAAGAATCAAGTCGGACTTTTGAGAATAAACCAAACTACTAACTTTACCTATAGTATTCTACAAAGTGCATGAACTCTTTCTCTTTTAGCGCATAAACACAGTATGGTGATAAGTATTAGGACTTTGAAGAGATTGTGCCGAAAAATTGCATCTCTTCAGGAGGAGAAACCACACAAACTTGGAAGAGGTGGCCGTATTCCTGCAAACTGAAATAGCTTGTAATGGACAGAGGCAAGTGTATCGATGGTTACACCTACGTGCAATACAGAGAGGATATGTTGTATCACAAGACACAATAAGACAATTGATCAACTTGTTTGATCCTGAAGGAGTGGAGCTCAGGCGAGCGCGGCACTCTAAGGATGTAACCCATATCTATGATGCTGCCTACATGGCAGCTGGCATGGCGGACAGTCGCTCTAATGTGATGAAGTGATAAAGGAGTTGAATTTATTTTCGTCATTTCAACTTTAATCTCGACATTTCAACATTATTCTCGAAATGGTATAGTTCAGCTTCATTCTCGTCATGTTGACTTTATTCTCGACATTTCTACTTTATTCTCGAAATGCAAAAGAAACAAAAAAATATCTTCCTCCTTATTTTTTTTCCTTTGATGTGGCCCTAATGCTCCGTTGTACCTTGAAGCTTGAATATTGTGTGAATGTTTTTTTTATTTTTTTTATTACAAATAATGACAACAGAGCTGTTAATGATTTTCAGTGTGTATAGCTTCTCTCTAGATAGATGTTACAATACCAATACTTTAATACCGGTACTTCAAGTGCAGCTTTACTTAAAGTATTAAAAGTAAGAGTACTCAATGCAAAACTAGTAACTAAAGCTGTAAGAATGTAGTGGAGTAAAATGTACAATATTTATCTCTAAAATGTAGTGGAGTAGAAGTAGAAATTGGCATGAAAAGAAAAGACTCAACTAAAGTACAAGTACCATACATACATACATACATACATACATTTGTACTTAAGTACAGTACTTGAGTAAATGCACTCAGTTACAATCCACTACTGTTAAGTCTGTAAAAAATGTCAATAATTATTTTTGTGAATGATCTGCAGCCAAAACTCAGTTTTTTCTCCTGTATTGTATATACATGTGTACCCTTAGGGAAATGTTGTAAGACCCAGTGGCGCAAAAAGTGGGTATGCGCTATATGCGCCACACCATGGGGGCACCAAAGCAATGGTAAAATAAAATAAAAATAACTAATGCAATAACTCTGGTTTACAATGGAATCATGCATATATTTACTACTAAACTTGGAGGCTTGCAAATATTCATGTTAACAGACTGTTCTCAGACTAGCTAGTGTTTGCTAACACTAGCAGCTAAAGTGGGGTTTAGCTTAATGCAAACCAATGTTGCTGATAGCTCCATTTAGATTTTGGTTAAACCCTATGGTACCAATCCCATGCATGACGTATCTCAATTTTATTAATGTAAAATAACAACTGGTAAATATAAGGTAGCATGCACAATAAATGACAAGAAGCTGGAAAACATAACTTATGCAATAACTGTGGTTTACCATAGAATCATTAATATATTTTGTTTTACCATTAGCTGTTCATGTTAGCTGTGCTGTCAGACATACAGGCTATAGTTACATCTGTTGGGTGACATGGAAGCTGTAATTACAGGGTCACATCTCTCTCTCTCTCTCTCTCTTTTTAAAGGTCTGTGCTAAGGGGCTCTCCATATTTGTACTTTTTAAAATCTAAAATGTGAATGTAATTTCAACAGCAGCACAACCTTACTGCATAATAGTTGTCTTATCTGATGCTATCACTAGGCTGATTTAAAAATTGAATTTAGGCTGCTATATTTAACAGAGTTCATTTCATTCAGGTGTGAGGATGGTGGATCAGGAAAGACAGGGGAAGGCAACAGGTAGATCTAACATAAGGTGGAAGTGTAGGGGGAGCCACTTGATACCAACAGATTCATTTGTTTATATTATTAATACGGAAAAACTAATGTGGAAAATCTATTACAAAATGTTTGTTTGACAATATGTCTTAGTGGAGAAGAACACAGGCAAGGAGTGAATGAGATAGACATGAGGTCGGCAATGGCATCAAGTAGAGATGAGACCAGTGATGACATCAGGTAGGAGTTCTATTAGTTAGACCACACAAATGTATATATATATATATCTATACTGAGCCAGAAATGCCAACCCAGTTTTCCAATCGGTCTAGTAATATGTCATGGTCGACCGTATCAAATGCAGCACTGAGATCAAGTAATACCAAGACTGAAATGTTGCCACTATCTGTGTTTAAGTGGATGTCATTAAGGACTTTAACAACAGAAACCGTTTTTTCAATGATTTCACTTAAAAGTGGAAGGTTTGATATCGGCCTATAGTTGCTCATTAGTGACGTGTCTAGATTGTTCTTTTTTAAGAGTGGCTTGATGACTGCAGTTTTCAGGGCCTGTGGGAAGACACCTGAGAGAAGAGACGTGTTTACAATCTGTAGAAGATCTGTAGCCAAACAATTCAAAACATTTTTGAAAAGGCCCGTTGGTAGAATATCAAGGCAGCAAGAGGAGGTTTTCAGATGTTGTATAATGTCCTCCAGGTTTTTACGGTTAATCGTATGAAATTGGGTCATATTGGAATTTGTTATGCCTGGACACTGTGACAACATACACTCTGTACTCGATATAGAAGCACTGATTGTTTGTCTAATTTTCTGAATTTTGTCTTTGAAGAAGGTGGCAAAATCATTGCAGGCCTCGGTGGATAAAAGTTCAGCTGCTACCGGTACTGGAGGGTTTGTTAACCTATCGACAGTAGCAAACAAAGCACGTGAGTTATTATTGTTTTTGGCAATAATGTCCGAGAAGAAGGACCGCCTTGCATTCCTCAGTTCCAAATTATAAATGCGAAGTCTCTCTTTATAGGTGTTATAATGGACCTGGAGATTAGTTTCTCGCCACCTGCGTTCTGCTTTTCAACACTCTCCTTTTTCTGTTCTTACCAGTATGGCATTTCTCCATGGAGATCTTTTCTCATCAGAGACTGTTTTTACCTTAATGGGAGCAATGGCATCAATAACATTTGTAATTTTACAATTGAAATTGTCTACAAGCTCAGTGACTGAGACCCCAGAGGGAGCGGGTGTGGACAAGAAAAGCTGAATGAATGTTTCACTGGTGTTGTCAGTGATATGCCGTTTTCTTATTAACTTTGTTTGGACACTTTTGTGCACAGAGATAGTGCCAGTAAAGAAAACACAAGAATGATCAGAGAGAGCAACATCAGTCACCACAACCTTGGAAATGTTCAAACCCTTGGAGATAATCAAGTCCAGAGTGTGCCCCTTGTTGTGTGTGGGCTCCGTCACATGCTGAGTCAGTCCACAGTTCTCAAAAATACAACACAGTTCTTTGGTCCCTCTATCCTGGGGATTGTCAACATGAATGTTGAAATCACCAGCAATAACTACACAGTCAAAGTTAATACAGATTATAGACAGCAGTTCACTAATGTCGTCAAAGAAGAATGCACAGTATTTAGGTGGCCTGTAGATAATTAGAAATATATGTCGAGACGGGGACCTTAGCTGAAGAGCCACATATTCAAAAGAAACAAAGTTTCCATAAGATATTTGAGTACATTGGAACGGGTCATTAACCTCCTTTCTTATTCGCTCTGTTCTCACTCATAAAATTGAAGTTAGGGGGAGCTGACTCTATAAGAACAGCATCACTGTTATTATGGTCTAACCAGGTTTCAGTTAAAAACATGAGGTCAAGATTGTGCTTAAATGATTTACCCGCCAAAGACCTGACGTTTAGTAAGGCTAATATTAGTGTGTTAAAATAATTATCTGCCTCGTTTTTTGGGACAGGCTGTGGCTGACGAGGAATGGATGCTAAATTTGCTAAGTTGGCAGTTAAGTGCTTCTTTTTCTTACTTAGCGGATTCACCATTCTTTTTCTATTACCTATCACAACATTGATTGACGAAGAATTGAATACACAGGGCCCAGGCTTGTCATGGAAAGGTCAATACATTTCAGGTTTTGTTCAATGATTCCACTGTGTCTGTAGTATTAGCTCTACTACTGCAGTACTTTCACAGGGACGTATTTACATCTAGTAGCATAATGAAACATATTTACATTACAATATTTAATGATTGTACGGACGATGACCCAGTGAAACTATGGGTAGCTTGTGTGTGGGTGATCTAAAGTAACGTTTCAATGGTATTTCACAATAAATTAGTTTTTTGAACCAATGATTGTGCAAGTGCAAGATTTATTTAAAGATATGAACGCACAATGCAATGTTTTGAACATTGGACATCCTGTGTTACAAGTGATGATTGTTTGAGTTTTGAAAAATGACGTCAGGGTTCTGAAATTAGTAGCAAAGTGATTGTAAAAAAACTGTAAATCAGTTTACATCAGTGTTTAGTCATCATCCCTTGGGTCTCATTGATCAATCGCTCCCTAATAATAATTATACTGTATACATACAAGATAAAATGGGCACCTCTCTATCAAATGTGTCACATGAGCTGTTGCCTGCTTTTAATGAACAGCATTGACATTTTGTCATTGAAGAACTTTGACTATGTGTTAACAGTTTTAATTAGTTTGGATTTCTTTCATTTTTTGGGTGTGGTTTACCATTAAACATTAAGCTGTTATAACATGCTCAAAATGGGCTCAATGACTTGCATTATTTCTATATATTGACAAAGTTACATAATGAAGGATATTGCAGTTTATGAATCCTTTGATTCCTATATATTTTCCACCAAATCATTTTACACTTTATCCTTATTTACCCATTAAAACAGTTTGGTCAAAATGTCTTGTTTTACAAAGAACCATAATAATTATATTAACAAATAAGCTGAACTTCACTTGACTTTGTAGAAGCACAAAGTTTCTCAGTTTCACTGTGGAGACCATTTATGTTTACTCCTTTATTAGATATGTTAGACTGAAGAGGCCAGGTGAAAGTGAACTTGGAATGTTTTTTTTTCATCTCCAAGCACTGTAAAAAATCATGAAGCAGCTTTCCGATGCCAGCTCCAGCATCTCCACATCCATTTGTGATACACTGTGGGCACCTAATGTCCATGTGTTAACAGCACTTCTTGCCAAAAGCTGCCGCCTTGGAAAGTTGTTTTATTTATGACAGTTCAAAGCCTTTATTTTTGGTGCACCACCAGCACCTGCACCTGTTTGCTTTTCTTGACAATATGAAACATGGAACTGCGAACCGTCAAAGTGAAATGTAGCTCACTGTCAGGAGACTTTGAAACTGAGGAAAGCAAATACCTGCCTGACGCACACCAAGCTGTAAGTTACTCAAACCAAACAGCCAGTGTCGAACTGGGCTTACGGAGTCAAACTCTTCAAAACTTCTTTGAAGCGTGGAAATGTGATGCTCGGCTTTGCAGAATTTTCCAATCCTAAATCATCAAACTGTTTGCTGCATGACCCCTTCCCTCTGGTTCACTGTCTATTAGGGCTGAGCAGTTCATCCAAATTTTAATCACGATTACGATTTCAGCTCCAATAATCACGATCCCCCCCCCCCCAAAAAAGATTATTTTGCACGTTACATACACTTTTATTTGGTGTTGTGTTTTGAATGACATTTTTTTTTTCCAATGGGAAAGGTATTAAGGGAAATATTACAGTTCAAGGGGTTTTCACTGCTGATTTGTTTAAAGCTATAGTGTGTAGTTATTGTCTGCCCCATGAACAGTGGGGTAGTCTAGTTTTTTGTAGTGAGTATAATGTGATTTTTCCCCTTCCAGCTTCATATTCGCCCATCCCAGAGCAGCGCGTCCCAAAGCGACACCCCATGCACATTTTGTAACGTTACCGCGTATAGCATCCGCCTCATCTGGCTCATTTTCTGTAGTTTCTGTAACGTAACCGTCTGCTGCAGTGTCACTCGAAGCAGCAGTAGCTTCAGGGGCAGGTTTACGAAAACACTGAAAGAGTGCAGTTTGAGTTGGCTTTCTCCTATAGTCTATAGTGATGGCGTATACCTGCGTATCACGTAGACTACGCCACTGCCCATGAGGAATTCTGAGTAATGACAACAAAACTGTCGGCGTGTCCACATGATACAAGCCTTCCGTGATCACACACCACCCCCACCCATCCTCCACGCAGTTGCTAGTAGCCAAGGAGGACACTGAGGATTAAAAAAAAAAAAAACATGGATGGACTCTTCAGAAGAGGTAATTATCTTCACTTGAGTTTCTGCACGCAAAAGTTGCTGGACGACACCAGTTTCTGAACATAGCCATACTGAGAAATACAGAGAGAGTTGTGTGGAGCTGATAGTCTTAATTAGGTTTATAGCAACTCATTTGACAATGGCTTGAATGTAACGGATGTTCATTAATATAAAAAGTTACCCACTAAAGCTTCAACTTTTTCACTATTTTTTAAGTTTAATAATTGCAACATCTTTCCAAAAGTCAATGAGTAATTGTGTTCGTGATTTCAATATTGACCAAAATAATCGTGATTATGATTTTTTCCATAATCGAGCAGCACTACTCTCTGTAGTGGGTGTGCAACGCATGTGTGCATTGTACTTGTATTTTATAATGTGGAAAGCTCATGTGTGTGCACAGATGAGCCTGTGTTTGTACAATGAGATAAGCCCGAGTGATATCATGCTTGGGCTTGTGTGAGTGAGGTCAATGCCTGTGAGAGGGGTTTGTGTGTCAGAGTGTGAAGATGGGCTCCAGATGGCGGGATTGTGGAGATTTATGGCTGAACAGTGGCTTTGTAATGTGAGTGTGTGGGATGGGAGAGAGATCTGTGACCTTAGTGCTGTTGCTTCCACCCTGTGACGAGTCTGTCTCCAGGTTTGCTCTGTCTGGGACTACTCTGCTCTGTCGGTCCCTAAACTCTTCTCTGGGACACTGGGAGCAGGAAAAGAAAAACCTTTGGCAGTAATTATGTATCCAGTGAGGAATAAATCCTCCATATTTTACAGCCTCGCTTCAGTTTTTGGGTGTGAATTTTACTGTGTCACATCGGAGCACTTCTTCTCTGCAGTCCTAATTCATCTGTCCAAAACAGTACACCTGTATTCAGTCTCGCGTTCCTTTTTCATCCCTCAATCTGTCCTGCAGGTGGTGCTGTTTTTCTAGCTTTAAGAACATTTCGGCTCCGTTCCTACCGTGTGGACAAACCCCTGGTCCCTGTCATCAAAAGGATTTAGCCAGAGGCTAATTGGTTTCTCACAGGCCTCGGTCCACACTTTCTGGGATGCCGCATATGGGTGGAGTGTGTTCACTCCAGCCGGCCCGCCACTTCTGAAGGAGAGCGGTTGCATGAAGAGAAAGAAAAAGAAGCCTTGATGAGATTAAGCGCTTCAAGATGTTCGCATGTTGGTTTAAAGCCGAGAGAGTGAGAGAGAGAGAGAGAGAGAGAGAGAAAGAGGACCATTTGGGGCATTGCATTGTCACATCCTGTTGATTGTAATGGTATGCGCTCTCCCACTCTCTGATGCTCACGCAAAGCATGCAGACATACAATGACTATAACACTGTCCTTGTCCATCTTGCAGTAGTAAACAAACTCCATCACTGCGTCCAAATACAGAAAATCTGAATATTGGAAGACATGCACTTTTTATGATGCACAATTTTAGCTGGAACAAAAAATAAGAGACTTAATGGGAAGTGGAAAGTGGAGAACCTATTGTACAAATAGAGTGGAAAATTAGTCCCATTGGCTGCCAAAGCTCTTCCTCGACATCTTAAGCACATTGGTTACCTGCTCCAAAGGCATAAAAAGTTTCCGTGTCATACTAGTACATGGCAGGACTTTAACATTCATTTATGGTTTCAAAGCAACAGGTCATAGTCCAAAACATTGCAGTTGGGTTAGTTAATTTAAGGCACGCAGAGCAGAATATTGACACAGCCTAAGGCAAGGCAGAGTGTCCTGATTTCCAAAATAGCATGCTTTTCATTTCACTGTACAAAAGTTCATTACCCCTCTTCGTTCCAGTATATAAAGTGAACTCAGCTAGAATGACTTCTTTGTGCTTGGCTCTCGTGGCGTGATTGCATGCTGAGAGTGAAAATGACCACACTTTAAAGCATGAGGCTCAGACACATACACACACACACACACACACACACACACACACACACACACACACACACACACACACACACACACACACACACACAAACACACTTACAGACTGTGAGTGGCAAGCCTTGGACAACAACCACAGCTAACAGAGAGCTGGAGTAGTAGAGTAAAGTAGCTGGAAGTAGCAGTGATGAGAGGAGGGAAAAAAGGCCAGGGAGGAGCACAGGGTTGAGGCATCAACATGAAGCCCTACTAACAGAACGTTACACAGCATGGCCAAAAGTATATAGACACATGTACTTGTATATGTGTTTCCTGCCTGTCCCACTTCCAGACTTGTGGACTCTATAGTGATGATTCAACACATTGTCATGAACGGGTTCGTATGATATCGTAGGAAAAGTTATGCACACTAAAACGTTTGATGTTATACGAAAAATAGGAGACCTCTGACTGATCACGTGACAGCTTTAGTGCTCCGCATGGTGATCCACATGGTGCTCCGCATTGTGCTCCATCAGGTCAGCGGTAGTTGATGGTTCAGGTACCCGAGAATAGGTGACTGTGAGCCGGGTACAGAGCACCACGAGCTGCCAGGTCAGCAGTAGTTGGTGGTCTAGTTACCCCAGAATAGGTGACACAACGAGCTGCCGGTCATTCCGGCAGAGATTACATTTAAAGGGGTGATAGAATGATTATATAGGGTATTTCACACTGTTCCTTAAGGTCTCCTAATAGGGTATGTAACATTGGTTGGGCTGAAAATGTCCCAAGTGCTATTTTTTTGGCCCTTATGCATCCCTGTGTAATGGCTCTATTTGGAACGACAGCTTTTCTTCCAAATATGGTATGCTCATGAATATTTAGATGAACTGCACGCTGACTGGGTTGAGGAACCACATACTCAAACATTGGAGACGATATAGCAGGTCTCATATTTTACACACACACACACACACACACGCACACACACACACACACACACACACACACACACACACACACACACACACACACACAGAGCTGCGCACACAAAAACAGACACACTGTCTGTTACATGCCCAGACATGCCCGGCTGCGAGCCGCGGCAGCTAAAACAGCCGATACAAAATGCAGTTTCGACACTTTCATTACAACTAGTGTTGTTGTAACGTTACGCTTAGGACATAAAAACCCTCCGCCAAAGAATCACAACTCACCTCGTAGCTAGTAAGCGCGGGGAGCGGAGAGTGAACATGTCCTCTGCGGCGCTGCGTTAGATCCACAACTCCCTCTCGTCCGACATACTCGTTCTAAACACTTTTCTCTGGGCCAGTAGGCTATTCCGTTGTACAGTATGAAACAATGCATTTACAACCGTGGTTCATTTTCAATATCCTTGAAAAACTTCCAAACTTTCGTCTTTCTAAAGTACACAGTGCAGCTCGTGTGTGAGATCCTCCAGCTCAGCGGGTCTGTGAAGGGAGAGAGGCCTACAGGGAAGGCAGCAAACTCGGCCACCTTTCCCGGCAGATTGTGGAGCTTGTGAAGTTCGACACTGTCTTACCAAATTTGCAATTAGCCATACATTTTGGTAAAATGGCCCATATTTGAGCTTTACATAGTTGACTAAAAAAAAGTCTCAGAAGTGAATTTAGTAATGGAATATCAGAGATCTACGCAACCTAGATTCAGAAGACTACCTGATCTCAGATCAGCGGTGTAGCCTATGTAAATGTTTGGGCGTGACAAAGACTAAAGACTAGAGCCAAACGAGGAGGAGCCACCGAGTTGACGTCAACTCGGTGGCTCGTTGGGATTTGCCCGTTTTCAGAGGCGGTTTCAAATTGTGAGATTTGCAGAGGAAAGAGGTGTCAATGGGATTTTGAGGTTCTATGTAGGTCCTATTTACCCACCAAACTGTCATTTTTCAACTATGACAAGGTGAAATCGGTTTTGCATTCTATCGCCCCTTTAAATTTAGGCAAGAAAAAGTGAGCGTTATGCTGCGACGAAAGTTACGTTTTTGCACCAAAAAAGCTTATCTGGGGGACAGCAGCTTCAGCATGGCACCCCAAACTTCCCTTCCCTTTCCCGAGCCCCATTAACCAGCTCTTACTGGGGGATCCCGAGGTGTTCCCAGGCCAGGGTGGAGATATAGTACATATAGTCCTGGGTCTTCCCCGAGGCCTCTTCCCAGCTGGACGGGCCTGGAACACCTCCCTAGGGAGGCAACTCAATACTGTCTTGCATTAAACCCCTGGTGACATCCTCAGAGTACATTTTTCACACAATATGTAATAGGAGTGGGGGAAAAAAATCGATTCACCTATGTATTGTTATTTTTAAAATCGATTACTGCCCCCAGAATCTATATTTTTTTATTTTCTTACCGATGATTCACCTAAATATTGTCTGTTTAGTACTGCCGACGATGACTACATCATATACGTTTCCAGCAGAGCCAAAGCAGAAAATGCAGAAAATACATGTTATGTACTTCTTTACAAAAGAAATAAATGTCAGACTGACCGACTGACATTTTTAGAAAAAAAAATGTTTTTAGAAATGTTTAATGTCTGTATTATTCAACTTTTGTTTTCGTTTAAGGATGAAAAGAAAATCAATACAATAGTTCTAGAATCACAACAAAATGAAAATCGCATTACAAATGGAATCGGCACCCATGGATCGAGAAAGAATCGAATCCAGACAAAAGCATATCAACCAGCCCTGCAATATCTAAGGAGGGATGTGATGAAAAGTGATTTGTTGACAGCAACAGGCCTTTTCAAGGCGCGGTGAGTCATTATCAGTGCGTCTGTGTGGGTTTAGTGAGAGACAAGCATCATCATAACACAGGAGGATAGGAGTGGATCCCATAACTTAACATTCAATGTTAAGATCAACTGTTTCCTCTATAAAATAGGGGCTGGTTGCATGGCTTCCAGCATTAAGGAGAAATGTGGGAATTATAAAAAGTCATAAAAGAAGTCCTTCTGCATTCTTAAGTGAATGTGTTGAGGGGCAGGTGCATTGCTGCAGAAAAGCCTCCAAAGTACAAATGATACAGAAGGGATGCCGCGAACTATCTGAAGCTCCCAACTACAACGTTTCATTGATCAACAGATGATGTTTTGAGCTGACAACGATCTGTTGAAAACAATAGCGACAGTGTTTCCATCAGTGCCTTTGTGTCTATAATGTGCTGGATGCAAAATCAGAAACTTTCTAGTGGTTTATGGTAAGAATAAAATCCACCAGACATACAGTCAAAGAGGTTTGGTCTTTCTGAGTGGCAGGGAAATTCCCTAATGTAACCTCAGTGGGCAATTCACTTAGGTGACTCAAAAATGTCACGTTATGTGCATTCAGGTTGTCACGTTCATACTGTTTGCATGGAATGTAACCTTTAAAAGAGAGTTGTAGGGTGATGTGTGCGCGTACATGTTGCACACTTTATTAAACACATTAAAACAGCAAATAAATAAAAAATCTCAATACAAAAAAGAAAAAAGTTCAACTTCTTCCTTGAATCGCTTCCAGATGTCCAGGACAAAAATAAACTGAAATTCAAATGTTGCAGAAAAATGTCCAAACATTATCAAGCCACTGTTTATCGCCAGTCAAAATATTTTCCCCAACATCCTCCACATCTGTCCCCACCCATGTCTGCCGCGCCCGGCTGCACTGCTGAAAGGATGTGCAGATTAAAGGGCCCATTAGAGCCTCAGTGGCACTGTATCCTATATCACAGGGGAGTGTGGTGCAATTGCAGAGCAGAGGGTCTGTGTAATCCTAGTTGACGATATAAACAGTTTGAAGTATCTCGGCGCCCGAAGCACAGCGAGGACAAAAGACATCATTATGCGTGTGGAGGAATTATCAATCTCCTTTCTTTCTTTTTTTTATCTGAGGCTGCAGAGTTGCAGTATCAGAGCACTCTGTAATTTCACATGGGAGTTGGAGCCATTTTTCTCTGCTTATTATCTCCCAGGCTTCGGCGATGAAGGAGTCTGTGTACGGACTGTGCACTTTCAAATACGCTCTCTCTTTTACAGTGTTACTGCATGTCACTGATTCAGAGCTGATTAACAATAATGGGCTACTGCACTTATCACATCAGTATGCTGGACGTACACCACAGTACCGTCTAATATCTGCTCTAGGGGCACATACAAAGATGATTTTCATTTTTAAACATTGGCTCAGGATGGACTGTTTTGGGCAGTGGGAATAATGGCAATCAGTGGCAAACAACATCTGCTGCACCCCATTCTTTTTCACTGAAAACCAGAAATTATGATGGTGGAAAATAGCCTGCTGTAACATTCAGTTAGAGCTCTGTGATACGCCAAAAAAGCAAGAGACTGAGTTGAAAAACACATTCTTCGTTTTCTGAAAGAAAGTAAAAAACATGTATTCATTTTGTAGCTGGCCGATCACATGAAATCGTCTCACAGTCTCAGAGTCCATGTACGTTGGGCCTCGCAGACGTTCTTCTATGTTCTGTATGCAACATTTAAATCCACTTTTATGACATTTGACGGAAAATATGTAGAGGCTGCTTGTGGTGTTGTGGTATTGTGCTCAGCCTTTGTTTAGTATCTGTCATCTCTTCGCCTTGCATTGCGTGCGCTGGCAAACACGACTGCAGCCCATGTGCTGTTGTCCTCATCTTGTTTTACAAAAACACACCGCGGAACAGACTTGTCAGCTAAGATGTAGTCGTTTTACTTTGATGACATCTTTAAAGAACACAAAGGCCCTGGTTCTATCTTGTTACGAAGGTTCCATTCCGACCTGCAGCCCTTTGCCGCATGTCACTCCCCTCTCTTTCTCCCCTTTCATGTCTAAGCTCGCCTATCAAATAAAGGCCTAAAATGCCCAAAAAATAATCGAAAAAAACCTTTGACCTCATTGCCGCTGCCCTTTCAAAGCGCAACCAATTCCAGAAGCAATGATGACGTAGACCTGCGCTGCACTTTGCCTCTCTGCTCTGCGCCCTACAGCACCCCATGGTTTTAACGCAGACCATGTGTAGGCAGTGTTGTAATGTAACAAAGTACAAATACTTCGTAACATTGCAACACTTCGTACAAATACTTTCTTACTGTACTTAAGTAGAATTTTCACGTATCTGTACTTTACTTCGTTATTTATATTTCCGGAATCTTTTACTTTTACTCCACTACATTTTCCCTAACATCTTACTTACTCGTTACTACAAAATAAAATCAGAAGAAATCTGTTACACTGGAAAAAAGCAGGTTTGGTGAATTATTGCTCCTAGATTGAAGTTAATGCATGCTCCATTCCACTTGGTGACGTAATGCCTAGCGGCAAAAAAAAACAAAGGTAGGCCAAAACTAAAGAAGAGGAGGAAGCATAATGACTGATAGTGTCATGGAAGCACCTGGTATATGCTCTGCCACCAACGTAACAGACGATGACCACCCCGACGACAGTGGTGAACGGTGATGAATGGTGCTGAAGATAACGTTACACACCTTTGGCCATAAAGTTCATAATCAAAGTTCTTTTTACTTTTACTTCTAATAATTAAGTACATTTAATATCAGAAAATTACTTCCGATACTTAAAGTGCTCATATTATGCTTTTTTAGCTTTTTTCCCTTTCTTTTATTGTGTTTTATATCTGTTTTGTGCATGGAATAGGTTTACAAAGGGAAAAAGCCCAAAGTCCACCCCAAAGGGACTCTCCAACAGAAAAACTGCTCCAAACTGCTCTATTGTAGTCCAGCCTTTACTTCCGTGACGAACGCTCGTCACTTTGCTGACCTAGGTTCTGCGCATGTGCGACTCCCAACAAAGATGGAACAGAAGTGTGATGCCTCACTCTGTAGCTAATACAGAGAGCTCAACACACAGGGTGAAAAGAGGAGCTGCAGCAATGTGTAGTACAACAAAAAAGATGGTGTTTTTTGAAAATTAAACTATGTAAACCTATTCTGATATAACCTCTAAATACAATTATGAACCTGAAAATGAACACAATACGAGCACTCTCAAGTGATATTCTAAAAGGTGACTTTAACTTCTACCAAAGTCATTTTCTGGTAAGATACTTGTACTTTTACTCAAGTACTGCTGCCAAGTACTTTATACAAGACTGTGTGTAGGCAGCTTTAGCGTAGCCTTTGTCAAATCGCGTAAGCTGGCTTTGTCCATGATGTCGGAGAATTTCAATAAAGCCACAGACATGTATTACGAGTGCGTCAAACATCTTGGGCGTTTTGGTTTGCCTGGAACATGCCAAGGACAATACCCAGTCTGTATTGTTGTGATTTCTTCTTCTATTAATTTCCGGCAGACTAGGCACGGGAAGTGCATTGCTGCCTCCTGCGGTTGAAAAACAACAACGCTTCTTTGAAAAGGTCTTTGCAAACGGACATGATGTACATGTTTATTTCTTATATAGAGCGGGGAAGTTTAATCCGATGACAAGTGGTCACTGAAGACATATGTGAGCTGTCCACTTGTGATCGGATCACCCAAGATGCATGTTAATGTCAGATGCGGCCAGTGATGGGAGTAACCCGTTACAAAAGTAACGCAATTACAGTAATGTATTCCTTTTTGCTGTAACACAGTAATATAACGCATTACTAATAAAATGTCGGTAATATTATACCCGTTACAATCTCAGTAACGTGAGTTACAACACATTTTAACCCGACATTTAGTGGCGTTTGTTTTTTTAAGAATTCACCAACACTGCCAAACATTAACAGAAAAAAAAAAGGTCTGCGAGTGTTATTTCCTGTTGCTGGATTCGGTGGTGGAAATGACTACAGAGACAGATACATTTGCGACATGGACATTATTTTCAGGAGTTGTTTACGCTGCGTTGAAGCGAGCTGTCCCGTCACTGTTCCCGTGGTCAGAACCACAGTAGAGACAGTAGGCTAGGGACATCTGTGTCCTGTCAGTGCTGACAGCAATGTGGCCGAGCAACTGACAGATAACAACATGTCGGGAATTAATGTTTAGTCTTGCTACACGTAATATCATTACAGTTTATCAGCGGTAGAAAGTAACCGTTATCGTAGGCTACTTTGATTTAATTGTGAGGTGCTTTTAATTGAGTATTTTCATTTTCTCCTACTTATTAGGCTACTTCTAGTCCACCACAATTCAGAGTCAAGTAGGCTATTGTACGTTTTACTTAACTATTTATTTTATAGCTTTAGTTACTTTGCAGATTCAGATTTATAATACAAAATATTATGAATAACTTTGTTGACCCCGTGGTGAAATTCACAAGCTACCTGCCAAGTCATACTTCCGCTGTTATTTTGGTGAAAGTTACTCAAAAGTAGTGTAAAGCATTAAGCTTCATATTGTAATATAACTAATTACTCTCAAATGACAGTAACTAGTAATCAATAATGTATTACATTTTGAAAGTAACACTGGATGCGGCAAGCTGGATGGTCTCGTGCCCATTTTTTATCAACACAAACAATGGACAGTTCACCCAACAAGGAATCTACACACTGGGAGCCGGAGCAGACAGCTACTATGAATACCTGCTGAAGCAGTGGATCCAGGGAGGCAAGAAGGAGAACAAGTTAGTTGACCAGGGCCTGAGATCTGTCGTCATGGTCCACAATAGCTAAGAGCAGTTCTAATGGAGCACAATGTCATATGTCACATCCATTTAGTTGAATATGGCACTGCTTTTTACTTTGATCTTGGAACAACACATTCAATTGGTATTATAGCATGTAATGTTTGATCAGCACTAAATCCCAGAATTAAAGCTAGGACACATGAAAGTGATTAAGTATTTAGTAGAAAAACAGCTGATTTTTGAACATTTCCTGCGTCATGTGCTTTATCCCACTTGTTTGTCTCTGATGACGCTCGTCTCTGTTCTTTCGTTCATGTAATGACATTATTACCAGTGTAAAAGATGTGGGTTTCCTCTGATGTATAATAGCACATAATCCCCTAGACCACATTATATGGACAAATTACAGCCTGTGCAGTTCAGAGAGCTGACTGTGTCTCCCCCATATCAAGCCAGTCTGACATCCTGGTGTGTTACTCCACTTCAACACTGAGGCACCATGTGAATATTTGGCTCTGAACGCTATAGGAGCTGAGGGGAAAACAAAGCAGAAGAAGAACAAAGGAAAACGTTGGAGCCACTTGCTTTTTCCTTGCTTAACCACTGAAACTATTTTACTACATAGAAAGCATCACAGAGGCCCAACAACAATTTGTCAACTGCACGTTGTCTCCCGAGAGAGAGCAGGAGAAGTAAGTCAGAGCGACAGCAAGAGCAGGAGAGCGGGCGCAGAAGAGAAAACGAGGATAGAAAGAGGACTTGTGCGGGAAGTGGGTTGGCAAAGGCGAGAGGGGGAAGACATTTGCATGCAAGGCTTAACTTTGGCACATTAGCATTCAGTGACTAGTCACTCTCCACTATGTGCTCACCCCACAATAAATCAAACAGCATGTTTACAGCGTAGGAGTGCACCGGCGGAGGAGTTATTGTTGATGTAAGGCACACTGTGAGACCACTCTGAACGGTTCACATTTGATTTTGATTTTATGTGCAAAGTCTGCAGGCTAAGCTGGTTTTTCTGTGCTAATGACATTCAGGAGAACATCTTGATAAAAATGGATTTGACTGATAATTGGCCACCGACAGACAATAAAACCTCTTTGTCTTCCGGTAATTCATGCAATTTAATCAACTTTCTGTGAGTTCCCCTGATAGAGCATCTATGGCTGTTCTGATCATATATCACTCTCTACCACTCTCAAACCCCTGGACTCAGATTATCACTCTGCGCTCAGATTCATCACGGGAGATCCCTGTGACACTCACTACTGTACTCTGTACAGCAACGTTGGTTGGACGTCTCTGGCACAATGGCGCGAAAAACATTTGTGTCTTTTCATCCATAAAACTCTCGTTGGACTCTCACCACCATATATAGCATCTTTACTGAACTGGATCACAGGACCTTACCAAACTCGCTCAACACATTGCCTTATGCTTCATGTCGCACAGGCTAAAGGACAAATCCGGCGCAAAATGAACCTGGGGGTTAATAACACACGTGTACCGAGTCGACCGTTCTCTGGGATATGTTTTCATGCTAAACGAATGTGACCAGTTTTAGCGCAAATCGCTAATTAGCTTATAACGCTAGTCACAAGGCTCAAAATAGCGCCACACTTCCGTGGTAGCATAATGAGGGTCCCTACATGTAAACCGAAGCATTGAGAACTTTGTAAGTGTACAGACAGGGTGGTGATGGCGCAGTGGATATGACATATGCCTTTGGTTTGGGAGACCTGGGTTTGATTCCCACTGCGATACATCAACCATGTGTCCCTGAGCAAGACACTTAACCTCTAGTTGCTCCAGAGGCGTGCGACATCTGACATATATAGCAATTGCAAGTCGCTTTGGATAAAAGCGTCAGCTAAATGACATGTAATGTAAAGATAATTTATAAAGACAGTACCATTCACGTATACAGACGGGCGCCATCTTGGGAGACCAGTCGAACGACAAACAAATTTGTTGGACAGATTTGTCCTTTAACTCTGAGTTTGGGAAATCTGCTTTTAGTTTCTATGCACCAAAAGCATGGAACCACCTTTAATGTTCAATTAAGATGCACGTTTTAAGATTATAATTTCAGATCACTTCACTTCTGTGTGTGATTTCTTCCATTGAGTATTATTTACTTGTATTGTGCTTTATAATTTACATAAACTACAGTATGTCTTGTATCTCGGCATCATCGAAAATGAGGGAAACCTCAATGATTTCCGAGATTCTTAAATAACGGTTATGATGATATCAACTTATTCACAAGTTTAACATGATCTGATTGTTCTTCACGCAGAGATTAGAGAGGAGTCCAAGTGTGTCCCACAGTTCTTCCAAGACGCTGAATGGATTGACTAAAAAAACAGTGGTGAGTTATTGTTCACAGTTGGATTTTTTAAGTAAAATGAATTGGCCAGAGGTGTGGTGCTACTGAAGTGGCTATACCTTGAGTATAATTGAATACTTAAACCTGGAACAACTAGAGTGTTTGAAAACAAGCTGTAATCCCAACACTGACATACAGTGTATGGCAAACATCACCAGACTTCAGCTACTTTAGCATTCATTTAAAGTCGTGTTTCTGGTCTAATATTTATTCTCGTCTCAGTTCTGTTTTTGGTCTCCACTGCCACGCTGGCATGTTGGGATACGTTGTTAATGTTATTAGTAACACTTGTACTTTTCCTGCTATGACAAGTCAAACGGTCTGCTGTAATCCTATGTAATAAAATTAAAAAAGCTTTTTTTTCTTGGTGGTAATTTTAGTAAGGTGGCATTCATGAACACGCTCCCTTGTTTCCCTCTTCTGGTTGTCATCTGCAGAAAATGCTGCTCCTTCAAACATCTGCCAAACTGCAGCCGAGCCAAGAGACTTATGACTGGCGAGTCCACCATGTAATTCTGTCTAACTCAGTCTCAAGACATGACATCAAAAAATATGCAATTCCTCATCAACAAGACCTTCATTCGTAGTAAGCCCTCCTCTCCAGAGGAGTGGAGGCTGGGAGCAGGAGGAGCAGAGGAGACCTGAGCTGACATTTAATGGCTCCCTCGACTCGCCTCTCTTTTCCAATCCTCTGCAGAACACATTAACCCAGATCAGCTGTGCTTCTCGTCAGAGCCAGGCTGAGGACCAAATGTTACACGTAAAAAAAACCCGACTGGGATGGATGTGTAAACACAAACTCTTATAAAAGACACTGGTTTATGTGTGTATGTGTGTGTGTGCAAAACATCCATATACACGCAACCTGTCTTTCTGGCACTTTAACACACACACACACACACACACACACACACACACACACACACACACACACACACACACTCACACATCCAGCTCTCTGGGAATCCCAGCCTGCTCAGGTTGCTGGGACAGATTCAGGGAGCTGTGTGTTCATTACAGTAAAATATAAACATTCTCTCATTGAACATATTTATGGGCTTCAGGAGATATGAGCTGGATAAGCCTAAGCAGTCCATTGGGTCTCATTGAAAGGACCATTTACATTGCAGGTGGTTGCTACAGTTTCACAGATAACCATCAACTACTTGCATTTTGAGTATTACTTAAAATCAGTGTTGGGTAGAAACATGTTACGTATTACACGTTACGTATTCAGAATACAAATTATGAGTAACTGTATTCCGTTACAGTTACAATTTAAATAGTTGGTATTTAGAATACAGTTACATTGTTGAAATCAATGGATTACATGACGATACTTCTCCGTTTCACGGTTTTATTCACTCTCGCAACTCCATGCATTTCCCAGAAGCCCCAATATGAAAACAAAAAAATAGCTATTTGCATGATCACTGATAGAGGTAAAGATGGAGCCGGAACCGGCACAACAGAGCCAGGGCAGGAATGCGTTTCTATCATGGAAATTCAAACAGCATTTCACATTAAAGAAAGAGAAGGGAGAACTAAATATAACTGTGCTTCCTTCCTTTCAGCGTCCAAATTACTCCACCTCCAACCTGAAGAAGCATCTTAAAGTAAGTTATTTTTAGCCAAGGGTAGTCGTCTGCTGTAGTTTTACTGGTCACCTTGCTATTTTATAGTTGACGCATGCTGATTTACTAGCCCCAGAGCCGTTGAAAGACTAGCCCCGTTTGACATGTTAGCTAACGTTAGCTCAAATTAGCTCGTGGTAGCTTAGACTGCGGTTAGATTTTTGTAGTATGCAGATCGGGACTACAAATACAAAAATCTATCTGCTTGTTTAGGTACACATTCAGCCAGTTGGAACAGAAGAACACACCAGAATATGCCTGTTTAGTAAGCTGTATGTGATGGCCGCATTCCTACTCATAAAATGCAATTCAATGTGGAAGTAATCCAAGTATTCAGAATACGTTACTCAGATTGAGTAACGTAACGGAATTCGTTACAAATTACATTTTTGGGCATGTATTCTGTACTCTGTAACGGAATACGTTTTGAAAGTATCCTTCCCAACACTGCTTAAAATATTCCTTTTACTTGTGTTTCAACAATCTCTATGTTTTAGCTCACTTATTCGTGGAACAAGGCAGAGTTTTATTCACTCTTTGTTGAGGGATAGAATGGGAAGTCGACTTCCAAGAAAATCATTATATCTGGCTGCATTCAATATCTGCAGGACATTCTGAAGCAAAAACAAAGCTTACTCCAGCAGAGGTTCATTTTGCTCTTTAGGAAAAAAAGGCAGTCAGATAAATGTCCTTTGTCCAAGAAGTTTCATTTATGTTGCTTTTAAAGGTTATGGAAGGATCCGGTATGAATCCACACAGCTCTAACGTGCAGTGGAGTTTGGAACCTGCCAGTTGCGAGTACGGGTTATAGAGGCAAAGAGGTTCAAAATAAGAGGTTTCAGCGATTGTCTCAGGAGTGGAGACGTTGATTCATCCATGGAAAGACCTTGCTCCGGGTAATTGTATTATGCAGATGAGAACGAGTGCTCCTGTGTCTGTGACCATGCTGAAAGGGACATAGGGCGGCGTGCGGCTGGCAGGACACTAATGGGCTGGCGGAGTGATCCATACGCTTATGGGAAGCATGCCACCACCACCACCACAATGATCTTCTGATCAGTTGCAGTTATCCCCTTTCCTTGGGTTAACAGGAAACATTCTGAAAGAAAGCCACAGCATTCCTCTGACAATGCCTGTCTGTATAGCATAAACAGATGGGAGTTCTTGGCCATGCTGAGCCCCAGCTTAACTCTTTACTTTGAGATCTATTGTTTTTATTTATAGCAGGCTGCTGTTGTGTTGGCATTTTCATCCTGTGGAGAACTTGGTGCTTAATCAAAAAAGAATGTGTAGTTACTCAACTCTTTATTGCTAATGATAACAAAAATATAATTTAAATGAATTAATTATATATAATATAACAGGTTTCACACAACGTGTTGAAATGCACCACGGAAACTGTTCATTTTGGAGATAGTTCGTTGGTTTTTGGTTCTTGCAGGCAGTTTTTATTGTTCTCCTTCCTCTCTGTCTTTGTGCCATTAATAATCACCTTCCTCCCTCTTGCTATTAAAACGTACAACCCGGTCTCACGGCAGTTTGTGTAAATGTCACGTTATTTTGAATCTATTGATACGTGTTCATGGGGACGTTTTTCTTGTTTTTTTCGTGGTGGCCAGCACGAAATACCCTACGGGGAAAGGACGCCTCACACGCCGGGAGACAGCCGAAAAGGACGCCTCATGGATGCCTCACATGCCGGGAAACGGCCGAAAAGGACGCCTCATGGACGCCTCATGGACGCCTCATATGCCGGGAGGCGGCCGCGACTACGGGGAAAGGACGCTTCACACTCCGGGAGACAGCCGAAAAGGACGCCTCACCCGGCGGGAGACGGCCGCGGGGGGCGCGCGACAATAACGGGATGGCGGAGGTTGGGTTTAGGAAAAACACTACGGGGAAAGGATGTCTCACACACCGGGAGACGGCCGCTGGGGACGCGCGACAATAACAGGACGGTTGTGATAAGGAAGACTACAGGAAACAAAACGCCACACACAGGACTGCAGACGATTTTTGGCTTTTTATACTACTACCTACCATTTTCGTGCTGTGACCACGAAATAAGCTTCCCATTGAAATACATTACTTCATATTTTCGTGCTGGCCACCACGAAAAAAAACGAGAAAAACGTCCGCGTGAACAACACGTATCAATAGATTAAATAACGTGACCATTTCACGAACTGCCACGTAACAATTTCTGATGCTGTGCATTGATCCTTCTGAGCTTCACGTTGCATGTAAAAGGTTAACAGTGCAAATAAATGCTACATTCTCTCCTGTACTTATCAGTGGAGGTGGTGGGTGATGTGTGGGTAAATGAAGGTAAAAAATCACAGTCATTCATCTATGGCTTACCCACTGCAGCTTGCTTTCATTTGGGCAAATAACAAGAATCCACCTCAGAACTTATGACTTAAAAGAGAGAAAGACTTGGTTCCCTTCCTCACCAAAGATCAAGACTTTGCCTCTCCGCTCAGACTTGGGAGAGAGAGAGCAGCGTGGCTGCCGCTGCAGGGGAGCGTCGGGGTTAAAAGCAAGACGCAGATTCTGCTTGATGGAAGATTTTGGTGGTTACTTGAAGAGGAAAAAAAGGAGTGCGGCTAAAGAACCATGGGTTATGTAGCCTACCACTGATTTAGGCAGGTACAACCTGAGAGAGAATATCAAGCTGCAGCTGGATGCTTTGATGATACAGTTCATTTTATTCTCACAATTTAATTGCTTTTTAAATTGGATATGTTGCTCTCTACGCACCATCACATACTGAAATGTGGTGGAGGGGAGGGTGTATGTCATCTCCATATATATTTTAGAGGGACTAGGTTCAATGTAATCTTTCTAATGTCCCACAACCAGGTAGTTTAAATCTCCCAAGACCTTTACTCTCAACAGCAGAAGGTCCATCAAACGTCCTTCTCCTCCAGCCCCGTCACAGTTAATGGACCTGCCACATGGATTGACTAGCGAACTCCCTAATGAAAAACAGATTAATTATATTAATGGAAATGCCACTGCGTCTTGCTTGACGGACACATGCTTCTTCCACCTCCACTCGATCTGTCTGTCAGCGACGCATTCTCTCTGACTGCACCATCAAGTCTGAAGTGAAAAGTAATTTACTCGTGATAGTTTACTGCTGAGTAAGCTGCTTCGAGATGAATATTCACAGAATACAAACTAATGATCTCATGTTTTTCCTGATTGCTGGAAAGTCTCTTTTGGAGTACAGGTTGAAAAGCGGAAATGTGAGGGGACCCATCACACATCTTGCTAGATATTCTGCTGAATGTCAGTCCCTCCAAAACACCCACAAAGTTGATAAAGCCTCTTGGCTTCGTGCAAAGTCATACTTAGGAGAGCCTGCGTTAAGCATCACTTTCTGTTTTACCACACTCGCGTTTCCTCTTCGTTTTTTTCCCATGCAGAAGTGATTTGGCCCTCAGACATGGGTCTGAACCTGCAATTATCTAACAGCCAAAGCAGTGTCCCTGTAATTCTTTCAAACCGTCTAGGATCCAAAGACATTCAGGGAGGTCTTCCTCCTCTGTCACACACATCAGGCAAACCCCCCCCCCAGCACCCCCTCTTTTCTCTCCTTCACCCACACACACATACACGTGTTTTCACTTTGGTGTGTGTGAAGCTGAGAACTTATCTTCATAATGTACAGTCACCACGATTCCCTCGCACAGAAGATACAATATAAATACTTTTAACGTTAAATTAATTTTTTTATCAAAACAATATTTAACCAGTCCACACAGGTGTTATCGTGTTTAGACGTAAAAGTAGCGATAACACAATGTAAATACACTTAAATTGCAGCTTATAAATACTCTATTATAAGTAAAAGTAAGAATTAACAGCTAAATGTAAAGTATTACTATGCAGCAGAAATGGCCCTGTGAGTGTTAATATGATGTGGATTATATTATTGGATTATTATTGCCAGTTAGGGGTGGCACGGTTCACAAAACCCACGGTTCGGTTCGTATCAGTTTTAGGGTTACAGTTTTCGGGTCTTTACAGTTCTTGTTATTTTTGCTTTTAATCTTTTAACACTCCAGAAATATACTTCAGCATATGATATATAGCTAAAATTAGCATATTGAATGCATGTTGCACAATGCTTGCACACAGTGGCAGTTCTATCTATTGTTTTATTTCCGCTGTCATCATTAGGTAACATGAAATCTCAAATGTTCCCACACACCAGACTATATATACGACGCTGGCGCATCCTCCAACTCCGGGCAGCCTTCCTTATCTCTCCCACTTGACATTTCTACACGTGACGTGACCTGCAGCACTCCACACTCCACCTGAGGAGCGGTCGGCTCGCCGCCTCTCAAAATCTGACGAAAATCTTTCTTTTTTTTCAACTTTTTATTGTTTTCATGAACCGTACCACCCCTATTGCCAATGCATTATGTAAACAGGATTTTAATGTTGTATTTGGTCAGGGTGAAGCTAAGGCTGAGTACTTTTACTTTACTTGATTATTGCCACTTTATACTCAGATGTAAACGTTGTACGTGTTACTCCATTACATTTATTTGACAGCTATAGTTACTTTTCAGATGAAGATTTTACATCCAAAACGTATGTTGTGCTTATGCAAAATTGTATATAAAACTACTTGACATGATTGATCAATTAGTAGATTGACAGATTTTTGATTCATTTTTGATTCAACATGTCATGGTTCTAGCTTCTCAAATGTCAGGATGTACTGCTTTTCCTAGTCTTACATGACAGTAAACTGCATCATTCTGGGAATTAGACAACAACAGCGCTGCAAATACATCAGTAACAATAATTTAATGAGATAAAATATAATATGATAACAGTCAAGGGCCATTTTTAGGCCTCCAGCAGTTTTACTTTTCTATGTAAACATTTTCAATGCAGGTGCATGTGGTATTTTGTTGTACTTGAGTAAAGTATCTGAATACTCCTCTACTGATATTGTATAAGCTCTCCACATGGTTTGTATGTAATGTCTTAATCTTGTAAAATATACAGCTGCAGCTAACACTCATCGATGAATCGTTTGCTGTATAACATGTTAAACCAAATGTCAAAAACGTAAAGATATTCATTACACTATTACACATGACAAAGAAAAGCGCATTCTTACAAATTATGAGCTAGAACTATAGGAACTAGGACATGTTTGGCGGTTTTGCTTGAAAATTGACTTAAATTATGAATCGATTATCAAAATAGTTGCCAATCAACTAGTCTTTTTTAGGAAGAAAAAAAAAAAGGTTTCAGCTCTAGTGAAGTAACTCTAACTGGCAAATGATTGAGGTAGAGTAAAAAATACAATATTGGAGTAGAAGTGGCACCAAATGAAAATATCAGGTAAAGTACTTGTACCTCAAAGTACCTCAAGTGCAGTACTAGAGTTAATTTACTTAGTTAGAATCAGAATCAGAACAAAAGGAATTTGCTTTGGTGTGCATACATTAAAACAATTATATAAAATAAACAAACAACAAATACAGAAACAATACATACATGCATGCATACATACATACATACATACTGTACATACATACATACATACATACATACTGTACATACATACATACATACATACATACATACTGTACATACATACATACATACATACATACATACATACATACATACAGTTGTGTTCAGAATAATAGCAGTGTGTTTAAAAAATGTGAATAATGCTCAAAATCCTTAGAATAGCTTTTAATTCCATAATATAAATACATTTGGAACACTGCACATTCAATTCCAAATCAAAACATGACCAAAATTGATCAAGTGTGTGTTATACCTTTACAGAAAGTGAAGAAAAAGGAATATTAGGCTGTTCAAAAAAATGTCTCAGAGGTATGCTTTACTTTGAATCACTGCACTAATATTTAGTTCCATAACCATTACTTCTGAGAACTGCTTCACATCTGTGTTGCATGGAGTCGACCAACTTCTGGCACCTGTGAACAGGTATTCCAGCCCTGTACGATTGAACTACATTCCACAATTCCTCTGCATTACTGGGTTTTGCCTCAGAAACAACATTTTTGATGTCACCCCATAAGTTTTCTATGGGATTGAGGTCTGGGGATTGGGCTGGCCACTCCATAACATCAATCTTGTTCATCTGGAATCAAGACTTTGCTCGCCTACTGGTGTATTTTGGGTCATTGTCTTGTTGAAAGACCCATTTCAAAGGCATTTCCTCTTCAGCATAAGGCAACATGACCTCTTCAAGTATTTTGATGTATTGAAACTGATCCATGATCCCTGGTATGCGATAAATAGGCCCAACACCACAGTATGAGAAACATCCCCATAACATGATTTTTGCACCACCATGCTTTACTGTCTTCACAGTGTACTGTGGCTTGAATTCAGTGCATGTGGGTCATCGGACAAACTGTATGTGGCCCCTAGACCCAAAAAGAACAATTTTGCTCTCATCGGTCCACAGAATGTTGCCCCATTTCTCCTTTGACCAGTCAATGTGTCCTTTGGCAAATTTCAACCTATTCAGTACGTGTATTTTTTTCAGCAATGGGACTTTGCGGGGGCTTCTAGCTGATAGCTTTGCTTCACATAGCCTTCTTCTGATCGTAACAGTACTCACAGGTAACTTTAAGTCTTTGATTTTCCTGGAGCTGATCATTGGTTGAGCCATTTTGGCTATTCTTCGATCCAGTGGAATGGTAGTTGACCGTTTTTTCCCACGTCGTTCATGCTTTGGATGCCATTTCAAGGCATTTGAAATCATTTTGGCTGAGCAGCCTATAATTTTCTGCACTTCTTTATATGTTTTCCCCTCTCCAATCAACTTTTTAATCAAAGTCCGCTGTTCCTCAGAGCAATGTCTGGAACGACCCATTTTGCTGAGTATTTCAGTGTGAAATGTACTATTATACACACATTTGCTTCCTTCCTTCCTTAAATATGGGCCGTAATTGACACCTGTTTCTTCACAGAATCAATCACCTCACTAATTGAACACAACACTGCTATTATTTTGAACATTCCCCTTTCAATTACAGATTCAATTACACAGAATGAGCAGCATGCATGTCATGACTGTTGGGTCTGTTGGTTTTCTATGACTCTACAACACTTACTAGTAAATTCTTTGCCATGTAGAAATATCACTTCTACCAAAAAAAATTGATTTATGAGGTTAGTGATGTTGGACTGCTATTATTTTGAACACAACTGTATAAAGGGATGTGCAAAAAGTTCAAAAAAGAAAAAGTTCAAAAAGGAAAAAGGATATGTAGAATGTGCAGAGGACAGGATGTAGTTGCTGTTTCTGCCAGTGGTGGATAATAAAGCACAAGCAACAGTGAGACATTGTAGCATGTGTGTCAGGCTTTGAACCCGATATGGAAACAGGGTTGGATCGTTGATGTTTGGATATTTAATCAGTCCTCAGTGAATCATAGACCAGAAGCAAAAACCTTGTGCCAGTTGCTCTGATCAGTCTAATTAATTCCTGAAATGTGTTACGTCGTAGTGTGCTGCTGCTGTCCTGTGAAAGGCTACATTGACGCCTGCTCCGACAGATGAGCTCTGTCTATTGAAGCAACCCTGAATCAATATGCAGTGGGCCAGGCTACATGCTTTGTCTCTGGGGCACTTTTACAATTATTCTTTTTTTCTATTCTTTTCTTTGCTGCTGGTCTCTTCCTTTTTTTATATTGTGCAATATCCTCTATGGAAGCGAGTCCAAGAACATTTTTACAGTCATGACCAGTGGAAGACTTTGATTTGAATGTGCTGTATTGTTTTTGGAAATTAAAACATGTTGTTCATGCATGATCAGGATTCAATCTAGAAAAGTATAATAATAACCAAACATTGTTGTTACTCTTCATTTTATTTTACTCTATCACTTTATTTTTTAAATGGGGCATTTTGGAACAATAAGATAATAATTGGATAACTTCATTTGATTTATTTAAGGACAATGCATTTAGTTGTACAACAGAGACTGAAGTAATGAGTATGTGAGTTGTACTGTCTCCCCACAGACATCATGCACTGTGAGCCCTCTACTGGTCACTGTGGGGCCAGCTATAATGTCGCCTTCACTCATTGTTAAGGCCTAAAGCAATGGAAAGCAATTACTGCATATGACACTGACGAGACTTTTAGTAGCCAGTATAATCAACATGTCACATTCTGTATCCTTCACATTAAGTGAAATAAAAAGTTTTTTTCCCCTTTATGATTTAATCAGACAACCACTCTTTTTATCTTTATCTTTTTTCAATGAACAGAAATCAAAGCACATACACACAGTGTCCCTTTTGCTGTTTTCTGCAGATGTGATCACTTATGTTGAGATTATTAAAGCCATATCAGAATCAGAATAAAAGTTGATTAAAAGATGATTTTACAGCAATCATGTTGTACTTCATATAGCTTTTGTGTTTAATTGGTATGCATCCCAATGAAGGAATAAGAAATACAGAATAGCCTATACTATAATGTACACTATGCAGCTGTTGGTAGATGAGGAGAGTGACATATCTGATTGAAATAACATTACTTTCATTAAGGTGGTAACCCCTAGGGAATGAAATAATAGTCAAATGAAACAAAATATTCATGATAATGCTCGGAGAAACCAAAGTAGCCTAGCAACCTGAATAACTTCTAGATGTCCCAGAACGTCACTCTGAGGACCACCTCCATGTTATGGACTACTGTTAGTTGTAGTAAATGACCCTTACCAACGGCTCTCAGCATCATGTAGTGTGATTTATCCCCATCTCCGGAGGAGGGGCAGTGCGCATGCGCTCCAACTCTCCTAACCACATGCGTTTGGATTACGACTGCGTCAATTAACCAGAGACACCAAGAGCAGAGGCGGAAGTGAAGCAGATGCATCTCAGTTTTAAAGCACAAGTTGAAGCTCTATTATAAATCAAGAGAAAAGTGACAATAGAAGCTGTAATATCGATAAACTCATGTGAATACATTTAATGTACTTTTGCTAATTGCTTTTTTAGATGAGAATAGAGCTTAACAAAATGTAAAATATCAAAGATCAGATAATGCAGAAGTGGATAATAATAAAAATGGAATGATAGTGAATAACGGAAGACTTATGTTCAGTCATAATAATAAGTAATGGGAAATGTACTTGCAGTCATTGCAGACAGCCTACAATTTGGGCTAGTAACACATTATTTTTGCATGTCCTAATTTATCTGTTATTTGTGCTATCAAATTAGAAGAAAACTTCCTCATATCATAATGTCTCATATTAGGGCTGGGCAATATATCGATATCATATCGATATCGTGATATGAGACTGGATATCGTCTTAGATTTTGGATATCGTGATCTAAGTGATCTGTCCCTGGTTTTAATGGCTGGATTACAGTAAAGTGATGTAATTTTCTGAATTTACCAGACTGTTCTAGCGTTTCTATTATTTGCCTTTACCCACTTAGTTATTATATACACATTAATGATGATTGTTTATCAAAAATCTCATTGTGTAAATATTTTTTTGTAAGCACCAATTGTCAACCCTACAATATCGCTGCAATGTCGATATTGAGATATTTGGTCAACAATATTGTGATATTAGATTTTTTTTTCCATATCGCCCAGCTCTATCTCATATTGTATTTAGCACTAGTAGGTCCATTGCTCGTAAAATGTAATTTTGATCAGCGAGCCTTATTTTGAAATTTCAACCGGAAGTTGTAGATGCCTCTGTGGCTGACTTGAGAGCGGATTATCCAGCAGCGGCCGGGGCCGCTGAGCATCAGAGCGCTGATCGTCCTCTGTGTCGGCGAGGCGTGCGGTTCGCTGTCACAGATTCACTTAAACGCTGCTCGTGTTTTATTTTCTTCCCAACTCCCAGCAGGATAACAAGCTCTCGAGCTCAGACCCAACATGGGTTAGAAAGAAAGCGACCTATGGATTATCCACTTTGTGCACTTCGCCGAGAATGATGGGGGGAGAAACAGACTTGTTTTCGCAGAGACATCCTGACAAAGACGGGGACTGAGAGGGAAACGAGATTGGGATTCGCTGCTTCTCTCTGTCTCGCTCCGCATCTTTGTCTTTTTATCATTTATACTGTGTATTTTTTATTTTTTTATTTTTTTTTATTACTATTATTATTTCCCCGCGTGTGTGCGAGACAGAGAAATGTTTGCAGAATTGCTGTGCAGCGCCGTGGCTCTGGTCCTGTATGTCAACACTCTGGGCGCCGATTTCTGCTACGATGACAGGTACTTGGGTAAATGAATGACATCCAGCCTCATGTTACTAACGGCACTGGCTCCACTGTGTGTCCTCACCGATAGGCTACCTTATCATTTCTGGACAACAGCAAAGCAAAAATCATTATGTTGCCATAACTGTGAATGAGAGGTATTTCATTGCACCAGCAAAACTGACAGTTAACTCATGTGAGCTTTTTTTTTTTTTTTTTAACACAAGCATGAAGGAAAGTGCCAATGTATCAATGGTGCTTTGAAGAGCTGTAGAGTGATCAAAAATCAGTAACTTGGAAACCACTGTTATATTCGTGAAGACACCTGTGTCTTTTTAGTGAGTTTATAGGCATCATGGTCATACAGTATTTTCACATTTCCAATCATATTCCTGCAGCATTCTTTCAGTAATATCTTTCTGGCATCACTATAGTTTTCCTTGACTGATGAACAGTGAAACCAGTAGTAAATAGGCAGTGTTCTTGGATGCCTCAGTGCAAAGTGTTGCAGTCTCCAGAGTCTGGAGTTGCTCCAAGTCTTGAGTTGTGCTGAGGAACTAATTGATCTCTGGAGGAGAAATATGTCTGCTCTCCCCAACAGCACCACACAGAAGCCCCTTTTTCCAAATGTGCATTCTACTGGAACTTTGAGCACGGTATTTTATGATTAATTTATGTAAAAACAGGCTGTGAGTTATTGTTACCCTCCACTTAAAGCCATCTGTGTGAGAAGGCGAGCATGGTGCATGGGTCCAGCCGCTGCTGTGATGCGGGGTAATGCATGTATTACTCATGGCTGGCCGTTTTGATATTTGATGGCTGAATGGTTGTCAGTGCCTCAGGCTCTTTTATGCACCATCCATGCATCGATGTAGGTCAGAGGCATCCTTGTTTCTCTGCCATCACTATGTTGTCTCTTGCTGTCATTTTATAGCCAATGTTTTGATTAATAATGAGCTCATATTTCTAGATAATAGGCATGGATACACCTGTTCTTAACAGAACCATTACTAATCTATTTAAAGTGACTTTGCCCTAAAAGTAGGCCTATGTATAACAATCAATCAGTTACTTTTAATCGACAGGTGCAGCTTTTAAAACGCACCCAGAGGATACAGCTTACCTCAACATACTGTATTTTCTTCACAACTTTGCTCTGTAGAACACGTCTGATACTTTTCTTGTGGCAGCGTTGCTATAGTTTTTGCACTTTGTTTTCTGGTCAGGTGATTCAGGCAACTCTTGTACAAGAAAAAATGGTGCTCTGTGTCCATAAAGCTGTCAGGGAGTGGCAGTGCTGTGCAGAGGTGAGAGGCTACCACTGCTTGTGACTGCTGCTGCAGAGTCAGCTGCTGGAGAGCCTCGAGCCTCCCACGTTTTAATGTAAGACAGAGAGCCAAACTCTGATTATTCTGCGAAGAGATGTTAACATAATGTTATTTATTACCGTGTGAGTTTTGGTCCAAGTTATTGCAGGCTTCTTATGAAACGGATGAATGGCATACTGTAGTTCTCCAAGGCTTGAGGATTTTCTCTGACGTATTCGGTCTCTGACATGTTTTTCATTGCTGGCTATCAGTCATCCAGTGTTATCTGTTTTTAACACCATGTGTTTGGTTCAGGCTTGCAATTAGCAGCAGTCTCCTGTCCCCTCGGGCTTCCAGGGAGGGAAGGAGGGAGATAGAGGAAGGGAGGGTGTGCAGTGATAAATATCTATCTATCTATCTATCTATCTATCTATCTATCTATCTATCTATATATATATATATATATATATATATATATCTCAACACCCTGCAGCTCATAGGTGGGATTTATTTTGACAGTAATTTATGGATCATACAGATAATGGTTTTCAAAAGCTCAAAGGACATCAGTTTTACAGAATGTAAGGCCTCATGCTCTGAAATAAAGATCTATGGTTGATGTTTTATTTAGTGTGTATTTAAAAGTAAACCCCGTGGCTTCCATTGAATGTTTATGATAAATAGTTGCAGAAGAATTAAATATGGATATTTTGTCACAGTGCAACATTGATTCCTCTCTGTGAGGAGACGGATTGTGCTACTTTTTCGCTCTTGGCTGTGAAAGCAGTTCATTTACTCAACTCAGTGAGTGATTAAAAGTTAGGATCCAGAATTGTGCTGTGTGTATGGACGCGTGTGAAATGGCTTGGAGCTACAGAGCTGGCATAAAAGACACCTGAGGATTTGCAATCGATTGGCTGGCAGTCTCGTATGGCCCTGGAATACGTAATGATGTGTTGCTTTCTTTCTATGTCGCCTATTCTTGTTATGGTGAAGGGAGTGTTTGAGAAAAATAAATCTGTCTAGGACTGTGGGGCCAGATTTATCAGCGCCATGGTCAACCCGCAGAACGCGCAGGCTGTGATACTTCAGTTTACGTCGTATTTACTAAAACCTGCAGTTCATCGGGTAGTCAGCGCCTTTCTCCGCCCACTATACCGTAAATTGCGCTGTAGCAAAGCGTTAAGTACTTGTGCTATGATACGGCTGAGTGCAGACTGCGATATTCCCACTGCTGATGCCACGACTGTTTGAAATGATCCTGATGCCAATATTTGTAATGTAGCGAGGAGTTTAACAACTGCTGGAATGGAATGTGAACGCTGAGTCGGCGATTCAATGTCATCTTTCATTTCTTCCAGTAACTGTAATACTGCTTAATCTGTAACGCTTAATGATTTCATGTTCACTCAACTGAAAAAGTGTGACCCTTGTGGCAAAAATCTTTTCAGCTTGTCTCCTTGGCCCATGTCTTTGTCTTGCTCGGATTACTGCTGCCATTTCACCAGGAGGCATATGCGAGGAAACCCGTTTGCGGCAGGTTTACACCTGCTTATAAGAGGCGAAGAGAATTTTCACCGCGAAATAGAGGCGCGCTTTCACGGGCGGTTTATGTACATATACATAATTAGGCATACTTTACGTCTCCCCTCCCATCTCTTTATGGGACACTCCCACTTTCCCCTTGACCCTCCCGTGAATGCATATGCATGACACGGAAAAGCGCAATTTCCCATTTTCAGTTCCCGCGACAGGCAGTCTGCCCTTTTACCTCAGTGTGGCCTGTTTCGACATACCTCGCCATGCTTTCACGGCACGTTGCGAAACAAATACGCCTGAAGTGGGCTCAAAAGCGTTAGCACGTCTGGCCCTGTGTGTTCTGAGACACATACTTCTTATCACTGGTTACACATTAATTTGAGCCCCAGCAAACTTCATGCATTTCATACATAGTAACCAAGGCCATCAGGAGGTCACAGTTAAAAGGGAAATCCTTATCCTTATTAGGGAAAATGTTATCCTCCAGGCTGTTAAAAAAAAGTAATAATCCCATGCACGGCCCCTCCCTCGATGAAAACGACAGCCTGAAAGAGTGGCCTGCTCCGCGGTGCCGAACCACCCCGGGGAGCTTTTCCTTTCTCACCCCTGGACACACCTCATCATTAACACACACACACACAGCTTTGACACCTGCACTGGAAAATGGGAATCATACGTCATATAGTTCATATCTCTGCTGCTATAATCTACAGTTAGGGCTGAGGGAAAGAATGAAAGAGCCCAGATAAATGTCAGAGGAGAAATACTGGTGCAATATTGTGTGACTTTCCGTAAGCCCGCACACTAGAAACCTGCGGTGTAACAGCAAAACCTGGTGAAGTGCGTTATTAGCTTGATTGCCGGTGGTGAAATTTATGTCGCAGTCCTTTTTAAAAGTTTCTGAATGAGAAATAGCCTAAGCAAATTAAACATACTAGTGAAGTTAAATAGGCAGCCACTTTCTCCATTACACAGCTGCAAACTTTGAGCTGTTTTCAAGGTATATTTCAGCCTGCCCACACACACCGGCTTTATGGATTATCGTTCCATGTCAAGAGCATGACGGATGTGATGAACTGCACCCCACCTCATTTATCTGCCCTGGTGTGATGTGGTAAGGTTTGACTGTGTGAGGATTTGTGAAGGTTGCGGGTCACGTGGAAGGACACAGCCTCCCTGGGCGTGGGCGATGATTTATAACGCTCAAGACAGTTGGTAACGGCGAGCCACTGCTCTACGCCATGCCCTGAAAGCTTTATTAGAGAAGTCGGCATTGGGGGCAGAACTGGACGCTTCACGCTGATGCGGTTTGATCTGAGCTTCGAGTCGATGACGGCAAAGAAGCCACACGGCACTTTGAGCGGTGACTCATGTTGTCTAATGATCATACCAACCGGGTTATGGGGAAAAAAATAGTAGTGGATCTGTATTCCTATATATCTTTTTATATTTTTTGTGTTTTTTTGTTTATTTTTACTTCATTTTATGCCATTTTGTCATCATGTATAGTCAGCAGTTTCCTCAAAGATGCACAGACAAAGGCAGAGAAAAGTAGACTGGGTACTCGACCTCAAGTCTAATGACAATAAGGTTTTTGTGCACTCTTTATACCACTGTCTGGTACTTGTGGGGTGGAAGCAAGCCTGTGTTGACCTACCTGGCCTGACGTGGACTTTGCCACCGTCTGTGCCCATCGCTGCTTCCTCCATGGCACTGTGTGTCAGTGCACTGATCTGGAACCCTACTCTCATGGCCTATACTGTAGGATGGGCAGCTTGCGGTTATGTTGAGAGCCCAAGGGCGGCAACCCAGCAGTTTGAGTATCTCCGCTTTTTTCCCCAGTCAGGCTCTCTGTCTGTGTGCTCCCTATAATTACCGCCCTGCCTGCAGAGAGGGACTCACGCCATGGTTTGGTAGACGTAGCTGCTCTGCTCTCTCTCTCTCTCTCTCTCTCTCTCTCTCTCTCTCTATTTCGCTGTCTGCCTTCCCTTGATCAACCCCCCCAAAGCCTTTTAGTCCTCCAGTGCCCATCATCCAACGACTGCCTCCAGATGGTCCCGTTTGGTAAGCAGTTTAGGGTTTTTCTCTCTTCTGCAGTTTGAACGGGAAGGTTTGAAGTGGATTCAAATGGAGGATGTTGTGTTTGCTTGTAGTTGCCAGGATGGAGACATCAAAGTGCCCAATGGCACAGACAGTGTGTAACGGAGTCATTGAAGATGGCCTCATGACTAAAAGCACATCCAGCCAATATTATTGTATATTCATATTTTAGTTGCTAAAGTCAATAAGTATGAAAGGGGTTGCTCATAGTGATGAACCCACAGAGAATTAGCTTTATAGCATCTTTCAGCTAATTGTTTTGGTTTTAAGTCCAGCAAATGTACTGTTTTGGTTCATCACTCTCATAGCGTTTTTCGCCCACAACAATTACCTGTTTTCAGCAAAAAAAAACATTACTTCCCCAGCACAAAACGGCTGAGAAAGTTAGCAAGAAGCTAGTGAACATGAGGTCACATTTAGCAGCTTTAGCCTTTCTAGCTAAAGCTAAAGAGAAGATCTTTGCTTCAAGAGTTAATGGATAACAAACCTGCCATAAAAGACTACTCCATATACAATGTAAATGGTATTCAGTTATTGCAGGTTTAGATAAATGTCAGTTATTAATATAAACACACAATGACTATGACTGATGACCAGTGTGGTAGTGGCTATTTTTAATGTGCAATGGAAGTGTTGTTTAGAGGAGGAAGCTTAAATGTTCCTGAATTTCCTCCCTCAAATCACCAGGGAGTGCAATCTGTTGGCAGGAGAGGAAGGAGATATGTGCGAGGCATCCTGCCCAATCTTGTTGGCCCCACACTTTCTCTGATAGATTTTCTCAGATGAGGGGAAGACTGTGTGTGAGATTTCTGACCAACACTTACACATTATACACAATTACTGTGCGCCAACTTGAGACTGTTTACGCTCCAGGTACAGTAGCTGTCAACTAATGTATTTTAAAAGTTATTTTCGCTCTTTTCATTCTAATTCCTTTCTCATTTTCTCTCAAGATGCCAGAGTATCAAAGAAACAATAACTAATCTCCCTCCATCCAGTCATTTCACAGAAATGGATGAATCTCTTGTGAGAATACGCCGCCACTGTGACCATCGTTACTTGAGCTACACCAGTCCGGAAAGATCAGCTCAGTGTCTAACCACAGATAGATTGGATCTCCATTTTCCCAAGCTCTCATTTTCCAACAAATAGCCGATGAGGGTAGAAATTGTTATGTTCACCCTTGCCACAATTGCAAGATAAGCTAGCCTGGCAGAAATGCATTTGTTTCTAAAAATACCATTAATGAGGGGTTCTGATATGTTTGTGAGTTGCTTCCCTTACCCACAAAACCCTACAGAATTACTTCAAGCATCAGAGTCTTGGATAGAGTGAGTTCATATTTAGGTCAATAGGAAACAGGTGACTGGATATGATGCTCCCTTTTCTCCCTCACTGTCATCACCAGGCCCAGAATAAGACTTCATTATACTGTATCTTGGTCACCTCCTGAAGTTCATATAAAAAACGCTGGCCTTTGTACTGCATTCCCTGTGGTGAGGGCAGAAAGGGAAAATCTGAATTACCTGCATATTTGGAAAATGTGCAACAGCGATTAAATTTGAGAACGTGTTTTATTGGTGCACTTCCTAACATGTAAAATGTGTTGAAACACACTCATTGCAGCAGAACACTGCAATCCTGTTACCTAACTTTGGACTTCCTTTTCCCTACCTTTCCATTCTGCGTCTCCAGGTTTCTCAGTGACTGTCAAAACAGTTATATTAGCTCCTCAGACTGCTGTGTGGCCCAGAGTGGGAAGGCTGCTTCTAATGTGTGATCTGTGTATTGGCTAGTGTGACCCCGCCAGGCTTATGCAAACTTTCTCCTTCCTGCAGCTCTCTTATTGCTCTGGTAATTTAAAGGCTTGGAAATATGTTTAGTTAGCGAAACTTGCAATATTTTGGATCACTTTCTATAATTCAAGGGAGGCCAATATTCAATGATTTTATTTGTTTGTTTTCGTGCCATGCACACAAAGTGCCCAACCCTAATGGGTTTACAAGACACCAACATTTGATATGTTGGCCAATAAATAAGATATGTTTAAATAAACAATACAAAACAAGGGAGGAAGCCTTATTTGGATCTTATAGTAATGGAAGGAAGAGCAGGTGCTCCTCATGCGTAGGCATAATACTGTCAATAGAAAGGGAATAGATTCCAGACACAAAAGTAAGTGTTCATTAAAGTACAGAAATTAAAATCTTTATTATTGCTGCTACAGGATTTAAAAACGAGGCCAATGCATATCAATTTGACACTTTTACACTAACAAGTTTGTTAGTCGCATGGCTCTATAGATGGCAATGTCAGTCTGAAACATCTCACCAACTATCAGATCGACTGCCATTAAGCTCTGTACATACATCAATGGTCCCCAGGCCATACATACTAATTACTTTTACTTTCCCTTTGGTGCCATCAGCCTTTGGTTTATGGCAGAATACCTGCAAAACTAATGATTTTCCCATACCTGCTTACTTGTTCAACAAATACAGCCTCATATGGGCCACTAGTACGCTGTGGACTCTTGCTTCAAACTGTAAAGTGGCCCTATTTGGTCACAATAAAAAAAGAAAAGAAAAAAAAATTAAGAGCTCCTTATCAAATGTGTTTGCTCATGTTGTGTTTAAGTAAAAAAAATCAGGCAGGCTACAATAATACGCCAACTAACAGTATGGCTATTCACAAATCTACCATAAAGTATATTCTCTGCTGCAACTAAAAGACACATCGTTGTGCTCAAATCTGATTAGTGTGTGAACAGTAGCAGGTTGTAGTGCTGAGCATGGTAGCACCACTAAGCCACCCATTTTTCACTTAGTCACAGTTATCCTGAATGACACTTAACACAAGGAACATGCTCCTTCGACGCCACCGGACACCCATAACCTCCAGGTCCAGATGATGTCTAGACTCTTGAGAAACGTGATACATACCTAAGTCTGTGATGGTGTGATGTGGAGTTGATCACACAGTTTGGAGCTGAAGGAAACTCCCTTTGATTACCGGAACAAACTGCTACTGTATCTGCCGTTGATAAGACTGAATGTGTGTGGCAGGTAAGGGAGCTGAATCACTCTGGTGATTGCCCGCTTTAGCTGATTGTCATTTAGGATAATCTACAGCACTAGGTAACTGTTCTCAATTTGCTCATGAGCAGTCAACGTGCTCATTGTTTCTTGAAAGCCCTCGCTGGGCTCTAGCCCGGCCAAGGCAAGCTGCTTCAAAGCTGCATTAATAAGGCTCTAATACTTTATAATCACCCCACTGGTATGCAGTGGGATGAGAAATGTAGCCATATGTAAATGTCGAGTTTTCTGCCCGCATTAGAGATTAACTTCGCTGCCCTGCACAAGATGTTAATGTTAGTCTTATTTGGGTATTCTCAGTGCTCCTTGCCTGGCTATTTAATTAAAAGCCAACAGATTATCTCTCCTAATACATCATGTGGTTATAGCAGCACACACACATACAGTATACTGCACACAGACAGACACACATGATAATAATCACTTTAAATGGGAATAATGTTTAATACCGGACTGAATCATTCAATAAGCAAATCCCTCACATGGTCAGTATTGTGTGGCAGACGTTCAACACAGCTACTCAATAATGTGAGGAAGGTTAAAAAGCTGCCAAGATATACACTAAGTCAAAATGGTGGAACAAATGTACTATTTGACCAACAGAACCAGATTAGTGGGGTTCAGAATCAAATCACATGATGCATCTGGTGTGTCCGCTCCGAGCAGACGTGTGTGTGGTGATGGGTAAATGCTGGCTATAGGTTATGCTCCCATCATTAGACGTGGGTCTCAAATGATTTAACTCTGCAGGGCTAAGTTGTTAATGGGTCTAGACAAGGTTTTGGATTTCGAGGGCTAATGCTGGCTGATGGCTCTTAAGCTGTGGCCACTCTCAGGCTCTTGGCCCTCTTCATATTAATGGGATTAACAGGACTGAGGATGAGAGGGGGCACGACATGTAAGCAGAGAACACCAAGCCATTAGAAACAAAAACTCCCCTGTCCCCCATATCCAACAGGGATGCTATAGTTTTTCCTTTTCAGTGAGGAAGAGGAGATGGCTACCCCTCTTCACCGGGCCTCTCCATCTCGGTGGCCTTATTTTCTGACAAGGAGCGCTGGCTCGTTTCGATAAGGTTATGACACAAGTTGGCCGGTCCGGGGGCAATGCCTTTGTCCATTGTGAGAAGAAGGGGCTGTGTGGTCCCTCTGTTCTCCCTGGACCCAATGAAGGAGGCCATTTGTCCCCAAATAGAGGGGAATTAAGCACTGGTTGTGTTGGCCTGTTGTTTATAAAGGACAAAGAAGCAAGACCTCAGTGTTCAGTGTTTGGACAGAGCAGAAAACTGCTGCAGCTTTGCGGACCAAACCTGTCTGGACCAATTGGGTAAACTCATTACGGTCGTACGTGCTCTGGTTAGGGTTTTCAAGTGTCGGGACAAGAAAGGCAGAGGATTAACAGTTAGTGAGCTAACAGAAGCTTCTTTGTGTTATGAATATGCCGGCTCAACTTGTTAGTTTTGGGTGGCATGGATGTTTAGCTGGAAAGATGTTGCAATGGTCAATGCACTTGAGGAAATGCGGCGCGACAGGTTTTAGAGCTGGTTGCCAAAGCTGACAGAATCGTTGCCATACTTTAGTCATTTATAATTGGAGTAATTGCATTGCGTTTTAACTATAAGCCATATTTTACTGACGAAGAAGTGAAATCAAGAATGGTTAAACATATTTTACATAACCCAAATCGACGTGTTGGTGCTCTCACTGTGGAGGGTTTGGTGTTTAACGATATATATTTAAACACAGTGGTTAGGCCTTTGTGACGTTTCCGCGTTTTGATACTGTGTTGCTTTGCTAAATACAGGATATCAGGCTATTAATTTGACATTATCATCTTTTTCCCTTCCTTATTTCATGTTCATTTCTTGAAAAGACAGAAGTGTTGGAATTTCTCAGTTTTGTGTTACTATTGTGGTTAAAGCGGTTGTCAAGTATGATTACAGTATCTGGTGTTTCCTAAGTGTGGTAAGTGAGTCAGATGCAGCACAGAACAGCCTGTGGTCTGGGTAACCTGCCGCTCCCCTCAGGATTGGAACACTGGGACACACAAGAAAACATGTGACCCTTGTGGCCTTCATTCTGGTGCTGTGTGTTCCGTCAAGTCACTGAGTTGAGGTATCTGTAGAAAGGGGAACTTCATCAGACACTTCAGACCAGAGAAAGGAAACAGAGGGACTGGTCAGGTGTGTGTTCTATAACACTTTTCTGTATTTGTGGGCTTGTGAACGAGCTAACAAAGCAACCTGAAGACTGGATTCTTGTGGAGGATTTGCCTCCTCTCTCTGTCTTCCCTCACTTCCTACCTCTCACAAGACCACAGCAACGGAGGAAGCACATCTTTTCACAAGCTGCCTCTAATTGATACTGTTGAGCCCTGGGAACCCAGTGCGTGGTTTTAGTACTCTGCAAAATGCGTGCAAAGCACAACAGCCTGCAGTATGCCACCCTCTGGGACACCACAGGTTATTTACAACCAGACGAGCAGTCTGGCCCAGGTCCTCGTATAGTTTCATTTAAGTAAGTAAAAAAAAAAAATACCCACCGCACTTGGATGTGACGCTTGCCAAGCCTTTCATCAAATAGTTACACTGAGAGAGGGCAGGAGTTGAATCCAATCCAGAACTGTAATCTCAGCCTTAACGGGCTTTTCACTAAATGGTTGTGTGGTTATGAAAGAATGAAAGTAGTTATATGTAGGTTAAGTTCCTGCTGTTGCCTTGCTGGCTTTATGCTAATTTTTCTGTTTGTGCTTTTGCTATTCCTCACCAGCTACACCTGTATAGTTGTTTGAATGAATGCTTTTATTTCTAATAAGTCATGTGAAGTAATATTTTTTTTGTGTTTTGGATATATGTATGTGGCATTACCAAATCCAATCAAATGCGGTGTAAATTGACTAGTTCTTATGTAAGCTTGTCATGGCTCGGTGAGGCAGACGAGTCTGACATCTCTCCAGATGGAGAACAGCTTGTGTTGAATTGTATTTCACAGACCGAGCCAACTTTCTTGTTCTCTCTTGCTCGCTCTCCCTCTCTCTCTCTCTGTCATCATGAATAAAGTCACGCTGGTGACGGATTGATAGAATCACGATGGTTTACAGGGTTGATTTCCGTGGTGTATTTTGGCTGAGCACTGACTCTCCGTATCTGTGGCCGTGGTGTTTCTCCTCATCTTTGACCTCCTTGGCATGTGCAACTTTTCCCCTCTGGCTGTTTTGCCAAGTGAGGTCTTTGTCTTCGCCAGGAGATGGATGCGCACAATTGGCCCGAGTTTATTTTTGATCCGAGGAGGAAGTTTGGGTTGGGAGAAAGTGCGCGCAACTGTTTTTCCTTTACCAGCCCCTGAGGTTTGAGGATGTGGAGAGAAGCGCTGTCAGCTGCTCTGACGGAATGAGACTTCTTAAAGGCTCTCTCAAGAAAAATAAATGTATAAACTGAGAGATATTTAGGGTATGCAAAAAAACAAAAGAGAAAAGAGCAGAGCTGGCAAGAAAGAATGACTGATGGAGCATTATGGCATTAAATGGAAGGTCTGATCCTTGCATAGGCGTAATTTATGGATGGGGGATGGTGTGGTTACAACCCCCACATAATCAAAACGGGACTTTATTTTCAAAGTTTTTGTTCCTTTTCAATGTTTTTGTTGTTTTTGAACGTATTTGTTGCTTTTGAAAGATTTTTTTCGGACAATCGTTTCAACGTTTTTGTCGCCTTTTTCAGCTGCCACAACGCCACTTTTCTATGTTTTTGTCGCTTGTTGTTTTTAAATACATGCACATGTCCCGGTACCTCCCTAGAGAGTTGAAGATCTCAACCCCCCCAATGTTGAACCCAAAGTTATGCCTTTGGATCCTTGATTGTTTTAAGTGTGACTGTGAAGGCCTCGAGGTTGATCTGTTTCAGTCTGTGGTGAGCGTGTGTTGTCCTGACTGTGAACTCCGGCTGCTTCACGGTCTTACAACATTTACCTGATGAGATGTTAAGAGGGCCCAAAACCACATCGGATCCCCCCCAAGTGGCTCTTCCAAACGTGTTCAGCCTGTACAGTAGACACATTTCTCGCCACCACATGGTAGAAACATCAGTGGCTGTTTTAATTAGGAAGCGGTTTAAGGGAAATCCATCCACGGCCCTGCTGGCTCACAAGCTTTGTTTTTTTTTTTTGTGTGAGTGACTGCCCGGGGTCCTCAACGAAGACCCTCACCTTCAGACACATGAGGCTCACGACATGTTCAAACAAACCGTCACTCAAACAATTTCTTTCTGCCGAAACGGTGATGACCCGAGCAAGTCTTTTAGCCTCATGCTCAGGCTTAATGCTTTATTTTCTAGAAACAAGCGCCACTATCTCGGAAAAAGACGGATTACACTATCATGAGAATGACACTTTTATCAAGGAACTTCTTGAGGCGAGTCAATTTCTGTTTGGGAAGAGGTGACATTATCTTTACCCTGCTGGCAGATTTCCACCACTTGTGTAAATAAAGAATACATTATCAGCCCTAAACACTAAATTAAATGACTTGCCTCCGCTCATTTAGTACTACTCTGAAAAAATGTGCTAATGCAGTGCGCCCATCACCCCACCTTGATTGATGGCTCTCCCACATGACAGCTGATGAAAAGCAGGCAGGCCTTGGGGTACCTGCCATGTGGGCTCGTTGAGTCCCTCGGGACCCAGGAAAGATGTTGGGGGAGAATAGACATTGATCGGCACTGTGATTATGCCACCTTAACACCGCACGTCCCGCACCTCATATTTTCATTCTCCTCAGAAGCTAGCATCTACCACCAGCTCAGGCAGAGGGTTATTGATTTTCAGTGATGGAACAATCCACCATAGTTTACCAGTGAACACACAGATGGCTGGCCCTTATTAGGGGAATAAGGATTTCATGAATTTCTTCCTGCGGCCATTGCAGAGCCCAGTCATTCATTCATTCATTCAATGAAGTGTAAATCCATAAAGGAAAATGAACGACTAATGTGTCTATTGCCTGCAGTGTCACAGCATTAGACATTTGTATGTAAACTGTATTATCTGTGGGTTCATATCGAGACATGAGGAAAATAAAACCTTTCGGAGATGATGGTGTATCTCACACTTTACTGTTGGAAATGTTTGGCTGTAAATCATGTGGACGAATGATGGATATAGGTTGTCACAATGCACAGATGAGTTGGCAGGGCGCACGCTGGCATGTTTGCCTGCTCAATGAGCTTTTAATTAGCGGTAACAACTTGACATCAGCAAATGAGGGGTCTTTGGAAATCAGGAAATTCAACTTGCGTGGAAGAGTAAAGGATGCATTTCTAAGATATACCTGTTTTCACAATGCTCTTATCTGGAGGACAAAATGAATTGTCTTTTATAGATTGTTCCTTTTTGCAAAGCTTTTTAGAAATTCAAGTTTTAAAAGGCAGAAATTGTTTGTTTATGGGACTCACATTTGTATTTACTGTACTTATTTAACACACAAAATGACACATTTGTTTTTCCAGTGTAATTGGCTGTTGTTGTCATGATTAGTTGCAAAATTGCTAAATTGCAAACTTGGCTTTCACGCCTGTGCAATTACTATTTCCCATCTGAGAGCCGTGATTCAGCTATATGTGTGGTCCACAACTTGGCCTGGCCTCCAGGGCCAGGCCTCCTGGTGTAGTTATTCAAAAATCAATATTTGAAATGTAAATACAAATATTTCATGTTGAAATATAAATGTAAATCACTTCCTCGATTCCCTCAGATGTTTGTCCTGACCGTCGTACCGCATAAGCCTAATAGTTTTACAATACAGCGTCTAAGTGAGTATATTGTTGGAAAGGAAACATTCATAGCTTTTCTGCCATAATCACATAATCATCATTATGAATTACCTCATAGCATTTAGACCATCAAGACCTCTGGTTTCCTTCAAGAAACTAGCTCACATCATGCCCAGTATCAGATTAATGGGAATAATAGCTATATGAAATATTGCTTATTCATTCTTGGAAGCTATCCGTGGTCTTTTTTTTTTTTTCTTCACGGTATTGCATTTCACGTATACAACCTAATCAATTCATCTCCATTCAAATAATTGACATCGTTTTGAGCAGGGGAATCCTTGGCCAGGGAATGAAAGGCGGGGAGTGGAAACCTGACCAGAGCTGAAGAAGAGCCACAGGTCCATTGACCGCTCTGCGTTCACGGTTCCAGTTTTGTCCACAATAATCAAAAACAGTTACTTACATGCAGTTCTGCAGGTTCCTTCATCTGAAACCCAGAAATAATACTGTAATAATGATAATATTGGCAAAGGTACCTAAAGCAATGTAACAGATGGATGATACTGCATGTTGTTCGCATCTAAACAGCTGCATCCTCAAAATAGATTTGGGATATATAGTTATTAATAAAATAGAGGATTCTTCCAAAATCTTTAACTATTTGCAGATTTGCCTGACTTAGGAGGATTTCTGTGTAACTGTCAGTGTACTCCCAAGGGGTGAGTCAGCTGCTGCAGCTGTAGATGCACGGTCTAAACCAGATTAATAGTTGAAACCTTTCAGTCCCTGGTCCACAGGCTGTCCAACTTCTCTTAATGTAGATCCCTACCTTTTCTTTCTCCATATGTGGAAAAGTGAACATATGGGTTGCTAGATGATTCATGACTAGGGGTGTTGAAATGAATCATTGCATCGATGCATCGCGATGCGGACCTGGATGATTCTGCATCGATGCAGTGACAGACCATAATCGGTTATTGCCTACTGACTTTACAGTTTTTTTTTGTTTTTGTCTGTTGTCTGCTGTGTTCAGACTCCGTTACAGTCAGGAAGTGTATTTATTTTAAGAGCAGATACTGCTAAAGAGCAGATTGTTATTGTATCTGCTCTTAAAAAAAGCTGCTTGGATTTGTTGATGAAAACCACGTGTAGCAATATATAATAATACTGAGGAGGCGACGCATCGTGATATTGATTTTTGAATCGTAAATGTAATCGAATCGTGACACCAGTGAAGATTCACACCCCTATTCATGACTTCGCTGAAAGCTATCAAAAGAAAACTAGAACCTTAAAGTTGAGGTGCATTTGATGTTGAACAGAGATGTTGATGATTGACATCAAAGTGAATCAAAACTGGTCAAACATCTTGATTTTATTTAAAAAAAAAGAAAGAAAAAAGAAAGAAATGTATCAAAGAATCAACATTTTGTCCTGACCCCAGCTGGAGATAAAACCAAGTGCATGCACAATGTTTTCACCTCAACACATTTCCACTTTGTGACAGCTCTATACCTTGAAGCGGAGGTCACCTGCACATTCATAAACCTGGTGCCGGTGACCTGATGCCTACCAGGATGTTCAGCTCTAAACATTTTCACTTGTCTGCAGATAATGTTGTCCTGTCGTTGCCTTGTTGTGGTCAAACGGCAACGGTAACAACATAACTTGCCAGCTGCGCTCTACATATAAATACATCATGCTATATTATGCGTTATAATGAACCCAAAGTTGTTAGTCTCAGCACACTAAGTAATCACTATCCATTATAACAATGGATGCAGTATGCGGTATGACAAGACCCTAATGTAAAATGGGGAGCAGCTGAGCGTTTTAACCTTGTTGATCCGCTATGATGCAAGTGTAGCGGTGTGTGGTGCAACCTTTGGCTGATCTATGAGTAGAGATGCACCGATTGACCGGAATTGGCCGATTTTCACGTCATCGGCCATGACCGGCGACCTGCCGATCAGTCTGACATATGCCGGTCAAATTCACTCGGGAGGCGCATGATTTACATCGCGCAACATCAGCACCACACGTGCACATGCAGGGTTTCCGCTGTATGCATGTAGCAGCGGCGCACTGCCGCTCAATCAGCTGTTTATGAAATGTCATAAAGTTGTAATTATACACGGCTCTGCAGAGCCGTCTGCTCTACTGATCTCAGGCGAACAGTCAGCCGCACTCTCTCCCCTCTGAGGCTGAAAAACTGGAACATGAAAACCGCACTCACGCGGGTCCCGTGAAATATGACAGCTACAGTTTATCGGAAAATAGCGTTGGGCACACTGACTTTGATGAATTTACTGTTTATCAGACCCCACATGAGACAAGAAGCTAACGTTAGCGAACGCTACGGTCCCTCTGCCTCTGAGGCCCCGCTGGCCGCTGTGTAAAGACTCTGTATTCCTCCGACACGCTGTATTAACGTTACTGTTTAAAACGCTTTCCAGGTTAGTGGGGATGCATACCGCTCAAAACCAACATTAAAAACCTACCACCGGTAGCTGATGTTAGCAGCAGATAAGCCCGTTGACATCAACGGTATCGTTCATATTTATGCACAATGACAAATAAAGCAAACTTGCTAAAAAAGGAACGACACGCTGTTTTCAGGTAACGTTACTGTTGACGTTCAAACAGGCCTGTGCGTGTGTTTTGAGAAATATCTTTATACTTCAAGGCTATATTTATTTTATTTTTATTTGTTATTTATATATTATTTTCTTGCCCTTACTTGTTTTCCCTGTTTTCATACATACAGAAGTTTAGTTTGCTAAATATATAAAAAAAAAATATGATATTGAATGTGAAAAGAAGGAAATGGTTCTTCCATAACATTGCACTTTAGATGTGTGTGAATTTCCCCCACCAGTAGTCATTTATATAGTTCTATTTTATTAGTGATCGATTATCTTCTCAAAAAACTTTCTATGTTCTATGAAAAATGGTAAATTTTCTATTAAAGAAAAGATAGAAAATAAATATTTGTGTGTGCTGTAAAGTGGTTAGGTATCGACTGGTCAAACTCAATGAAAAATCGGAATCAGCTTAAAAATTGTAATCGGTGCATCTCTATATTCCTGTCAGCTTTGTGCAGTAGCCAACATTAGTTTTACTGGAACACTGGCCGTAGCTTATCACAAAGAGACTTCATAAACATTTCATATGTTGAGCTGCCTTCCTCATTTTCCACTTGAATTTTTTCATGGAATACAAATATTATTTTCTAATGCCCTCATTAGCAAATACTTTGGAAGTCAACCACACTTTATTAGCAGGAAAATATGGAAATATAAAATCACACCTAATGGCTAATGGTACTGCAAATGATGCATGTAAATGAGGTAGTCAAAGAATGCAAAAAACATGTACTAAAATTGGAATCATTCATAACTGGACCCAGTATTATGGACAAACAACCTGGCATATCTCCAGCATCAGTCAACCAGATGCCAGAAGTGAACACTATTTCCTCATACGGTATATGTCTGCTAGGATTGACAGCAGGTACTTGCATTATTTTCAGCAGCTTCGGTTTGGGTTATTAGCTGAAGTTGCTGATGTGTTTATGGCTGTTGGGGCTGTGTTTATTTGAGCCGGATTTAAGGCTGTTTATGTGGGACCAGCTTCTGAAGTATACAGTCAGATAATTGTGAGATTTATGAGCTAGATAAAACACCAGCTCGGTGTTCAGCAGAGTTTATCTCAAGAGTTTTGGTACAGCTAAATCATTTACTTTAGGGAAACCCATAAAATGATTCTGCCTGGCTCAGAATGAACAGAAAGTATCTGCTAATTTTCCTTGAATGCTCTCTGATTGTGAGCAACTGCAAGTATGGCTGACATTGACTTATGCAAGGTAATTATCCTGCTGCTTTTTTTTTCTACCCAGCTTTTTATGTAAATAGACTGAAACTGAACCAAAACCTGTGCAATATCATGCATTATTCAAAAGTAAAATTGTCTACTCCTTTTTTCATGTTGCATTCAAAGCATCCAAGTTAATGTCTTACTTACTTTTTGCGTCCAATGCAGTCATAAACATGATCCTCATTATCTTTTTAACTGTTTATAGTCATGTCTCTCTGATCCTGTCTTGTTTAAAGGATAAGGCTGATGTTACTCTCCTTTTCTCAAAAACTATGGCACTGAGCACTGAGCCTATTCCATTATTCTATTATTGAAGACGTAAATTAAAAAAACAGGTCACAAACATATCCTTTTATTTCTTTTTAAAAGAAGGAGTTATCTCCTCGATGGGCACTGTAGATTTTACTAAACATTACCTAAACAGGAGTAAATAGTGCACTTGTTGAGGACTACTTTCAGTTGAGGATTAAAGAGGAACTACGCAGTTTTTTTTTTTTTTAGCTTAATTTACCTTAACTGAACTGCTTTGGAATCATTGGAATGGTCATATGACTTTTTCCGGGTTGAATGGTGGTCGTCTCGCTTCCCCCTAGCGCCTGTGAGCGGAAAAAACACCCTTGCAGCTTTGGGCCGGTGAGCCGCCGGCCTCAGCGTCAGGAAGTATCGCTGTGATATCAGGTCTTGCGATGTAACGAATTGCTTCACGGCACTGCACCATGCACTGCACACATACACGCCGCTACACGCCCCCATCCAGGAACCGGCTAGTCATAAGAACAAGGTAACGATGGAGTTTTTCACACTACTGACATGGCTGAACCGGCAAAAAATAAGCAGAAAGCTAGGAAAGCATTGTCGGAGGAACGGAGAAAGGGGAAACGGCAGACTGACCGAGCGAGGAGTCAGACACGAGTAAACATCGGACCTGAACTGAGACAAACAGAAGCCTGCAAATCCGAAGCTGACCTGGCGTTCTTGCTGTTGCACTTGTAAGTATCTTTGATCAGAAACTTTAGCTGCCACAGAGTTTCTTGTCATCTTGATATTGGCAAACGCCAAGTTGCTTCTGCTCCGACAGCGTTCTAAGGCCATTGTAGGAAAAAAGAATAATGTACGAACCCGGGAGAGAAGGGTACTATTTCGAGAAAAACCTCAGTGGACATGGCTCCGTGCGTTCGCCGGTTTCTTTGAAAACAAATGCACATGACCAGAGGGAGAAGATGGGAGGGGGGGGGGGAGTCACCAACAAGTTTTTATGACAGCGTTGCCAAATATCTATTCCGAAGCTGTAGGGGGAGCTCTATAGAGAAACCTGCGAGCAAAAAGCGAAGAAATGGCCAAAACTGCATAGCGCCCCTTTAATACACATTTTTGGTGCTCTAGTCAGTGTAAACGGCAGCCGGACGGTGTACATGGGATTGGAAATGAACCTAACTACTGTACCTACGCTGATGGTGATGATGGAACATGTCACCCAGTGCAATGATGTGGCTTATTGATGTGTTTTTAATGTTTGGACAACAATGGCGTTCTATGGCACAGACAAATAAGCTGTATCTGGCTTTGACTACACAGACAATACTTGTTAGCTGCTTCAATTTATTATTTGTTTTGGTCTGTTCTTGGTGTTTGTTAGTCTATATCCTTAACGTTCCGCTGCCGGGATTGCTCCGTTGTCGATGGAAATACCGCCGTATTTTATATCCTTTAGATATCCATTGCCTTGGGCTTCCTTTGTGTTGGCATTTTAAACTCTGGTCGTTTTTTATGAGGACTATGGTTAACCTTTTCTCAGATCTCTGAATGGTAGATCCAGATAGCTAGCTAGACTATCTGTCCAATCTGAGTTTTCTGTCACACGACTAAAACAACTTTTGAACCTACACGTTCCACCAAAACAAGTTCCTTCCCGAGGCTATTTTGCAGCGGCACCGCAGCTTTTCCCTGTGCTCAGCACAGCCCGAGACGATTGTGATTGGTTTAAAGAAATGCCAATAAACCAGAGCACGTTTTTCTCGCATCCTGGAATGCTGTGTGGACTAGCCAGACCCTTCTCCGCAGCGCTGTGTAGGTAGATCAAGCGAGACTAGGTGTTTGTTGACAAATGAGAACAGTATAGAGTGTTTCTTAACCTGACGCGTCATGTGGTTTGTTACACAAAACCATCTGAGGAGCTGTAACTCCCAGTCGGGAGAAGAGCGAAACAATCTTTTTCATTGAGAAAAGCATTCAGTGCTGTTCTTTGCTCATCTTTCAAAGAAGAAATACTCTCCAGTTCTGATATAACTATGCTATTGCTGCATCTACTCTAACATCTTTAGGAGAACACATTACTTGAAGCCTGACAAGATGGATTTGTGTGGGATCTAATGGTATCACGAGATTCCAGCTGCCAGCCTCATTCTTAAAAGCCCATATTCCTCTCTGAGATATTTCATCTGGAGCGTCATTGGTTGGAATGAATCATACATATTGTTTTGCCCCAAAACCAAGGGCCAGTGGTGGCCTCTTATAGAGCTAACCAGCAAGAGACTGGTAATTGATTTGTTAAAGCCCTCCTACTGGCTTGGCGAAATGAGATGACAAGTACAGTCCTGAGGCGTAACTGAGTGGAGTGAGGGATGAGGGGAAAAAAAAGAGGTCCATGACCCACAGGAAGATCAATACTACATGATGAGGCTGTGGAAATGGTGCTGCAGCTTTTTGTTCTCGTTCAGGCCCTAGCAATAAACCAACCATTTTGCCACACCACACTTGTGATGTTATCAGAAAAACATATTTTAGTAACACAGGCCATTTGTTTTTACTGGCCATATGTATGACCATGTGGTTTTCCATACTACAGGCAGAGAATCATTATTTTTAACTGCCCATCATTGTAAGTGATATCAAGCACATACAATGCAATGTGAATCCCAAACAAAGGCTTATGGTAGGCTATACTATGAAATGGAGTCCCACTACAAAGGAATGGAGACATCACTCCCCTACGCTATGTTTTTTGTAGTTCAAATCATTAGAAGTTCTCGCAAAGATTAACAACCACAATTCTACTCTATTGGAAAAAGATGAGCTCACATCTTTGGGATATGGGCTTGATTGCAGTGTACAATACCTGATGTGTGGTGAAAAATGGTGTTCATTAATTCCACCAAATACTATTTGCTTGAAACAACAATTTGCCAGGATAACATGAATAATACAATCGAAGGACACTAATGCAGAGATGTTTTGTTTCCTCTTGGTTGTGGATCCGACTTTGAAACCAACTGTAGCGCTTTATCAATCTGTTTGCATGTACAGTACAGAATCAATTAGGGCTGGGCGATATGGAGAAAATCAAATATCATAATATTTTTGACCAAATACCTCGATATCGATACCACAACAATATTGTAGTGTTGACTAATGGTGCTTTCACAAAATATTTACACAATGAGATTTTTGATAAATAATCACCAGTAATGTGGATATAATGACTAAGTGGGTAAAGGCAAATAATAGAACAGTTACAACAGTCTGGTGAGTTTAACTTTATAGTATAACTACTGTAATGCAGCCTTTAAAACCAGGAAAAGACAACACTTATGGCATATTACCATATTATGATATCCAAAATCTAAGACGATATCTAGTCTCATATCACGATATCGATATATTATTGATATATTGCCTAGCTCTAGAATAAATGCAGTGCAGTGTTTGGCAGCATCACCTTCCAGCTCGGCTTTTCCTTTGCCAAAAGAGGGGATAGGTCAATTGCAAGTACACTTTTCAAGTCATAAAAATCCATATACAATACAAGTATTTATCTTTGAGGTTTAGAGAGAATTCCTCGCCCTCAGGAAAGGCGGCTGAAGGATTGGAGGGAATAATAGCTCACTTTGCACCTCATAAAAACCTGTGAGCACACCTTGAGTGCTGCTGCTGAAGGTCTCTCACTGAAGGTCCTTCCCTTGCAGACCTCAAAGCAGTCCCTGAGGATTATAGATGTGATGAGCATGGCAGTACAGAGGATATCTGCCTTCACACCACTGATGTGTGTGTTAAGTCGTCTTCCCTGCTTCCTTCACTATAAACCACAGTTTGAGGGTCATACAAGGACAAGACATCATGATTACCTTATTCCCTTCATTTTCTGAGTTAAGCAGCCTTTTCCTGCCACAGCTCCCATTCGACACTCCAAAGTGCTAAAGTGTGTATTTCTTTGCCACAAGATGCAAGAGTCTGGCCTGAACCCTTGGCTACTGAGCTGAACCAAATTTGTGCGCTGTGTGGTGTTTTAACCCAGTTTGCATGACTTGAATTTTTTATATCTGCTAAGCTCCAGGAATGCACTCTGTTGCGCTGGCATAACAGGCATGGCAGAGAGCGGGTGTACCCATTGTATCCACTGCAAGTGATTTCATTATTCTGCAGCGGTTCACCAACACTCAACACTACTTTTGGGCAACGATAGCAGACTGAGATAGAACTGAACTTCAGTGGATGAATTATGAGGGGATGAACTGACAGATGAGTGCTTTATTTCATCCTCCCTCCCAACAGATACAGCATGGGTATTGGCTGGAGCTGTGTTGTCCGAGTCTTTTGTTGCACTGGCAGACATACTGTAGTTGTCAGGACAATAGTCGTATCGATTATCTGAGCTCTGGTGAAAAAACGACAAGAAATAAGTCTCTCATATTTGGCTATTTGTAATGAAACGGCAGAAAAAATACTTATGAGCTCAGATGGAAATTACTTGGTCTCAATGTTGTGAAGTCGCTAGCTTTTATTGCTGAAATGATTAGTCAATTCATTTGGTTAATTGATTGAAAGAAAATGTTGAAAGCAGTTTTTCTAATCAATTAAACGTTAAGTTATTTATCAAGCGACAAGATGAAGAGTCTACAGCCATGCCAGCAACTCTGTGAAGCTGTAATTAGCAGCAGAGCTTTAAGCTAAATGCTAAATTCAGCTTGTTAACATGCAAAAAGTGACAATGCTAATATAAATATAATAATATTATTTACCAAGTTCACCTTCATCTCAGTTGCTAACGTTTGCTGACTAGCACTTAGTACATAATACTGCTGAGGCTGATGGGAAATGCATTAGTTTTGCTTGCTTGATGGCACAAGATAAAAAAGTGAGGAGAATCACCCAAATCTTACAATGTATCCTCTAGGGACTTTGAATATCCGCCGCAAATGCCATGGCAATCCATCCAATAGTTGTCAAGATATTTCACTCCAAACCAAAAATGTTGACATTTGCTGACGCCAAGTAGTCATAAAGTCAGGGGGATCACAAAAATCTGTACGATTCATCCTCTGGGGACCATGCATGTCTGCACAAAATGTCATAGCAATTCATTAGTTATATTTCAGTCTGGACCAAAATGGCTGACGACCAAGAAACATTGCCATGCATGGAGCCAAACCGCTAGCGTGGCTCAAAAATGGGTTAATAAAAGATTGTAATATTATTAAGATAAATGTATTGCTCTGCAGCTGAGCCGTAAGTCAAGATCTGAGAGGGAGATGGACTAGAGTATGCAGTACGTAGCCAAACATGTTTGACCAATGTGTAATTCTGGATTGTGTATGGCTCACTAGGTAGGAGACTGAAATGAGTCTGTCCTCCCACTCTTACAGTAATTCACTGACTTCTTCTAGGTCAAACAGACCGGTAAATCTCTCCTTTGAGAAGGCCCGTCCTCCTCTGAACTCTGTTATCAGGGATCTGACATGCTAGCAGGTTCATTTATTAAACCCCACTGCTTTGTTCACATCTGCATGTAACTGTGTCTTACATGATCCGTCTCTGTCTCTCTTTTGCTTCAGCACGTTTTGGCTTCCAGTGTGTCCCTACTTTTTTATCATTAAGCATGCAGTTTGCTCGTAATTAAGCACATCAGTGAATTAAGGTTCACTGTTGCTGAATTGTTGTGGCAAAACGCTGGAGATGACAGTCTCCTACATGCACAGATACGTAAACACAAACCCACGCAGCTTTGTGAGGCTGATTGGACTGATGGCCTAGAATTTGGTGGGACTGCGCTACAAATAGCTGTAAATACGTCACAAGCAGGTGGTGTTCTGTAGGAATTCATGTAGCATTTATCCAACAAGGCTTTAGGACTAGTGCATGAAGGAAAAAGCTGTTTACTAGCGGGGTTATTATTTTTTGTTGTTGTTAATATTCATGTCTGAATTTCATTATTTACCTTTCAGTGTTTTGTGAAAAATTAATCTGGTTTCCGCAATTTCTTTAGCTGATCACACCTCTTAAATGTTAATGTCTTGACTTACATCACCATGTTTCATGTATTTAGCTCTCATGTTCAATAATACCATACAAATCAATTGCCTTGATGCTTTTATCCGTGCTAACATCATAGCCCTCTGGATATGGATGTCGGTCGATCCACCACTTTGGTTCAGACTGAAATATCTCAACAACTATTGGATGGCTTGCTATGAAATTTGGTACAGGCATTCAGCTTCCCCTTAGAGTGATGGTTTATCATTTTGGTGATCCTCTGACTTTTCATCCTCTCAACCTATCATGTTAAGCATCTTTTCCAATACTTTGTTTATGACCAAATACCAGCAAAACTAATGAAATTCCCATCAGCCTCAGCTGTACTTTGTATTGTTTTGCTAATTAACATACACTATGTTAGCATGCTAACACGCTAAACTGAGATGGTGAACATTGTAAATATTTGACCAGCTGCTTAGCATGCTAACATTAGCATTTATACTGTTGTAGACTCTTAAAAACATTGCTTTAGGGCTGCAACTAATCATTATTTTCTTTGATTAATCAACTATTCGACAGTGAAACATCCCCCTTGCAATTTTCCTGAGCTCAAAGGGACATCTATAATGTGTTTGTTTTGTCCAACTAACAGTCCAAAACCCAAAGTTATTTAATTTAAAACAAAGTACAATTAAGAAAAGATGTAAACCCTTACATCTTAGAATCTGGATAAAGAAAAAATGTAACCATTTTGATATTGATAAATGACAGTTATTTATTAAAATGGCCGACGGTTAATTTTCAGTCAACTAATCATCTCTAAAGCACTAAACAGCTTATCTTGTGCATTGTGTTGCTATTCTGACTGACTATCATATCATCAGGTGAATAGGGAAAGCAGTTTATTAATTCCCACAGTAGTCTTGAATATTTCATCATTACTAATCTGCCCCTGTGAGTCAGAGGATTGCAAACTGAGGCAAATGTAATTCATCACCACCTCACCGTTTTGGTCATTACCACAGAACTAGTAGCGAGATGAACATTCACCTTCTGTCAACATGTTCGTTTTGAGATTATGGCTTCCTCGCTCCTTCATGAGGAAATTGGGTTGACACAATGAATTTCTTTCCATTTAAGTAGCCTTAATACTTAATGCTGTTTTGTCTGCCCCTGGGGCCCGCTGAGTGCGCTTTGCACTTTTCTGGGCTGGCACACATTCTCATTACCCCTGGAAAAACTTCCCGTGTTCATGTAAAACGGTGTAACCTGATCTCGAGTCTCCTAATAGTTTGCGGGAGACTTAACATCCTCCACAATCTGGTGGAGGCGATGCTGGCTCCCAAGAAGAATCACATAAATAGAAAGCGGCCCAGCAGACGATGTGAATAAACAGCTTGTGCCTGTTTAACACCTATAAATATCTGAGACGAGGTTAATGTTATCTGTTCGCTCTAGTGAGAGGAATTAGGGGTAATCAAAGGAGACAAAAGGACTTGCAAAGTGGTGCTCTCTCAGCTAATTTTTGATATGGCTATGGCCTTTTCTTAAACTCTGACTTCTGTAATTGTTAGTTAAATTGTGTAGGGTAAAACTGAGATCTTAACAATCAGTATATTTGGAAGTAATGTATTTGGCTTATAGATATGCAACTTAAAAAAGCGTCTTTGAATAGCAGTGAAAATAGGAGTTTCAGTCCTAAAGTGTTGGAAAGCAGTACACGGTGAGTCCACATATACTCCATCAGAAGAATGGGATTGCAACAGGTTTACAAGACATCATGCATTTTGTGGGGTAGGACGTTATTTGTTACTCCCTGACGAGATAATCTATTTTCACCAGCAACTTGAGAACCGAAGAGAAGATCAAATCTCAACCTGCTGGATAATGGATCTTCGAGTCTTTTAGGACTGGTGATTGTGATTGCCTCTGCGTTCACTGGGAAGCAGTTAAAATTCATCTGTGTGTGTGTTTGTTTGGGCGTATCGGGGCTGTGTTTGCGAGCTTGTGTGAGTAAACGTGTGTGTGTGTGTGTGTGTGTGTGTGTGTGTGTGTGTGTGTGTCTTTTTTATGAGCTCGTCTAAGTGATTTCCCAGTGAGGGTGCATTTTACAGCCGGATTCCTCCAGGATGACTCTGACTGTTTGATAGAACAGCCCCATGGCGGCCTCCCAGTCTCCAGTCTCCATCATGTCTAACAGGTGGTCCATCAGATCACAACAAGAGGAGGCTGTATGTACCTTTTCTTTTTCTTTTTTTTAACCATTAGTGCTACTTTTTTCTCCATCCAGAGAGGAAATTGAATCATAAACACTATATTTCTTAGATCAGCGATTGGCAGCCTAAGATGCGGTTTGTGGTGTAAATGATCAAACTATTTCAGAAAACATGGAAGGTAGTCGCAATTTATTGACTGATTTAAGGTTGCTGACGTTTCATACGCTGTCTAAACTATGCTGTGAACAAGCTGCTTTGTTTCATGATCCCACTATGAAGAACCTATAATAAAAACGGGGGGCACAGTGTATACAGCTGGAATGAAAAGAGTTGTAAAAGTGGCAATTGTTTCCAGTTGCACTTCCAGGTTATGTTATGTACACAACAAGGGTTTATTACATATTTTGTGAAAATCATTTGTATGATACAAGCTGTAGTTGCATTAATGAATTATTCAGAAACAGAGTGCTCTATAAGCTTAGCATGTACAGTATTGGAAGCTGTCCAATGTGTGTGTTTTTATGTAAATTCTTTCCTTTAAATGCCAAATTATTTACACACAGCATTCTCACTTGCACATGTAATCAGACTACAGACTACAGTGATACAATCAGTAGTACAATCAAGGTCCCTTACTATACAGTTAATGAAAGTTATACAGTAATAATAAAACTATTTGTGAAATGCTTAACTATCGGAGGTTACAAAGTGATGATATCTAGCTAGCAGTGTGACATTGTTGGTTGGTCGATCCAGCACTTTTGTCCAGAGAGAAATATCTTAACTTTTAAATGTCCCCTTTCTGAAAATGGGGACGATAACACGACAACCAGAGAATATGAAGGATTCGGAGTAGAAGTGAAAATGAAAATACATTAGTTACAGCTCAAACCGTAACAAAGTTTCTCAAAATGTGGAGGAGTACGGGCCAAGGTGGAAATCAGTATATCAAACCTAGACCCTATACAAAGGAAATACAGAGGTGGTACTAACCGATGACTAGAATAGGGCATCGAGAACCGGTTCCAACTTAGAATCGTTCCAAAATTTACGATTCCAATGAAATTGTTTTCTTTATTGGAATCGTTTGGAAAATTTGGTTTTTATTCGGTTCCAAAATTTAACGCGCAAGTTTTAGTTTCCGTAGCGACCACCGTACTTCCAGGCGCTGGTTGTGTTGAAGCCATGGTCCGAGGTGTCTGCCTGATAAAAGGAAGTTTTTCCTTGCCGCTGGCGCACCAAATGCTTGATCTTGGGGGGGGGGGAATTGTCAGGTCTTTGTAAATTATAGAGTGTGGTCTAGACCTACTCTATCTGGAAATGGTACTGAGAAAACTGTTGGGATTTAACACTATAAATAAAATTTTAATTGAATGGAGCACAGTTAGTGGCGCTCTAAAGTGTTGGTAAAGCCTGGTAAAACTAAATCACTATTGAATCAAAATAAAAAATAAAAAAATCCTCTTACCTGTGAAATAAGCTCAACTCCACCCCTTAAAGAATCGGAATCGATAAGAACCAGAAGAACGGGATTAAAAGGAAAAATCTGAATTGGAATCAGATTTGTTATAATCAAAACAATGCCCAACCCTACTGATAATCCCAGTGTCTCTAAACAAAAGTATACGTATGTAAATAAAAATATCTTCCTCAACCTCCCACCACATACCTTTTCTAATACGCTTAGACATTGCAACAACATTGTCCAGGCAGACTAAGAGCAGAGAAAAATGAGAGATTGAACCCCTGAGGTGCGCACCTTTTATTGAGTGCCCCGAGTGATGATTGGCTAGCTCAAAACCTGAGGGAACCAATGAGCAGCATGACCGTGCTGCACAGGTGGAAACCTATCATCTTGTTAACACCTAGAGAGAAAACGGGAAGGGGAAGAGAAATAACAGCAGGAGGGAAGAAAAACAAAACATACAGCAGGTTTTCTGCCTCTGCTTGACACGTAACAGTTTGTAATGACATTTTGTTCATCATGTTCTCCAGAGGATAATTCCTAATGACTTTGGTAATCCCCTGACATTTTTCTGGCACCACTACGGTGGTAGTTTTGATACAGTCAAACCTCCTCCCTATTTTACCGAGGTATACGGTATTACCGTGACTAATTAAAATGATGACGCAAGGCTCAGACGGCGTCACCAAACTGTTGGCTTGTGCACCGTTCAGAAACTGAATACCAAACACTAATAATACTGAAGCAATAATAACATAACAACAACTTACAAAAAACTACTTTCTCCTCCACACTGTCACGTGATGACAACCACACATAATTACATAAATTATATTTTGTGGAGTGCAAGCGGGGCAGACGTGTGCTGGGGGGGGGGGGCAGCAACGCGTGGACAAACTGCTGCCGGTTGGCGAGGAAAATCCTGTCTGCCTTCACAGCCAGTGCCCGATAGTCTCTGGAGGAAGAGAGGGGGGAGCAGGCCAGTGCGGTGCGCACGGGTGCTGGAAGCTGCCGCGGGAAAATGTGGGCGAAGAGGAATGAGGGATCCACCGCGCCCAGCACAGCCAGCATCCTCTCCATTAACTCGGACGGCTTGCTGTCGCCAAGGCCGTTCAGGGACAGCGGGCGGTCTGCTTTCTCCAGCTCCGACAGTTCAGAGAGTTCCAACAGGAATGTTTGGAGTGCGTCGTACTTGCTGTTAGCCGGAGGAGCCTCTAACAGCGCCATAGCCCTGGCTGTTGTTGAGGCATCTAAGGCCGATACCACATGGAAATACTTTGTAACGTCCTGTGTTATTCCTCTCAGCTGGAACTGGGCCTCGATGTGCTAAAACCACGGCCGTGGGTTGTGCTGCCAAAGGTCCGGTAACTTGATGGTGGCCGCGTAGATAGCACCGACATTAGCCGCGCCGCTAGCAGCGGCCGGCGCCGCCGCAGCAACAACAGCATTTTCACCAACGTCGTTGTTTGACATAATTCAGTCGTTAACCCGGAACTCGTATATCATAACACCTCTCCCTTAAAGGTACAGTACCTTGGTGAATGTCTCTTTCAGTCTTACTTGTGGGTCACCACAATTTAATATTTAATCCTTGTCTCCTATATAAGTGCATTGCATTTTTTTTAATAACGGTACTGAAACTGATACCGTTGCTATTTTTAGACCCTGTGGTATACCGTATTACCAACCCCAGTAGGTTCATATTTGTAATTGCGAATGGAAGTTCACGCATCTAGTGCCATCTTCAGGTCGGAAGTTTAAATTTGTCCAATACACAAAATACTAAACTACTGACATTCCCATCAACCTCAGCTCGTCTTTGTGTTTAGGGATTAGCAAATGTTAGCATGTCAACATGCTAAACTACGAAGATGAACATGGTAAACATTATATCAGCATGTTAGCATTGTTTGTGAGCGTGCTGACATAACAGTTTTTAAGGTCCCATTCCCCTAGTCTTGAAATGGAGACGAAAATTGAAACGAAATAACACGAAAATAACTTTGCCTCTCTCAGTTGCTGCTTTGGTAAATGTCTGAGTCATGATTACTAATTTTAGTCTTCATGACTTTTCACAGTTAACTGATTCATCTGCGTTATGTGAAACTGCACTTCCGCAACAGCAAGATCCTTATCTCAAATTACTACTTTGCACTTTGCATTACTTTAATTACTTATTAGTTAGTTAATTACTTCAATCATACTTTCATCTAATCATAAGACAATCTACAGTTATGCCTTTATCTCAGCCAGAAGATAAACAAGTATAAAGAAAAAGGACACGCTATCCACTATTAATGCTAATTTTCTTTATTTCTTCTACTTCTTTTTGTGCTGCTTACAACTTTTTACTATCCTTTTTTTTTTAAACTTAATATTTTGAGCTGTGCTGTAATCCCTCTTCCGCATGAACAATGTATACAGTAGGTCAGAAACAAAGCTGTTTAGCATGACCAGCGAAGGTCTTTTGTTTTGGCATGAGCTCATTACATGATGGTGTGTTAGAATGCAAGGGGCCTCTCCTGCATTGCTGCTGCAGCTGACTTTTAATGGAATCTGATTTAAAAGCATGTGAATAATTCCCGTGGGGTTGTGGTTTGTAGGTCACTGTGCCATTATGGTTTGTTCCTGGTCTGTCTGAGGGAAGATGTATGCATGCATGCATGCATGTGTGTGTGTGCGTGGGTGGGTGGGTGGGTGTGTGTTTGTCTGGGTGTGTGTTGGTGGGGGAGGGGGAGCAGAGGCACAGAGGAGGCTTCGCCTGCTCGTCTGGGCGAAGTATCGTAGCTTCTCTCTCCATACGGTTGTGGGTGGACACGGAGATAACCCATCCCCCCTTAGACTTGACCCACAAATCCCTTCCTCTGGGCAACAAAGGGATTATGGGAGAAATAGACTAATCTACTTCTGTGAATTTAATGCAAAGTGTGTGCCACACAAGCCCTGGCATCAGCCTAACCTTAGAAAGCAAAAAAAATAAAATAAAATATAGTTATTATTTTTTTATCTTTTACCTTATTTATTTAATCGTCCAAAGCTAGACTTTTTGTATGTTATGCTTTGTGTGCAGAGCAAAGAAAGCAAACGCTTTGTTTTCTTTATTCAGGATACTTGAGAAGGAACACTGGGCTTGTAAGGGGCCACCTGCAATAACAAATTACTCCCCAGTGTGTATGAAACATCCAAAAGCAGCACTCTTACGATTTTACGCAGCACTGATTTTTTTGTCTTGATTTATTAATATTCTGAATATGCCAGAGGGTTGTGCCTGAAATATAGCTGGAGGTGTTGCAAGATGAAAAATACACCTTTCTTCCCAGCTAGTAATATTCAGTAGCACATACCAGAAATGACAGCTTGTTACTTGGACAAATGCTCGGAGAGAAACTTTCACCTCAGAATGGTATTTCTGGCCGGCTCAACTCAAACATCTTTGATCTCTTCTTTCTGTTTATATCTGGATGCCATGTCTTTATCTGCTGGTGAGGTGGGAGTGGAGTGACAGTGAGTGGAGAAGACTGAATAAGGATGAACTTATCATCTTGTCTTCTTGTGCAGGGTTTCACCAAAAGCCGGCTCTGTTTCACTTGTTTAAATGTTCCTGTCTTGATGGTGTGATACGGCGTATCCCAGGCTAATATAAACAGTCCAGGGAGAAATAAGCTCAGGGATTTTCTGCAGTAAAGGTTAACACAGTGGAGTGGCTGGAAGGAGATAGAGTAAAAGCTTCTTTGCAGTGATCACGTTATTGTTCCTCCGCAGACATCCCTAGATGTTTGGAAATTAGCCTACATGTTTGCACATACTGTAAAATGATTGTTTCCCCTCCACATTTGGCCTGATGATAAAAGATTGTGTGATATTCTTGTTGGCTGATATTTATCTTAGCAGGAAGAGCTTTGATTTTGCACCACAGGAAGAACATGTGGGTAGTCTCTGTGTTGCACAGCGCTGGATTGTTTTTGACTCATTTCCAGACTAAATCCCAGATGCTGGACCTGTAGCGATGTTGCACAATGCCTGTTTGCTGCCTCTTGTTTGTTAACCAAATTTTGTGCTTTTCTGAGGGTGGAGGTGGTCTAACTGATATGTGTTATCATTCTGGCCCAAATATAAGATGGTTTTTATTATAAGACATCCCTACTTTTCCAAGACCTATTTCTGTAAATTGACTTTTTGACAATAAGAAACACTTTCACTGAGATACTGTTAGATGCTGTTTTCTCTTGTAGAAGTGAAACATAATAAAGCAGGACCTGAATCCTTTATGTGTAGGGTTGTTCTTGCAGATTAAGGGCTGACTGACTGAAGTCTACAAGACACACTATAAACAGACTTAAAGAAACTAGCTAGCCTACTAACATTATGGCTCCAAACAACGAAAACATCTGCAGTCTCAAATATGTAAGCGTCTAGTCTTCATATATAATATGAACCCCACCTTTTCAAACATAACTTCCAGAAAAAAAAATATTGTCTAATATTTATATTTGGGCCTATACATTGGTTTTATGTACTATGTTCTGCTTTAGTATTGTTATTCATGAAAATGGCAAACTATAATTAAATTGTACCATTTTATTATTAGAACTATGGCCCGACCAACACTGGATTATTGAGTCCGCTACCGATAATTGACAGTTTAAACAACTCTGATAACAATAAACACATAATATATATTACATTTATTTAATACAGACCCCTTAAATGTTTACGAAAGAATAGGTACCAACATTACAGCGTATACAGTAAGTTAAAAAATGACGTAATAAAGACACTGTTTCTAAATGACTCAGAACCTAGTTTGGCATTTTTGTACTGCAATTAATTGTGACTTACTGGCTGATATAGACACGATACTGATATATTTGCAAATGACTGATATACTGGCTTGGCTGATTAACTGGTCTATTTCTAATTAGGTAGCATTATTAAAAATAAACGAAAAGACACTTTTTTCTTTTTGTTTTTTTTTAGAACATATTCAGACATGTTTTCTTTTCTCAGCCTGCAGGCTTCTTTCACAAGCTTGAGTATCCCTGTTCTCTCAGCTCTCTATAAGAAATGAATGAGCCTCTGGTGACTTGTCGATCTCGTTAGTCAGAGTGTGATCACACAGTTAGACTGACTTGTTCATTTTATCATTTAAATGCTACCATGAGAGCCGCCTGGATTCAAAACAAATGTTGCTTTTACCGCTGTGTAACATTATCATATTTCACAACAGTGAGACACACCACTCTGTCCAGGGGCAACAAGCATTCTCTGTGTTGCCATTTACTCAACCTTATCTGAGCTGATTTCAAACACGCCCCGTCGCATGGAAACAGGAGCACTGCTATATCCAGGCCACTCCCAGGCATCCATCACAGACTGTAACAAGCTGCTGAGAGCCGCTTGAAGGGTGCGTGTTTATGTGACATACGTGCTCAGCGCTGACGGATATGCAGTGACAGTTGTGAGATATGGCCTGCAGGACATCCAGAACAGCGATTGTACTGTCTGATGAGTGGCATCAACAGCCCGCTGATCTCTGAACCCATTTTCTCATCTGCTGTTAGCAGCGGATAAGGCAGCTCTAAAGCCTCTTGTGTAAGAGACTCAGTCACCGGAGATGGGACGGGAAGGGGACAGAGGATGACGTAAGTGTCCTCCTGTTTCTTCCTTTCATTCTCCCCTGATCCCTGATCCTGAGCGCTCGGGAGGTCAGCGGAGCGGAGTCACTGACCCTAATTCCTTAAGGAAAGGTTTCCTGAGAAGAGTTGCTCCCTGCCCTCTTTTGGCGGCTGACCTGGAAACAGCGCGGAGAGCAGCGGACGCAGATGAGGCTGCTTGTTTGTAGAGACTTCAGACGCTGAAGGGCCTGAACCGCCTACCCTGGCCTTTTTTGATCTGATGAAGACACGGCTCCATCTGTTTCCTGCTCCCGAGGGCTGCGGCATTAGAAGTCAGATCGGATGAAGACAAATGAACAAACGGAAGGATGAGTCACGGCTTCATTCTCATGTTATGACAAGTCCTTCTGCTCAAATGCGTGAGGCTGGAAGTATAGACATGTTTGTCAAATGACTGTGAGGGTGGTAGTGTGTCAGGCGTCGTTATAAACAGATAAGCACAAACAGTAGACGGTTCCGCAGACATTTCGCTCTATAACTTTACTATAACATCGCCACATTTACTCGGCAGGGTTCCATTGTTTGTTCTGGTCAATAAACCAGCCAACTCAAAATGTAGGACAAACTTTCTCGTCGTGCTCTCCTCAGGAAGCCAGTGTCTCCCCTTCATCCACCTCCACACTCAAACCCATTCGTCTCCTGTATCCCGCTCTGTCCTCTTGTCCGTCTTTCTGACGCACCTGTCAGCTCCATTGTCCTCCCCCTGAAGAAGAGTAAACTCATCCAGGCATGGCTCCTGTGACCTTTGTCAATGGCCCTCTCCCAACAGTGCGGGTGCCTTTGTTCCTGGATCCTTTCTTACCAGGTTTTCAGGCAATCAGCAAGGGGGCATCCGTCTTCCCATTGAGGGAGGCGTGGTGTTCGCTGCTTGCTGAGTGCGATAATGGACCACACATGGTCGTGCTTCAGCAGCACACCAAGACCTGGGGCTTTGGTGCGTGGGCACAGGCCCTGGCTTTACCTCCTCTCCCTCCAGCCCTGCCCATAAAGCGCTCTTCTTCTCAGCCTTTTGTCAAGGGCCCTTTCACTTAGCCTGAGCTCTCCCGGGCCCTTTGTCCTCCTATCTGGGGGCCCAGTGCCTCAGCGTCCACTCCCTCAGCTTTGTTCACTCCACCTACAATATGCCACCAACAAGTTTTCCAGAAATGCAATGAATGCAAGTACTTCTGTCAGTGTGAATGTGCCTAAGTAAAGAAAATATTTTTTATTTTTTTATTTCATGTTTGGGCAGTTTATTGAGCTGAGCTGATGATATGGATAAATTCATTGGGAAACAAGATGTCAAAAAAATAAATATACCAGCATTCCTTTCCTTACTGAAAATGAAATGAGGAGTCCATTAATTAACATTTTTCCTGAGTGAGGGATTGTTGTTTACATGGTGCAGTTTCTAATATTAGCTCTGAATTAAGTTTTATTAGTGAATTAAAACCTTATGCACGCTTTAATGGCAGACAACTCAACAATACAGTTCAAACCTCAGTCCCAGTAGGTTGAGTAACCCCCATCACAGACCACATGAATCGTAACAAGGGCTTTTTTTGATCAAACCTATAGACATATTTATCATACTTGACAGAATTAAAGAGCCAAAAAACAGGCGTCAGAAGTCTGGATACTACACTTAAAACGTAATATATGTCCTTTTGTCTCCACATCCACTAACATGTCTGACTTTGCAATAATAAATCTTTATAACCGAGGCTTATTAAGTTTACTTTTTTGTCTGTAGAGTTGAGCTTTTTGATATTTGACACACATGTCAGGGAGGTTTCTTTTTAGCTTTCTTTCATTATATTGGAGGCCTTTCTAATTTAGAAAACTTCTGTCAAGCCCCTTAGCAGTGGTACCACCCTGACACTTTATTAACATGAGGCATGTAGGATGGTAATGATGTAAATTGAATTAAATGCCCATCCTTCTTCGACTAAAATTTCATTGTAGCCATTTTAAACTATAAAAGAGATGTCATTTTATGTACCTCATGAAATCATTCAGCAGTTTGCTCTGGTTGAAACCATACGGATGGCATTGATTTGTTGGTGCTGCCGTGCTGCCTGCAGAGACCTGCAAGAGTGAAGCATAACATTCAATTGCGAATGCCGGTCCATTTAAGTAATAAGTCCTCCGCACCACATGGTCCTTTGTTGTTTTACCGCAAACCAGGAATACAGTACGGGGAAACATCAAAGGGAAACAGTTAGGCTACCTCTCGGGTAGCCTTACCAGAGGCCTTGAAAAAAAATCTGTTTTTTCCCTCTTTTTCATTCAGGTCACCATGCTGTCTTTAGTATTTCACACAGTTTATACAAAGTCCAAGTACATTTTTGAGGTATTGGTGGGTTAGAAAGTTTCCATCTACAGAGCTGGGTTAGGTTCTTCAGTGTTTCCTCTAGAATGTTTTTCAGCAGCGGCGGGTGTTGAACGTCAAAAAGTACGGGCTTATCTGCTAATGTTAACTACTGACCATTACCTTGAAACCATCCAGCAAATAGACGGTACCGTAGGGTGATTTAACGTCACCGCTCATTTTACACGCAGTTTAACAATAAAACAAAACACTGAGTGAACATTACTAGCTAGTTTTTCGTGTTGGTTTTAAGTGGTATGCACCCCCACTAACCTGGAAAACGGTTTTAAAACGGTAACGTTAATACAGCGTGTCGGAGGAATACAGCGTCTCCTGCAGCAGGGAGTCAAAGGCAGAGGGACCGCAGCGCTCGCTAACGTTAGCTTCTTGTCTCATCTGGGGTCTGACAAAACAGTAAATTCATCAAATTCAGTATCCATAATGCTATTTTCCAATAAACTGTAGCTGTCATATTTCACGGGACCCGCATGCGTGCGGATTTCATGTTGCGGCTTTCGTCGTTGTTTGTCACTTTGCCTAAGATTGAGTAACAAGTAGTACTCGCCCTGTTGTTTATTTGGTTGCCATGACTCTGCGAGTGATGACGTCCTGTCACTGTTCCAGTTGCTCACCCTAAAGGGGAGAGAAAGCAGATGACATTTCGCTTGAGTTCACTAGAGCAGACAGCTCTGCAGAGTCGTGTAATTATGACTTTATGACTTTTCATAAACAGCTGAAGGAGCGGCGGTGCGCGGTGTACATAGCGGAAACCCTGTTGTGCGTCTGCCCTATTTCTGATACCGTGGCGGCAGAAATTTTACTGTGGCGGGCCGCCGCGGTAAAATAGAAATACAAGCACTGAAATACAAGCACTGAGGCCAGTGTGCTGCCCATACTTCCGCATTTGTCATAGGAGTTTTTAACAATGTTTTGCTTCTCACAATACTGATTTAATTTAAAATGTCAGCGTATTGTTAGTATTCCATCAACACCTGGGACTGTTTCTCAATTTCAGCACTCTCTCAGCAAATCTCCCTGTGGAATCGCACGACTCTGATCATTTACGCCTGCCAGTTAGGAAGAAAAAAAACCAAATAGCTGCCTGTTTAACAATCAGGCCTACCCTCAGGACAGAGAAAATATAGATTGCTGTTGTGTGATACATGCTCTCAGAAGAGGAGACTCAACCAAACACATTGATTACTGCCCACTTTATCCAATTGATTCTGTTCACTTTCGTCCCACTGTAATTCAAAGCTAATGACACAGCCTCATCAATGTGTACAGTATATCTGAATTTTGTTTTTAATATTTTCTACCTTGTGTTGTGTATATATTGTACAATGTGGCGTTTTGTAAGCCCAACATTGGCAGTGTAGAACAAATGGTTTTAGAAAATCCAATAGTGCTGACTGCTGCAGTGTACATTGTGTCTTAGTTTGGAATTCAATTTAGCCCGAAAATGGGAACTGAAGGAAATTGCCTGTGAATGTTATTGACTCAGAGATAGAGATTAGCTTGGGAAAGTCTTTTATGGTCCAGTGACAAGATTGACAATACAATAGAGAGAAGACATGGAGACACAGGAGGAAACACTAATAATAGAGTTAATAGAGAAGGTTTTCCATTTTTGTCCATTTCAAGGCACAAAGACTTATTATTAGATGCATGTACACTGAATTTGTAACAGTAAAATGTCTGATTTGTTCGCTTTGGTTTCAGATTGGTAGTTCCTTTCCTTTGCGATGAGTTGGTTTTTCAATTTAGCAGTGCAAATAATCTGCGTATTGTGTACATGCTGTATGTACAGTTCTGCATTTGTCTCAAATGGAGGGCAAAGAGTGTGCCTGAATTAAAAGAGGAGCTGTGTGTGAAGATAGCGAGCACTTTAAAAGCTCTTTAGTAATGATTCAAACACATGGAATCAACTCCTGTGTTCACTTGTGTTTGACTTCAGTATTTGAGAGATTCTACACTTTCTAAATGGAAAACTAAGTGAGTGAATCCAGAGTTTGTTAAAAAAATAAATAAATAAAGAAAAGCACAGGCACTGGTTACGGAGGTGGTGTGGTTTGTGTGATTTGGTGGCCATAAAATGTCAAATGCGTAAATGAGCTCCTTCGCAAAAGTGCAAATTGACACCATGTGGAAGACAAAGCATTTAAAAACATGTAAGAGGCTATTTAGGTTCCTCTTGGACATGTTTATAGGTTTACAAGTCAGCGTCTCACGCAATGGCAGCCGGCGCTGGAGATATTTAGGTTGCTTTTGCTGCAGGCCATGGATATGGACCTGATATAAAGTTTTGCGTTCCTGATTGTTTCTTTCCTTTTATATTCATCTGTTTCTCTCTGTCCATTGTTCTGTTGCACATTTAAACACTGTTTACCAAGTGGTTTTATCTCATTTTGCAACATATAAGCATCAACCTCCAAAAGCCTCGTTTTCCGTTTCCAATTTGAAGTTAAAATAAATACCAGATTAGCATCGTGCGTTAACCTGATTTCCCCCCTGTGTACCAGCTCACATTGGCCCTGACTATCTGAGATCAAGCAAAACTTTAATGAGGCAACAATGTCAGCCATCAGAGGTGAATCAGTCCAGTCTGTCATAGAAAGACCCTCGCTTATCCCTGAAGGAACACCACACCACCAAATCCTGACAGCCTCCACACACTCACATGGCTGTCGATGTGGGCTCTCGATCTCTGTGTGAGCGGGCCACATGTGCCTTCAATTATGGCTTGGAACTGGAGCCCAAATGTGAGAGTAAAAAAAAAAAAGAGCAGTGTGAGAACACTGGCCTGTTGTGATAGTATCTAATGAGATCACTCAGAGCTGCATCCTTGAACACTGCCATTCATTAATGTAATGCTTCTTTGTGTATGTGCATGTGTCCCAATTCAAATAAGCTTTCATGCTGTGTTGTGGTTGCTGCCTTGTGGTGAGCAGAGAGAAGCTGCAAGAAACCTGCATTAGAGGTTTATATAAAGCTAATGCGGGTATTATGTGAAAAAAGAGCAAAGCAATCAATTGCTCTCTTTCTCCTGCTCTCCATCTGCCTATTTTCTCTTGCGCTGTTAGTGGCTTTAGCTGATTGGTTCTCACGATTTTTTTGTGTTTGATTGATTGCACAGGGCTTCTAGAAAATAGCCACTAATCACAACGCCTGCAGGAAGACGAGCTCTTGGAGAACTCCTGCATTCGGGCAGCATCTTCATATTTAAACAGAAGAGCCTCATAGCTGTGAGGAGAACTGGGACGCAACACAGCTGTTTTGAATGCTGCGCAATTAAGATGGTCGGGGCACTAGAGATGTCCTCTCCTTTCTGCTCCACTGGCATTCTCAAAGGCTCTTCCTGCACTTAAGCCCCCGTGCAATAAACATCAGTGAGCGGAGGCCTCTGCGTTGATGTTCCATGATTCAGGCTCATCCTTCAGGGCTGCCGTGCCTCGTAAAAACCCCTCTATGCAAACAGGGTTTGGGAAGAAGGATGGCAAAATGTTGGACAGGCCATCCGTTCACTCATTTGTTGAGCTCTGGCTTGCACAGGATTTTTCCATCCCACTCTGCTGGTCCTCTCCATCTGGTGCGGGTCTCCCTGAACCCCTTCATGGGTCAATATTCTCCGAGCCCAAATCAGAATGCTTAAATGGCCCAGTGGTGGGCCAGGCTGGATGGTGCTTGAACGCTACACGGCGCACGAAGAGTAGCCTCCCCTGCATTGATCTCGTGCTCCATGTGGAAAGAGACTCCACTCTAAACGGGAGAGGAGGAGCAAATCAAACACATTTATTACCACATGGCTGAAAAGGTCAGAGCATGACAAAAGCCCTCCCATTGTGAGGAGGAGTGCTGTGGAGTGGCCCCCTCCAAACAGCCTGGGTGACTATTGCAGCATTAGACATGGGTCAGGCCGAGGGGAAACTGTGAGGTAGAACAAAGACCTTGTTCTTGATTCTCCTCCGACTGTGACGTTTATTTAATAAAAACCTCTGGTGAAATTTTCCACTTTAGTGTTAAAGTGGATAAAAAGCCAACGAGACACTGACAAATTCAGTTATTTGACTTGGTGACCATAATGTGACCATTTTAAGAAATTCAACAAATTGTAGACCGTCAAGTTAATTAGAATATTAAAGTTTATAAGAAATGTAGTGTCACGTTTATAGTTATTTTTCTCGCAATCTGGTTAGCAGATGCTACTTTAATAACATTTTATTCTAGGAATTATCAAATCGTGATTTGGCAGCTTTTTCTGTTTTCTTAAATTATTTTTGAAAATCATTTCTCCTCAGCTATAAAACTATGCTATGCTATGTTTTTGTTGGCTACACCAGCGATGTCAGTTTGTGGGTCAGATGGTCCCCCTACTTTTGTTCCAGACTGCAATATTGCAAAAACTATTGGATGAATAGCTTTGGAAGCGTACAGGTGCCTGTGCATCAATATGTGGAAGTGCAGGGGTTCCAATTGAATTTCACCTAACACTTATGAAAACCATCTGGTGGAAAGTTCTCACCTCTGACTGACTGCCCACCACACACGCGTGCTTGCGTACATATACGTGTGTGCGCGCCTACTGGAGTGAACCAGCAGCTCTGCACATGCTGACAGATTTATCGGATACAATAATCAGAGTGTATTTCACCCTGCTGTGCTCTGCACATGCAGCTCCTGTAATTGGCTCTTACACCTGGAATCCACAATAAACATCGGACAACTTTACACTTTGACATTCAGGTTATTTGCTCGCAATGCTCCTGGTTTGGACAGTGATCCACAAGACATGTTGCTTTAACATGAAGACATCAACATTCATAGCCTTTGTTGAAATGAAATCTTTCTTAAACCTACAAAATACCATTTAAGTGTCGGTCAATTGTTTTTATGTGTAGTTGGTCAGAAAGTAATAGAGACAGACTTCCAGACAGCTTTATCAAACAGGGCAGTGGCCCTAAGGCCTCTGCTGGACATCAGAGGTTTAAGCAGGACTCATACATGCCCCTGGCAACTTTACACCATGGGATTTAATGCCGGGCTGCCAGGATTCCTGCTCTGCCAGCCCAGTTGGCTGGATAGAAGTGTGTCTCACTGGTTGGTTGGTTGCTTTGCTGGCTGGCTGGTTAGCTCTGGGGGATCAGCTTTCAGGTCGTGCCCTATTGTGCCCATCCCATACCGCACAAAGTGCTGATCAGGGATGCTACACAGCAGGCACGGGCATTCACCGAGCTAAAACACACTGCAGTCCTGGACGAGCCTGCCCAGACTCAGTGTCTCAGTGTCCCAGTGTTTGCTTGTCTACTGTGCCATGAAATAGAGTGAGTGTGTATGATTGTGCCAGTGGAGCAATGCAAATACCCTCCCTGAAGGGAAGACTTACCCACTTAGTTAGGGGATGTGTCTGTGAAGTTAGGGGATGCTGCTGCTGGATGAATTGGACACAGTGTTGAATGTTGCACTCTGAAAAACACTTTGATCCTTTTGAATGAGCCTTAAGTGAGATGAAGTGAGCGTTTTATATGCAAGTAGGTTTGCAGTATGACATAGAATGTTACAAAAACACACTCTCAACACTTTGAGCAAAGCTTGAGGCAACGGATCCTGTATTTTCCATTTACTTGTCAGAAAGTTTTTTTTTTTATCTTGATCAAATGGATACGTTGCAACTAGGGCTGGGCGATACGGAGGAAATCAGATATCACAATATCATTGACCAAATACCTTGATGTTGATATTGCAACGATATTATAGGGTTGACAATTGGTGCTTTAACAAAGTATTTTCACAATGAGATTTTAGATAAATAATCATTAATACAGTGGGTATAATGACTAAGTCAGAGGATTAGACAAATAATAGAACATTTAGAGGAAGCAGGTAGTGGGAAAACCCAGCATATATTATGCAGTATTAATGACCCAAACCGATGATGGAGAATATTGAAGGAAATAATAGTTCCATTATGGGTACAGAGTAGATATAGCCCAGATCCAAACCTCATTAATGACTTTTATCCTGATTGTCCATCCACATGTATGTCCTCCATCTTTACTCTCCTGACTTTCATCAATCACAGGGATAATAGTGTAATATCCTCTTCATTTGCTCTCAGGAACGGAAGGGGAAAAAGACAGCATAGCCAACATTTTTTTTCCTCTACTGTAAATGAATATAACTGGTTAGTTTGATGGGGGCGAAAAGGATGAAGAAAAATGTTATAGTTCTCACTCAGACATTTACAGAACATCTGCTATTTTCAGGTCAATAAATACAAATGAAATAGCATGACATTTTTCCTCTGCCTAGCTAAAAACAAAATGCTAATCAGCGCTTCCCTGAGGCTGTTTTCTTTTATAAAGAGCTTTTATTATGGGCTTACTAATCGCATATGTCGAAAGTAAGAAAGCAGCCATTCATTCGTGACAATAGGGATTTTACGGCGGTCTCCGTGGTGGTGTGCTGGCTACAGTGAGCTACCCCACAACCACTTTCCCTGTCCTCTCTTAGCCTTCCTCGTCTTTCATTCACTGCGCTTCCCTCTTGTTCAAGCTACAATATCAAAACATTCAGTGACACTTTAATACTAGAGTTATTAATTACATTTTAGCCTGAAGATACAGAAATGGAGAGCTCTGAAAGTAAGCCAAAACAAATTTGGACTTTTACTCCATGTTGAATGGGACCCAGGTGCCTTTTTTTTCTCCCTGGCTGAGCTAGTCGTAAAATGTTAATGCTTAAATACATTTTATCTTGTTTGGTGTCCATTGCTGGTGGCTGGCAAGTCTCATCCATATACCCGTGCTTTAGGAAGCTATTTGTAACAATGCCCCAAAATAGTGATTTTCCCCCTCTCATTTGGCAAATTATTTCCCCCCATCTGGGTGTATTTCATCTCATCACCCTACAAATTAATAATTGATGTATTCAAATGAGATTATTGAGAGGTGGATTGCTTTTCCAATGCTACTGAATACATTAATCACAGCAGTCCAAAGGCACAAAATAGGGCATTATTTATCTTTCATTTCATGAAAAGATTTGAGAGCATAAATATTATTTTAACTAGGCTATTACAATTATGTTTAGACATTATTTTTTAATTTATTACCTTAGTTATACAACATTTTAGTAAAGAAAACCAATGGAATATGTACGCTTGGCCTTAGGGAAATACTTTGTTTTTTCCATATAAGGTACTTTAAGTGTGTGAGTGAAGTGGAGGTAGGCCATTAATGACCTGCTAGCATGCCCATGGGAAGAAACATTAGACAAAAGAGTTTGCCGGAAACATTGAGCGGGCTACCTCGATGTCTCTGTGGGCAGTCTAAAAATACCACTGTGCCTCTTTCAGATATTGAAGCCGGGTGATGACATATAGTTGGCAGACCTTCGATCACTTTCGCCAAACTCCCACCAGAGTTGATTTTCTTTTCATATGCTGTCACAAGTGGAAATCTTTATAAGCCTTGTATTTTAAAGGGCTCACTTTCTCGTCATTGTTTCAATATAAAGTTAGTCTGTACTATTATACACTGTGTACACTGTACTGTACCTTTAAATCCTATTCTTTCCCGGATAGATGACCCAGCATAATGCATTCATTGGTGACAATAGTTTGCTTATTTTCATGTACTTTTGCTTCATGCTTTGGAGGATTTTAAAAAGATTTTATTCTGGTTATACAGTCATGTGAACAAATTAGGACACCCATGCTAAAGTTGACTAAAAAGAGGAATAAAAAAATCATCTTTTGGAAATTGATCTTAATGCCTTAATTAAAAAACAAAGAGGAAATATCCAATATTTAAGGACACCAATTTTCTTTGTGAATGAATAATGTATCGTAAATAAATAAATGTTCTTCCTTAACATACAGGGGGCATAAGTAAGTACACCCCTATGTTAAATTCCCATAGAGGCAGGCAGATTTTTATTTTTAAAGGCCAGTTATTTCATGGATCCAGGATACTATGCATCCTGATAAAGTTCCCTTGGCCTTTGGAATTAAAATAGCCCCACATCATCACATACCCTTCACCATACCTAGAGATTGGCATGGTTTTATTTCAGTTAGCCTAATAGCTGGTTTGATTTGCATTGAGAGATGATTTTATGGAAAGTACCCCATGCCAATCTCTAGGTATGGTGAAGGGCATGTGATGATGTGGGGCTATTTTAATTCCAAAGGCCAAGGGAACTTTATCAGGATGCATAGTATCCTGGATCCATGAAATAACTGGCCTTTAATAATAATAATCTGCCTGCCTCTATAGGAATTTAACATAGGGGTGTACTCACTTATGCCCCCTGTATTTTAAGGAAGAACATTTATTTATTTACGATACATTCAATCACAAAGAAAATTGGTGTCCTTAAAGATTGGATTTTTCCTCTTTTTTTTTTATTAAGGCATTAAGATCAGTTTCCAAAAGATTATTTTTTTTTATTCCTCTTTTTAGTCAACTTTAGCATGGGTGTCCTAATTTTTTCACAAGACTGTACGTCTCCATTTCACCCACAGCTCCATCTCAAATTCATTGAGTAGTTGTAAAGGGCACATTCTGATGACATGTCCTTGGTTTTTCAATCTCCTTTCTAATATCCAGTCTCATCTCCTGTGTGTGCACCCACTGCTTAGACTCAAAGCCAATCAATCTTCAATTTTAGATAGTCTCTTTCCGTGGGATCCCGTATTCATTGCAGTTTTCTCCACCCTGCTGGCGCCTTCATATTATAAGTGAAATTGTTCCAGGGGTAAAGAGGTTAGCTCTCACAGGATTATTTCTCAGACAAGGAGATAGCAGGAGCATTTCTCATGGAAATGCTTTTCAACTCAGCAAAAAGGGTTTACGGGTACGCCCTGATAGAAAATTGTTTTACTCTGGGTTTATAATGACATGGTCTACAGCTCTGCGTAAGAAATTGTGCTTCATTAGAGGCTCATTTATGCAAATGATAAATTACATAGCAGAGGAATAAAAAGCAAGGCTCTTTTGGGGTCAAGGTAAGAAATAATAATTTGATCCAGAACAAAGAATAACTTAAACATGAGAAAGCTTTTTGACTGTTGACTATTAAGCTTTTTCTGTTCACGTCTTTGTTTTTCGTGATTTCATGTAACACATTTCTAAAAATGTTCAGTTGAGCAAGTTCTTTTGTTAACATTAGTAGGGTTCACCACAGTTATTCCAATTAGCGGTATTGTGTACAGTATGATGCATAGGCACAGAAAGCTTACATAATAGCATTATCCCCCTTGCATTTCCATACTGTATATAAGTAAACAAGCCCTTTAATATATAATTCTAAAGAAGGGTAAAAGTTTAGTTTCTCACGTCAGCCCCTGTTTCAGTCCACACTGTGACAAGCAAACACATTGTGACAGATTAGGCTCCAGACAAGTTGTGGAACAATTGAGGCTGGCAGCACGACGTTCATGATCGAGACAGAGCAATGTGAGGTGGAGCAGTTTTTCAGGGGCTCCTCTTATTAGTGGCCACACGATCCCCTCGTTCCTGTGGGAGTCGGCGTACAGGCGCGCAGCCGGGGGAGGAATGTGCTGCCGGCTGGTTTGCAGTGCACAGAGAGGTCCTCCCTGCCTCCAGCTCTACTGAGAAATGGGCCGGGCCATCCGCAGAAACTCAATCTACCTCTCCAGCTGGCCTCTTAGCTGGTAGAGGAGCAGGGTCTAATGACGATGATCAAGACCTGCAGTGGTTTGATGATTTTCTATAGATTGGGTAGACTGCCCATGACTAGTTGGACTGTAGTCTATATCGACGACGTTTCATTTACGGGATAGTTCTGGTGCCGCTGGAGGTTTGGGCAGATGTCCCTAATTTTTCGGCTGGAGGTTCGTCAACTTCCGCTTTCTTTGTGTTGGCATTCTAAACTCCGGTCGATTTATGAGGACTATGGTTAACTGCTCCTCAGATCTCTGCAGGGTAAATCCAGACAGCTAGCTAGACTATCTGTCCAATCTGAGTTTTCTGTCGCACGACTAAAACAACCTTTGAACGTACACACGTTCCACCAAAACAAGTTCCTTCCCGAGGCTGCTTTGCAGAGGCACCGTTGCTCCGTCTGGCGCTTAGCACCGCCCAAGACGATTGTGATTGGTTTAAAGAAATGCCATTAAACCAGAGCACATTTTTCTCCTATCCCAGAATGTTGTGTGGATCAACCAGACCTTCCTCCACAGCGCTGTGGAGGAAGGTCTGGCAATGCCAAACTCGCTGGGCTGTGATGCAAATGTGTTAATTCAGCTGTGGGTGTTTCCCATTCACCCGCTCTGAGTAGTTGATGCAAAGTGGATTAAGAGGTTCCACTCCCTCTTTCTCTGCGTTCCTCAATTCTCTGCTTGTCACCCACAATGCATTCGCTGCTTGTCTGCCTCTGTGACATAAAAGCAGGAGACTATCTGAGAGGTGAACCTCATGGACGGCGACACAGGAAGCCAAGGCTGTAAGCGAAGTGGGCTTCTGAGTGAGTGGCACTGGCTTTTTGTCTGTGCTTTTGCTGCCAGAAAAATCTAGTGTGGTTTTAGGGCAATATATAATGTATCTGGCCTCATGGGCTCCACCGCACTGTGCAGTGGAAAAAGAGCGCACACTTGTCTCCAAAACGGCTTTGAGATATAATTGAACCATAATGCCTCTTATGTGAGCATCTTGCGGCGGAATGAAGATCTCATTTGACAAATGGGCCAGAAAAAATAAACTGGCATATCTGAGTCATGGAGTGGAGAGTTGGGCTACCGACTCTTAATCCTGCTGGTGGAGGGCTGGAGCCTCCGTCAGTCTGAGAGAAGTTAGAGAAACCCAATCATCTGTGCGCTGACATCCAAGGCATTGTTATTATATCCCAGCTGATTAATTCTATGCTCCTTTCAACATCCTGAGGCCAGGTAGTATTTCTTTCCCTTAGATCCATCTTAAGATGGGCTATTTTTGCTCACCCTTCTCAGAGAGAGCCACTTCATTTTGTGATTTGATGAATGCTGCATTCCCCGTTGTGCAACACCAAACTCCCCATGAGCTTTCTGGTATTGAGAGGTGTCAGTTGCCAAGATAAAGTGTTGTACTTAAGAGCTTCAGAACAGCTGAGGGAGCGGATCATTACTCTTAAGCCATCTGTTTTTTTGATTTATCCATTTTTCTCACATTCATTTGTATTTCATACACAGATAAAAAATAATGTTCTTCTTGTGTTGCACTCTCTATGGCTCCCTCCCATTTTTTGCTACACCTGTCTGTCTTTGAATTTATTGAGTGTGTTAATTGTGACGTGTACAACCTGGTGCACGCGGCTTGTTATTCCGTGTCATGTCCCATCTGTCACACTTTTAATAACACCTCTGCTCTGCCATTGCCAACAACCTTGTCTCTGCGGAGGCTCATTCTGTTGACTTCGAATCATCAGCAGCACCATCTCTGTTTAAAGCAGCAGAGGCCTGTCACTGCGGCAGACACCTTGCATCGTGGCAGAAGAAGATAGGAAAAACATTTTGCATTTAAGGACACCTGTAGGGAGAAACATGCCTTCTTTTTTTCCCTCTCCCTTGACCCTTGCTGGCCACCCCCCTCAGCCACTGACACGCACAGCTTGCCACTGATGTAGCAGCATTAGGGTTAGGTCAAGCAGGTTCATTATTGACAGAGGGGAGGTCTAACTGGGCCCTTACTTAGCGGGCATGCCTGCCAAGAAAGGCTGAAAGTACACATTTGTTGTTTAGAAATGTTTTTAACCGTGGACATATCTTTCCATTTTGCTCCGTCGTCCCAAAACAAACTCAGCTGCCATGTCCATTGTCACCTCCGGTCGCCTTCTCTCCAAGCTGCATTATGCCAACATGGCGTTCCCCTACTTCATGCATGTATTTGTTTGTGGGTTAAGGGTGTGGTGCTCTTGCTTAATCCACAAGTCCACAGCTGTAAGAGCTGTGGCTGTGGTGACAAAGCTGCCCAGAGTTTGAAGCTCGCCCTCTAAATGTTCTGTTTGTAAATGCCACATGACCGCACTCTCTGGGAAAAGCTGTAAGCAAATGCAAAGTTTTATTTCATAGCAACCTATATTTTCTGCTTAGTGCGCACTGGTGCAGAATGGCTGTACATCCCCCTCAGAGAATCTGCAGTGGACTGCCAGTAGAAATACTGTATACCATAAACACTAGGGGTGGGAAAAAAATCGATTCACATATGTATCGTGATTTTTTTTTTTTGCGACAGTTTTTTAAATCGATTCTTTCCTAGAATCGATATTTTTTTTTTACCAATGATTGACCTAAATATTTTCTGTTTTAAACGGTACATCATATCCATTTCCAGCTAAACAGAATGAAAGCAGATGTTATTTACTTCTTTACAAATGAAATAAATGTCAGACTGACTGACACGCAATGAGCATTCTTTTTAGAAAAATGTCTCATGATATATTGTCTCTAGAAGTTTTGGGATTCATCTTTTGTTTTTGTTAAAGAAGGAAAAGAAAATTACTATCTTAATACTATCGAATCGCAATACTTCTAGAATCGCAATAAATAAATATCACAATACAAATCGACGAACCCATGTTTCGTGAAAGAATCAAATCAGGACAAAAGGATATCAACCAGCCCTAATAAACACTGCGTTCAGATGTAGCACTTTTATTGAATGTGGCAGGGCGGTTAGGCAGTGTGACATTAATTGAATTGACGGAAATGTGAGCATTCAGTACAGTATCAATATTGATTTGATCTTTCAATCTACAGTATATACATTGTGTTGTTTTTTTTTGTACCCATAAGTCCTTTCCTAACCTTTTTTTGTTTTTCTTTACAGCCGTGCAATCAAGACTAACCAGGACCTGCTTCCAGAGACCCCCTGGACAAATATCTTCTACGATGACTTCTGGGGCACCTTGCTCACACACAGTGGCAGCCATAAGTCTTACAGGCCCCTCTGCACCCTTTCCTTCCGCCTCAACCACGCTGTGGGTGGGCTGGAGCCCTGGGGCTACCACCTGGTTAACGTGGTTCTCCACGGGGCTGTGACAGGCCTGTTTACCTCCCTGGCTCGCCTGCTGCTTGGAGGAGGCCTGTGGAGCCTGCTGGCCGGCCTGCTATTCGCATCTCACCCCATCCACACCGAGGCGGTGGCAGGGGTGGTGGGCCGGGCGGATGAAGGGGCCGCCCTGTTTTTCTTGCTGTCCCTGCTGTGCTACATGCGCCACTGTAGGCTGCGGGGCCACGCCGGGCCCTGGCGGCTTGTGGCCTGGTTCCTGGGCAGCCTGGGCTGCGCTGCATGCAGCATGCTGTGGAAGGAGCTCGGAGTGACCGTCCTGGCTGTATCGGCGCTGTACGACGTTTGCGTTTTCCACAAGCTCAAGTTGCGACAGGTCATCATGCTCCTCTACAAGGTAACCAGTTTGTTCTCGCCCCGTGGTGCTGCTTTTTCACATGTATCTTATTTCCTGCACCCGCTCCCTGACTGGGAATCTGGCAAACAGCATTGGAAAGTTGATATATGTATATATAGGTGTGCGTGCCCTATATGTGTGCGTTTCGTTTGCTTTTCATCACAATATAATTTGAAAAACCTTAGCGAGTGTATGCACAGCTGTGTCATTCAGGTCAGATTTGTGTGTTTTCCATTAAATGCAAGGAAAGAAAGTGTTAGGAAAAGAAAGCAAACAGAAGGTTTTTTTTGTGTTTGTGCAGAGGGAACAAACACTACTGCTGTTGTATAGCCATACCCATGTATATTTATTAATGCATGTATCAATGGGTAATCTGAGAGGAATGTAATTGATCATTATGGTAATTGGTAGGAAGGAGTGGATTGCTGAAGTTGTAATCAATTAAAATGTAAATTTTTACCCCTTTTGGCCTTGGGACTAAATGCGCAAACCCACAGCAAACTGGCCTGTTCCACATTTAAGGTCCAGACCTATAATTCAAGATATCATGCCTTTGTTTGAATCCTAATCTGTCCCTTGAAATGGCTCAACCTTAAACAGTTACATCATTTTTTTCAATCAAAATTCTAAACATCTAAATTAGGATTCAGTTTATCCAATAACAAGTCAATTAAACCAAGCTTAATGTGAGAATGTACAGCTAATTGTTCCGTGTTTATCATTTTGAAACACATATCTTTTTTTAAACATTTTTTTTTTTAAATGATGAGAAGTTCAGAACAAATCACTTTGTGTCTCTGGGGGTTTCACATTGCACACTGCAAGAGAAAGAGAAGAAAATGAAAACATGTTTCAAAAGAAATCTCTGAGAAAACAAAGAGTGATGGCCATTTTATATTCTCTTGTCGCTTTTGAAGCATTCAGCTATTGACTAGCCTTTTTCTCCAACAGCTGCTGTCAGAAGTATTTACTGTTTGCTGTCTAGTCAATGTGACATCCACAACTCACTACCCATCATAACAAATTCAACAAGACGTGTGCAGAAATCTCAACAAAAGGGCTCAAGAGCAGCCAATGAGAGGGTGGCTATCTGGCACGCCCCAACAAAGAACAACACTTAAAGATATGTCGAGTGGCAAGGAGGGATAGGGGTCAGCAAGGAAAGAGGCTGAACTAAGAGAGACAGACACTGAAATAGAAGCAAAGAGAGAAAATAAGGGCGGCAACTAATGATTATTTTCATAGTCGATTAATCTGTCGATTATTTTCTCGATTAATCGATTACTTTTTTGGTCTATAAAATGTCAGAAAATTGTGAAAAATGTCAGTGTCGATCAGTGTTTTCCAAAGCCCAAGATGACCTCAAAAGTCTTGTTTTGTCCACAACTCAAAGAAATTCAGTTTACTGTCATTTGGGAGTGAAGAAACCTGAAAATATTCACATGTAAGAAGCTGGATTTAGAGAATTAGAGAGCATAGTATGTAAATGAAGAGTGAAGGCCTCTGCTGCTGTCTTCTCATGATTTAAGCCTTATCTGACTCCCTGTGTCCTCTGGAGTATGGCACATTCATTGCCACAGGCAGACAGGCCTTCTGATGGCTTGTCAGGCATGGCTAGACTAGAGAGGAAACAGGGCCGAAAGGGCCAAGGGACATGATGCCTCATAGCTGACAGTTTTTCAACCTTTTTGATGGAAAATCCACAAAGCCTGCTGAGCCAATTGTCTTAGGGGTTAAAAAAAACGGACTGGAAGATAGTTACACTTCTGGCATGGAGCAAGCCCTACAGATGTCTTTCATGGCTTGCCATCGTGGTTAACTAAATTGGCAAGCATCTCCAGGGGCAGATGTCTTCTGCTACAGCACGGCACGTCCAGTGTAGCTTCTGAATTCCAGTGCTGCATTTCTGATGCCCTGATGCTTTGTTGTATTTGTGTAAAATATATATATATATATTAGGGCTGTCAAACGATAAATGTTTTTTTAATCGCTGAATTTCTATAGTTAATCATGATTAATCGCATGTTTTATCATATGATTAAAATTCTATTATTTTGCATTTCAGAACTGTTTTTAAATACATATTAACAATGGAAATCAAAAGCAAAAAAAAAAGTATTAGATCTTTGAGTTCAGCTCATGAAAAAATGGGGGCAAAAACAAAAGTGTTGCGTTTATAATTTTGTTCAGTGTATGTATGTATGTATATATATATATATATTTGTGTGTGTATGTATGTATATATGTATGTATGTGTATATATATATATTATTATTATTATTATTTTTTTTTTTCAGTTAAGATAAGTGTGGCAACAAGAAACTACATAAAAGCAAGATTTAAAAGTCTTAAGATGTTTCTCGAAGGAATTAACAGTTGCACATTGCGTGTCGAATGTTTACAGTTCCACAGTTTTGGTCAATAATAAGTAAAGGCTTATACTTCTTATCTTAACGGTCTATTTATTGCTGTGACGTTTGATGAGCCTTATAAGGCAGGAGCTGGGAGCATAGAAGGAGAGACAGTCAACTAAAAATGAATGTGCTAAAACATTCAGAGCCTTGTTAACTAGTTATAAGATTGTTAAAGGGACAGGGAGCCACTGTGATGCCGCTAAAATCTCTTCCATGTCTTAGGTCGTCCAGTTAAAAGAGGATTTCAATAGTCTAGACAAGAGAAGACCAAAGCATGAATCAATCTCTTTGTATCGCATAGTGCTAAAGATACAGTATGGTCTGAACTTTGCTTTATTTCCCAGTTTGAAAAAATTGCACTCCTGGTCACACCCAAGATTTTTACCACCGATTGAACCTTTGTTGCAAGATTTTTTAGGCCTCTTAAAATTCTTTACCAGCAAGTTAAATGCAATGTTGTTCTATGTCCTAAAATCACAAATTAGCCTCAAAGCTTTATAATCTGTTCAGCTAACGGCACCGTTTATCGAATAATCAAGCCTTTTCTAGTTAAAGCAGTGTTATGGGTGTTCTATAACAGCTACAGCAAACAGATGTCATCGCTTTAAAGTCATTTGTAAGATGGACAGTGTTGATGGTTATATTGTGAATGTGGAAGCTTTAGCAAAAACATATTATTTAGTAAGGTGAAATACTGAATGAACCTTGACAAAACCACTGATGAGGCCGTTTGCTTTCACAAAATAAGAACATAGAAAGCTGCATGGCCTTATTTTCAACATTGCACGCTGCAACCATTCAGTCTTTATATTGCACAATTAAAACTCAAAGAAAATTATAGTCACTGTCATGCGCAACAAGTTTTAAGTGAATATGCCACAATCACTGGTGTAATGATTAATCAAACTGACACGCTAGATAGGGTGTTAGGAGATAAATCCCTGTTTTGCAGCAAAGAGGAAAACTCACAATGGGTTACTGAGCATTGAGGAGGCAAATAAGCTTTGCGTGTGTGTTGTTTTTTTAGAAAACTGTGCAAAACAACAAACTTTCTGTTGAAAGAAGACTGTAAAGCAGTATATTTTTCTGGACGGGAGGCTTCAAATTCCTAACGTGCAACTTGGAGCTGACAATTGTCATTATCGTAGCATTTCATTTAGTTGCACCACAGACAACATGAAAGGGAGCCCAGACAGAGAGCTGTCATCATCACGTCAATCATGTTAACTTGGGAGGTTTTTTTGTCTACCTGTAATGTAATAGTGCTCTATGATCATAGATCCATATGTATGAGTATTGTGACCCAATCTGTTACCCTCATGGCAAACAGTCCACTACGGCAGTGTGCACATTTGTCTCTCTTTGTCTCTGCGGAGTGAGGCAGTCACTTTGACTGATGATAAGCAAAGGGAGTTATTCCTCAGGGCAAGTTGAGCCTTCAACCGCCTGCATGAACATTAGTTGTGTACAGAGCTGGAAACGATCACAGGGAAAATGAATCAGGAAAGTCAGGGCTTGAGATCTATCAGGTGCTGAAAACTTGGTCACCCCAAACTCGTATATGAATAGGAAAGCAGCATTGTAGCATTAATGTTCTGTGATAAGAGGTATATGCATAAAAGCATGAAAAAGCAGCTGTCACCATGTCCCAGCTTTTTCTTTGTTTGGAGTACATAAAACCCATTCTTGAGTCAGACTAAAGAGCCCAGCCTGTTGCGTGACTGACAGGCCACAGTGGGCCGGCGCTGCCTTTTATCACCACGCTCTCCACTCCGCTGAAGTCATTTGACATTTAACGTTGGAAATGGTGAAATGGGCCTGCTTATCCGATCGTGGCGCACAGTCAATTACATTAGAGTTTTATATCTGCTGCAAATCTCCCATTGTGTCATTACAGCTTCTGTGTGCGGTTTAAAGGTTATAGGCGGGCGGGACTGGGAGCTTCACTGTAATTCCATGTAGGTTTATAACTCATTTCATCAAGACTTTAACTGTAGACTCTCTGCATACAAATCACAGGGAAGAGGTAATGCATGGAAATGATCTTGATTTATTCAATGGCTATACATCGAATAACAGATCTTGGAACAAAAGAGGCATGCGCTACAATTAATATGTGTAGAAAAATAAAGCGAGAAAATAATACCTTCGGAGACATCTGACATTAAAGCATGCAGTATTTAAATTAGGTCAGATTATATTGTCAGTTTGAATGGACTGTAATTTGTTTGTGTGCTGTGCATGTGTTCTTGCAGGCTTTTTTTCTGTGTGATGTCAGCTTCAGAGCTTACATGGATCCAATTTTTCCATTCATCAAACGTAATTGTCCCTTAGGCAATACACAGTCCTAGAAGGGATTAGACTAACGCATGCCAACTTTATATTTGCCAATAGATTTTGTGAATATTAAACATTATTAGGGCTGTCAGCGTTAACGCGTTAATCGCGATGCGATTAAGGGCCGACGCAATGCGATTATTTATTCTTTAATCGCATGCCGGCATGCGATTAATTTATTTTACACTTCACTCGGCTTTGCGTCGTGCCTAAGGGCTACTATTTTGACCCTTTGGCGCTGCCGTACTTCTACATAACGCATCTTCTACTGCAGAATGCAGGCAGGCTGCCGGCATGGAGAAAGACAGCAGCAACACACTTCTGAATGGCGCTTTTCTTTTAAAAAAACTCCCGGACGGCTCAGTAGACAAGTCGAAAGCCATATGCACATTGTGTAAAGCCGAATTAAAATATCACCGAAGCACGTCAAGCTTGAGCTACCACCTACGAGCTAAGCATATTAACGTGACGCAGTTTGATGCTAGCGGGCTCAGGCAAAGCACTATTTTGGAGAGTGCTACTTGCCGACCTGTGGATGAAACCAAATCCCAAAAAATTACTACAGCTCTTGCAAAATGGGTGGCAACTAACTGCAGACCTGTCAGCATCGTAGAGGACTCGGGTCTTAAAGAAGTGCTATGGTTGGCATATTCTGACCCGTCTTATACACTGCCATCGAGATGGACAGTAGTTTCACCGTACACAGCCTGTATGACACGGAGAAAGCAGCTAAACTGGAACTGTTGCCAAGTGCAAACGCTGTCTCATTAACCGGTGATCACTGGACGTCAGTGAGTAATCACAATTATTTAGGAGTTACTAAACACTATATTGACTCTGGCTGGACTTTGCACTCGTTTGCCTTAACGGTGGTTGTTAGTGTTACATCTCAGTCAATTGTTCTCAATCCTTGTTAAAAATGTAAAGGTTAAATGTCTGGTTTTTGGACCATTTTGTTTGTACTGTATAAGCAACGTCAGACACGTAACTATCGGTAAGCAGGGTAAGCGGTGCTTACGGGCCCGGACCAATCAGGGGCCCGCGTGACTGGAAGATATTGATTGACAGCCGGGACCCCCTATCGCATTTGGCCACTGACCAAGCGGGAGTGAGAACGGGTCAAATTCATTTCCTTGTTTCAGAGACCGTTCTCTTCACGTGTGTGACTCGAACACCTCACATTTACCAACAAATCGTACAACCAAAGACCGTGCAGAACATTTCAGACCGTCCTGCCAACCTGTAAACATTTTAACATCAATGTACGCTGTAACGTTTTTTCACTTTAAAGTCGCTGAAAGCTGGTGCTGTTTACATCCTGTCTGATCTCTGCAGCGGGGCTGCTGAGTTCCCCCCGCGACTGACACACACAAAATCACACACAGTGGATGCAGGAAAAACCGGAGATGAGACGTACAGGATGACTTAAATTGAGAACAGCTACACTCGTTATTGTAAGTGCAACGATAAGTTAAAGTCCAATAAGTAATTTATCAAACCGTATGAATGTGTGTCCCAGGCCAGGCCAGGATAGGAAATGAACTAACAATGTAAAGATCAACAAGCCACTGACACATATGTTCATGTTTGATTCATTCAATAAATTATTATTTTTTGTCTTAAATCCACCAGCTGTTTTCATATTATACCAACATTTGCAGCATCCTGAGCCTTTTTGGTAAGGTTCCTAGGAAATCTCAGCCCAGAGTAATTAATTAATAGTAATAATTATTATTCTCCCTATACAAAACTATACTATACAAAACTTTTTTTGCAACTTTCACTGTCTTCTGCAACTTCATTGCAACAAACATACAAAAGACATCGCAACTTTTATCGCAAAATCAGGCATTTTGGGCCGCAACAATCTAAAAAAAAAGCCACGAAATCCTGGAGGGACTGCCCTTGTGTGTTTTTTCATGTGTTATGGTGCGCATTCACCAGTGTTTTTTTGTTGTTGTTGTGGTGCGCGTAGGCTACTCCTGATTTTGTCAGTCATCTCATCTCTTATATGCTGTGTCTCTATGATCCTATCCTGTCCTATTGATGGTAGCCTACTCGTGGACATTGCGCCGTCATCACGTGCTGTAGTAGGGGGGCCCGCCTTGATAATCCTGTTTAGGGACCCAGTGTTGGCTCGTTACGCCACTGAGCAACGTGTTAGTGTTACATCTCAGTCAATTGCTGTCGTGTTTTAATTAGGTACTTGTAGGAAATGTGCAATAATGACAGATTCACACATTTGTTTACAGTAAATAAATAATACTCAAGTTCATAAAGTCACTTTCTTTGCATTCATTTGATTCCCAATCAAGATACACTGGTAAGAATTGCTTTCCATTGTTATTATGTACTTAAAAACAGTTCTAAAATGCACAATAATAGAATTTTAATTGTGACAAAACATGCGATTAATCGCGATTAACTACAGAACTTCAGCGATTAATCGCGATTAAAAAATTTTAATCGTCTGACAGCCCTAAACATTATAGAGTGCATTCAGTGTGAAAAGCTAATACAAGTTTAGGAGTACTTCTTGCTCGTGTTAGCGGTACATGAACTTCTCTGACTGAAAGAATTGAAGAGAAAAGAGAGACGGCGAGAGGGAAACAATAAGGCCGAGACTAATTGAATAAGCACACGTTGGGTTAACGGTGACATTGGAGTGAAAGCTCTTAGCATTCTCTGGCATCCAAACTCCAGGGAAAGCTTTTATTAAGAGATCTGGTGCAACCTTTGCATGCTCGGAAGACCTTTCTAAGAAAAACATAGTGCTTTGTAGTGCTGTGTGTGTGTGTGTGTGTGCGCACATATATGTATGTGATTATAAACATACAAAACACCTCTTTCTTACTACGGCTGGGTATCGCCACCGATTTCCCAAATCGATTCAGATTCACAAGGTCCCAACAATTTCTGATTTAATGTCGATTTGGGATATTCCAGTTACAAAACCAATTTTGCTTGGATATGAAAGAGATTCCACAATTGTACAAGGTTCCCTCTAACCTGCTGCAGTATTAGAAGTATCAGTGTTTACAATAAGAATTGACCCCAAAGCAGTTTCATGAATGTAGTTTTTATTTAACATGAACACACTACAGCAGTCAACACAATAAAGTGCAACTCTACAGACTGTACAGTCAGTGAAATACTGAATGAGGCCGGTTGCTTTCACAAAATAAGAACATAGAAAGCTACATGGCCTTATTTTCAACATTGCACGCTGCAACCATCCAGTCTTTATATTGCACAATTAAAACTCAAAGAAAATTATAGCAAGTTTTTAAGGGAATATGCCACAATCACTGGTGTAATGATTAATCAAACTGACACGCTAGATAGGGTGTTAGGAGAGAAATCCCTTTTTTGCAGCAAAGAGGAAAACTCACAATGGGTTACTGAGCATTGAGGAGGCAAATAAGCTTTGCGTGGGTTGTCTTTGGAAAACACTGTGCAAAACAACAACTATCTGTTGAAAGAAGACTGTAAAGCAGTATATTTTTCTGGAAGGGAGGCCTCAAATTCCTAACGTGCAACGAGCTGACAATTGTCATTATCGTAGCATTTTCATGAATGTAGTTTTTATTTAACATGAACACACTACATTAGTCAACACAATAAAGTGCAACTCTGCAGACTCTACAGTTAGTGAGTATTGAGTGACATTTCATTCAGACATCTTGAGGTGAGAGGTCAACCCCCTTTTTGAAGCTTTACTGCGTAACTTATTTTTTTATATTAATGAACGTCCATTACATTCAAGCCATTGCCAAATGACTATCAGCTCCACACAACTCTCTCTGTATTTCTCCGGCCTCTTCTAAAGAGTCCATCATGTTTTTTTAAATCCTCCGTGTCCTCCTTGGCTACAAGTAACTGCGTGGAGGAGGGGTGGGGGCACGTGCGCGATTACATCACGTCATGTGGATGCAACAACAGTGTTGTTGTCATTACTTAGAATTCCTCATGGGGGGGGCAACAGAAACTACACGCTATAGCTTTAAAATAGCCATGCCAGTTTTTCCCTCGCTAAAATGTAGCCTATCTTTGGAGCATTTTTTAACCCTCTTCCGACATGGCATGACATAGTTGGTACCAATGGATTCCTTAGGTCTTTTAGTTTACAGACAGCGTTTGGAAAATATTTTTTTTTAAACCCAGCCCTATTTCTTACCGAATGTGTCTGCATTTAATTGCAATTTAACTTTTTAGACCAATACTCTCCTATATACCTTTAATCAAGCATTACACCCATTTATTTTCCTCCCTCCAGTCATTAGTCTGTATGTTTGGTGTTGAACCCACCAGCACTTCCAGTGTTGATAACCAATGCCAGTGTATGTCTACAGCTTACAGTGTGCTCTAAATTACTTCTTTCCAAGACGTGCTGTCTTCAAAAGTGGAAAAAAAAACCTTGTCATTAAATTGTTTACTCAAGCGGACCTTTGCAGTGGTGATATTCTCCAGTTGCCTTTGTGCTTGATTAAAGCATTGAGGGCCATGTGTTGTTGTGTATCCAGCTACTCCCAGGCAATGACTTTACAGCATTCAAATGTAACATATTTGGCAAAGGTGAGTGTGTGCGGCGTGACCACAATTTATGTGGAAAAACGTCTTTTTACGAGACCATTTCCTGCACAGCATTAGTTAATAGGCTCATTTGCAATAAGTGATACTGAAACACAATTAGATCCCTAATTTAGTGTGGGAAGGAATGCTTTTTAATCGGATCTCACTGTGTTTATGCCATAGCATAATGCAATAAATCGTCTGTCCTGAGGACTGAGGTGTTCTCTCTTTTTTAGTTGACCAATAAAATAAATGTTTGGACAATTGAGGACAGTGTAATTGGCCTAAACGTAGGCTCTATAGCGATGGGAAAAACAAAATCTTTTTGGCCCTATAATTCAATGTAAACATCTTCACTACAATTTGACTCCTTCTGATGTGTGGCTTTGTTTAGTCATGAGGATCCATTTTTCTTTTGTTTGACAGTCTCTCCCACATAATGCTACACTCCCTGTCCACGTTTTTATCCAGGGAGAGAAAAACTGTTAGTGACTTCTTTTCGCTCTGGAGAGACAATGCTGTTAACATACAGTACAGGTACAATATGAGCCACAGTCCCTGAGGGGCTGACACTCTTCTGACATGATGAGAACAACCCTTTGAAGACACAATGCAGAAATCTGATGCTTTGAAAGTTTAAACTAGATAGAGAGGAATTATCTTGGTGATGTCATGTCAATGTTGTACATCCTTTAGGACCTCCTGAGTACACAGGGGCTCAGATATGTCTTCGGAGAAACTTGAGATGTTCCTCTGTGGTCGCTTTGTTCACACGTCCAACGACGTTGCCACTGGAAAATAATTTCTAAATCTGGGACGAGACCCAGCTGGCCCTTAGTGAATGTCAAGCTTACACCCTTTATCTTATCACACCTCCCATTTTCTGTTCACACTTTGGCTATTAGTGCAAGGTCACTGCTTGTGTGTGTGTGTGTGTGTGTGTGTGTGTGTGTGTGTGTGTGTGTGTGTGTGTGTGTGTGTGTGTGTGTGTGTGTGTGTGTGTGTGTGTGTGTGTGTGTGTGTGTGTGTGTGTGTGTGTGTGTGTGTGTGTCTGGAGGGTGCCGGAGCTGACAGACTTTACCTGGGCTGAGAGATCAGCTGTCGTGGAGCTGGTGACATCGGCAAGGCCTGACCTCAGGGAGGGAAGATGTGAGATGAGGGGTCCCTCCGAACACATGTATGTGTGCAGTGCATGTTTACATGCCGAGTTGCGTGTGTGACCTATAGACCCTGCATACCAAATATGACACCCATACATACCCTTGCTGCGTATTAGATGGGGTAAAAAAAAAAACACAGCCCAGCCAATACATTCTTACCTGGGGCTCCACAGATGCTCCTCCATGCTCTAATGGCTCCTGTCACTTTGTGATGGATTGGGCCTGGTGGGCTCAGCTAGTGCCCCCTGCCCTCACCCACCTGCCTCTCACATGGGGATACACCACACCGCTTCTGGTCTGGAGATGGAGATGGGCAATGGGAGGCATGCATAACGGAAACATATTCATAGAAAAACAAAAAAAGCATTTACAAGCAGATGTTGTAGGCTTTATAGTCTATATCCTTCGCGTTCCACTTCGGGGATTGCTCCGGTGCTGCAGGAAATTTTGCCGGATCCATGTATTTTCCGTTTCCTTCCACTTTCTTTGTGTTGGAATTTTAAATTCGGTGGATTTATGAGGACTATTGTTGACTGTTCCTCAGATCTCTGCAGGGGAAATTGAGACAGCTGTGTTCCAATGTGTCCAATCTGAGTTTTCTCTCGGCAACTATTTTGCAGCGGCTCTGTGCGGAGTTTAGCACCGCCCATGATGATTCTGATTGGTTTATAGAAATGCCATTAAACCAGAGCACGTTTTCCTCCCATCCTCGAATGCTATGTGGAGTAGCCAGACCCTCCTTCAGCACGCTTTGGAGGAGGGTCTGGCAAAGCAATTGTATCACTTTAAGTAAGACAATTGTTACGCGTATTTCCATTCCTTGCTGAGAGTTTGATGTGGATGCTGATAGCACTCTCATGTCTGCATGGTGAATATGGTACGGAGAGTGGAAACAGTGGGTAATCGCTACCCTGGAGTCTATCATCACTGTACACTTGCCAGGCAATCAGTGGAGCATACCTGCCAACTAGTCGCTTTTCAGCGAAAATCGCCATTTTGAATGGGAATTTGTCAACCACGTGAATCGTGTAGATCCAAAGAGTTTTTACTTATTTTTTTGGGGGGGGGTCTATTAGCACCAAGACCTGGTGCTAATACGGCACTGGTGCCTTAACGACCGTTATCTACCGGCCCGAATAGCAACACGGATTTCGGTGCCTTATTTAGGTGCTACTTAAATGCCTGCGCTTCTCTCTGATGCTCCGAAAACGGACGTTAGAGGGAACTGAAACATCGCCGCACGGGACGCTAGTTAACACTAGTTACGTTAGCCTACCTAAAATGCTGACAGCTAAACGGTGTAAAAGTGTGTCTGTATTTCACTGTAGAGGATTCCAACAACAGTCTGTAGCTGCCATTGTCTGAAAAACAACACAGACTCAGCCAAGCCCCGCCAGCCTCGTGGTGCATTCAAAGTTATTGTAAAATACCGTTTTCCCATCCAGTGGGTGTTTTTGTTGTTAACAGGAATTTACTGGTGAAATAAGTTATTGTTATTACATGTTTAATAAATCATTTAATTTTGACCCTGTGGCCTTAGCAATACACATACCATTCTTTAATGTCGCCGTTTTGTGCTCCTTTTTTGTTTTTTTAGATCAACTTTTTATTGTTTTATATTTTTGAACAGACAAATACAATTGAACAAGGCGCTCCTTATATATATTAGGGGGGCATTAGCATAAAACTCTACAGTTTTATGCTATGCTATGAAACTGTAGAGGAAAGATGCTCTTACTCTGAAAAATATAATAGCGAATAGGTAATAGCGAAGACATTCCAAACAAATGATTGAACAGATCTTCGGACCCGCTGTGGGGTAAAATGAGGCAAGTGCAACCACGGTGATAGAAAGTGACTTGAGCTGGGTTCGCTTCAGCCTGCCGTTCATCAGGCATAAGCGAGCCTGACAGGCAGGGTGCCAGTGACAGCCAGTGACAGCCAGCACAGTGGCCCTAACTTTGCCTGCTGTGAGAAGATGGAGGCAGAGAGAAAGAATTGGAAAAACCCTAAAAACAAAGCCTTGTGCCGGTATGAAAAACAAACGTGAAATACAGCATGAGGCTTGAAATATTTCACATTGTCCCTTGCTTCGCTTTTGCTGAAAACGATCGCGTTGCCCATTCTTTTTATAGCCAGCATGTCTGTGAATCTATAGTGACATGTTATGTAAGATCTCAGTCCAGGAAAGGAATGTCCCACCGCACCAGTGTCCTGCAGCATCGGGTTGTCTTAATGGAGACGTATAGATTTGCTGGTTTGTCTGTGTCCCCTGAATCATTAAGCTTTCAAAAGGGATAATTGATTCACACAGAAGTATTACGGCAAATAAAAAAATCACCTCATTTTAATCAACTGAGACTTGCTTTCAGTGTGCTTTTTTTCACATCTTTTCTTTCTCTGGACAGTCCTGAACTACATTGGACCTACTCTTCCAGCACATTCTAGGGTCAATTGATATTTTATATTTAAAGATTCGCAAACTATAGTTTAGGAATTAAACACAAGTGAAATACAGTTTGGGCCCTTGATTTAGTTGCTGACCATAGTTGCTATTTAAGGCTCCCTTTTATGGTCTCAGCAAATAAACTGGCATGTAAAATCAGTCAGCCAGAACTGCGTTACTTGAGACTTCCAACCGGCAAAAGACCAGTGAAAGACTTTGTTAGGCCTCATGTGGACATGTCGTGTAATTTCAGAACAAATCTACATGTTATTATTGTTTTCACTTCTTTCTTCTTAATGTCGTTTTTGTCACTCCAATTAAACTGAACGGTTTGATTGTGTACATCATTTTACACACAATGCACAATCATAAACTCGATTAGTTTTTAGATTAGATTAGTTATGTGAGTTATTAGTATGTAAAGCTCAACAAAAAAGATGCAAACTGGAACAGCTCAAAGCTGTGTGACAGGTTTATAGCACTCTTGAGAAATTTCTCATGTTACTTGTTTGTATACTCAGCACAGTAAATACAGCTTTCAGGAATCCTAATCAAAACAAGCACAACCAAATATCCAACAAACTGTAAACTGCTGCCAAAATCATTAGATGGATAAGATAAATGAAATCATTCAGATGTAGAATGGGCAGACTGCCACTTTCAACAAACAAAGGAAACAAATACAGGGCTATCTGCAAATTGTCTGCGGCATCATCTCATCGCGTCCTATTATTATTCACAAAGGCACCTGAAGGCAGAGCGGTCCGGTCTATGACCTGAATAGGTTGAGTCCCAGCAGAAATTCCCCTTGTGCGTGCTGCTACAAAGGACCACTGCATTTTCCAGCAGAGGTCCTATCATCACCGCGGGCGCTCCCAGCACAGAGGGCGGGAAGCGAAGAGAGACGGGGCATGTGCGAAAGAGACGCAGCGAGAATGGGTTGAAGAGGAGGGGAGAGACATTAATAGATGGAGCTGCCAAGGGACAGAGAGAGGGGGAGAAAGAGAGTATGCTGTAGAAATTTTCTGCATGATGTTCCTCCATCAGACGGCCTGTTGCTCCCCATGAATCATCAGCCACTGGATGCTCTATTTTAGTATACCCCGACTGGGGATGGACCCATATACCAAGCTAGCGCTATAGCCGTTTATTAAACATGGGGTATTAATTAGTCATAGAGGTTCCTCTCTGAGCACATGTGAAACCTGCGATGGCACTCATGGCCCATTTTTATTTATTTATTTGTTCCGTAATGGCTTCCAACATACATTTTATTTTTTATTTTAGTGCAGTATTAATCTGTGTTGAGGCGTTTCACCCTTTGCTTACAGTGCTGCTAAACCTTAAAGAATATCAGTATCATAGGGTTCACTATACAATTATGAAAACCTAAGAAAAAAATTATTTTGGGGAAATGTTTTATTTGCTTGTTTGACATGAAAATGGTCATTTAAAAAATAACAAATATACTGAATATGGACCTATAATATTTGTTTCTATAAGTGCTGGCTTTGACATTATTGGTCATGTTCTCTACCTGTGTACAAGACATGGGGAACACCTCACGTAACACCTGGGAATTAAATAAAGGCAAGGTATGATCATGTTGATAAGAACATATACGTCTTTGATGGACATTATTTGCTTTGTTGCTGTGACAAGAAGTAGCACAGATGTGGTCCCAAAGAAGAAATGTTTTAAAATATTATATAATTATATAATATAATTTTTTTCTAGCAGGGGTGCCAGGCATTCCCTCACTGTACTGTATGTGAATATGTTTGCAAAAATACAGTATACCTGGCTGACCACACTGATTTAATGTACCCCCAACGTTCATTATTTGTAGGTCCACTATTGTTTTCATTATTTATAAATATATATTTCTTATATATATATATATATATATATATTCTCTTTTTAACAACTATCCACATCACATATTGGAGTTTTAACTTTACATTATTGGTGTGTAAAAGGTTTATGAAATGCAATATGTAAAAAAAAAAATTGTTGTAAATGATGCGGTTACCTTTTGCAACTGTAGGCAGAATGAAACGTGATGTGTAGTCATTATGACTTGCACGGTTGTCACATGACAATTGTGATTGCAGATCTTGGAGTATCATTTCAGAATATCAATGTAATCAGCTAAAACAAAAGTAGATACGTACTGGCTGGATATGAGAGTCATGTTAATGCCTGTTGTAGGGAGGGACATTTGTACTGGTTTGTACAGTATTTGTACATGATTGTATGATTAAGAATGTGTCTCTTCTGTGAGATGGAGACGAAGAAGGCATTGTGAATTTTCCGTTTTTGGATTAAGCCCTGAACTACTCTACAACTCTCTCTTCCACTCAGTTGTTCTTGACGTCTTTTTTATTTTGCTGCTGCTCTTCAGCTTTTTCCCCCTGCTTTTACAGTACTTTTTAATTGTTTTCAAATTCCTTCTTGTTTTGCTGCTGAGTTGCAGTTTTTGTCCTTAAACATTAAGTCAACCGTGTGGACTAAATGGACTCTGGCCCACACCCAATGCTACTGTCTCCTCTGTGACACATTGGAACGATTGTAGCAGCGGGAAAGCCAAGCCACATGGGACAATCTATTGGTTGTAAACATGAATGCAAATTGTGGAAAGAGTCCTCCTCCACAATAGGAGCTGTAAAGGGAAATTGTATTGACACTCACGTTAATTAAATCCAGGTACCATCCTGTCCATATTTGGGATCAAGTCTTGGTTTAGTGAGCAACAACATGTTAACTCAGCCCAAAACCTCTCCCAACACTACTACTATAACTTTGTTGTTGTTATATTATTTATGCAAATTGACATATTAGTTTTAACTTCAGCGTGTAATCCTACTTAGAATTAATAATGAATGAATCTTGGCTGTGAAAACCCTTCAGCATTCTGTCACAGAAGGATTGAATGTTGCACCAAAAGGAGACGTACAGGTGCTGGATTTCTGCATCAGCACATCTGGGAAATTCTGAAATGAGTTATCGTGTACTTGAGGGAGTTCAAGCCTGCATGGAGACGTGTGGAGGCTCAGAGACCTAAAGAAAGATGTGTGCCAGCCAGCATACTCCCACAACCTATAGCTTTCTGTGTTTTCTGTTGGATCTCTCAGGTTCCTTCTCTGTTTTCTTTTTTTTCTGTCATTCTCTCTCTCTCTCTCTCTCTCTCTCTCTCTCTCTCTCTCTCTCTCTCTCTTTCTCTCTCTCTCTCTGGCCATTTTTGATTTACCATCTTTGCTGAAAACTACAAATTAAAGTAATTTCATGGTCCCTAAGTGACTTTCATGATTCTATGATGATTTTACGTGTTTGATCTATGGCTCCATTCCTTTAAAAAAAAACAAGCAGTGCCTTTTTGGTATTTTGAGTTCATTCTACCTGTTGGATATTCTGCAAAATCTCCATGTTGTTTGGATTTTAGAAAAGAACAGCACATACTGTACATTCATACATTCTCTTGTATGTCTGAACTGCTAATAATGCAATATTATTTATTACTGATTTACTTGTAAAACCTCAAAATGTTATTGTTTTATGTTATAGCGAATGGACTAACTGACATATTTTAAAGATGAAGTGTTTATTTTTACTCACTGAGGGAATGGAAGGGATGGCCCTTTCTTACGCAAACGTTTTTATTAATCACGCTAGCTGCGTGGCTCTGGGAATGACGATGTCTGTCAGTCTGTGCACCACTTTGATCTCGGCTGAAATATCTACCAACCGTTGGATTGTTATTCAAATTTTGCAGACATTCATGTTCATGTTTAGTGCTAATAAGCATGCTTACATGCTAAACTAAGAGGAGAACATGGTAAACATTAGCAGCTAAACAGTAGCATTGTTATAGTGAGCATGTTAGCATGTTGACATTAGCATTTACTTGAATCAGTGCTTAGTCTATATCCACGACATTCCACTTCTGGGATTGTTCAACTGCCGCTGGAAATTCCGCCAAATGTCTTTTAATTTCGGCCGCATGTCCGTTACCTTCCGCTTTCTTTGTGTTGGCATTTTAAACTCCCGTGGATTTCTGAGGACTATAGTTAACTGCTCCTCAGATCTCTGCAGGGTAAATCCAGACAGCTAGCTAGACTATCTGTCCAATCTGAGTTTTCTGTTGAACGACTAAAACAGCCATTGAACGTACACATGTTCCACCAAGACAAGTTCTTTCCCTTGGCTATTTTGCAGCGGCACCGTTGCTCTGTGTAGCGCTTAGCGCCGCCCAAGACTATTGTGATTGGTTTAAGAAATGCCAATAAACCAGAGCACGTTTTTCTCCCATCCCGTAATGCTGTGTGGACTCAGTATGATTCTCCTCCGCCGCGCTGTGGAGAAAAGGTCTGGCAATGAAAGACTAATCAGTGCTTAAACCTGCAAGAACTGATTTTGTTTGTCCACTTGGGGGCAGCAGAAACTAGTTGTGAACACAACATTGACATATTATTACCGTATAAGTTGGCAAACTTGTTTGCAAAACAGTTGCTTATTTTACACATTCAACAGTTACATACATATCTGGCTCTTTAGCTGCTAAATGCTCCACTATGTTCACCAGCTAGTCGCTAACTTTGTCTGTCTGCCGTTTGGTGCTGAGCAGGTTGTTTACGGTGGGGTTTGGGAGCTTTTTCACTGAAAACAGCTGTCTGCCGCGCCCGAAAAATGATGCTATGAGAGCGGTGACTGCCAGTGAGAGTGAACCAAAACAGTAAAGTTGCAGCCACACAGCTATACGATTAACTGAAACTGCAGATTCAGGTGATAATTCTGTAGGCGCATCACTACGAGTGACTGCTTTCACATGGTCACATTGTTTTTACGCTGTCACTTGATAGATTTAAATACAGCCTCATGGCTGCAGTTTTGTTTCTAAGAGACTTACTCAGAATATCTTTAGACTACTTTTCATCTGTGAAAAAAAGCCGACTGCTTTATGGTTGACGCTTGTTTCTGATGTTCGCCATAATCCCACACCACAAGTCATCTTTTTACGCTTCCCGAGCTCCTCTTGTGCTTTTTACTAGCCAGTATAAACAGTAACAAATGGCATGCTGTCACTGAGATGTGGTGATCAACCGTAACGTGACACAGCAGAGAGCTATTTTCAAAAAGTGGTTCAGAGAAAATATGCAATCAGAGCGATTTTCGACATCAAGCATCTGACATCCCTCTGACAGTGTATCTGCTTAGCTTTGGACCATAGCTCTGGCTTTGTGCGTCTCATTCATGCATGTTCTGTAGGAGCTTACTGCCTCTCTAAACCCTGCAATATAATGGCTCTGATCTCCCAAATGCACAGTAATGACTGGGAATCCATGCTAGAAAGGACTAATCTAGTTTGGATACTGGCAACATGAGCAGCATGGGGCATGAAGCACTTCCCTCCAACCCACATTTTACTCCTCTCTGTAGAGCTTGAATCAGCATCTTGTCACAGCAAATTTGCAGTAGTGGTCACACAGTCTAGTTGGCCCTCGCAGTACAAATAAATACGGGAAACGAAAGACCAGAAATAAGGAACACACTATTTTTCAAACCATTACTGTGGTTACACTCAATAAATATCTTCAATGAAATGTTAAGGATTTTGAGTCGAATTTGGTTTTCCATTGTCATTATGTCCTTATTGTTTGGTCTGCCTGACACTTTCGCCTTTCCTGAATATGACTTCAGTTTGTATTGAATTCTAATGAAGATGAATTTAGAGTTTTATTTTTCTGGGCTTTTCAGTTACTTCAATGAATCGTGATGCATGTCCTTGATGTGACTGTGTGACCCATAAAAATGCACTTTAAAAAATAACAGAAAACAAAATGGCACGGGCATTTTCCTTACCACTTTGAGTCAACGGGTAGAGTTGGTGGGTGAGTTGAACCTCAAGAAGGCAAACTGTCGTGACTTTTGGAAAATATAGTGAGATGTTTTGTTGCTTTTCCATATATTTTATCTACTCGAATTTCAGTAACCGCTGAGAACTTGGCAAAGTGGAGGATTTTCCATTGATTAGCTGTTTATGTTACTTGCCTCAGGCCCTCCGTCATCTTCCTCCTGCCTACCTATAACACACTTCTCCATTTAAACTCAACCAGAAGTTCAGATTTCACCCGCCCCCCGCAGAAACACCCTCCGGTTGACTGAATGAGATATGTTTTTCCTTTGCCGTTTTGAATCTATAGATGCCTGATTGCCGCTGATGACAAAATAAATGTACTCTGATTATGGCACTGGGAGAGGTAGACCCTTTCTGACCCCTTCAAAAGGATCATCTGGCTTCATCATGAAAAGAAGACCTTTTGTAGCATGACTGGGACATCTAAAGTAAGTGTGTTTAAGGTGAGACTGGGTGAGACGAGCTGGAATGTTGAGTGAAGGTTTCAAAAGAAACGGATCCTGTGTTGGTTCAGTGATTATGGTTAATAAAAGCTGACCAAGAGAGCATGAGCTGGCGTGTTTTTTACGACATTTGGTCGGAAACTTTCTTGCTCTGATTTATTTGCTTTCGCCACGCACGTTTAAATTCCAACTGTTTATTTTTTTTTTTTTACCGTACGCCTTTGGAACTCACCAGTAGTACTTAAAAAAGAGAACATGTTGCTCTTTTTCACATTTAGCACAGAAACTAAACCTGTCAGTGGCTTTTATTCACACTTTCTCCTACCTCCTTTGTGGTCTTGAACATAACTCCCTCACCGCTGGAAACCGCATGTCTTTAATTGTCTTATCTTTAATGTTTCACAGTCAATAAAAGTCTAGTTTTTTTTTATTTATTTTTTTTTATCTACAATAGATTCATCACTGGCCTTTTTCCAGGGCTTTGCTGTTTCTGAGGCAGATCCTTTCCCATCTTGGGCGCCCTGCCCCCCCCAGCCCCCGCCAGCCAGACCAGCTTACTCTGTGGGTTTTCTGGTGGGTTCACACGGGTTAAAAGCTTTGATCATGAGCAGTGCGAGGCAGGTCCGCTGTGGGGTTTGACTCCATGACCTTTCGCGACATGCTGCCCACAATCCGGCAGTTGTCTTCTTGCCTTTTAAGTAAACTACAGTATGTACTGCACCTACACATAGTCATTTATAGAAGGTTATATATCCTAGTGATGACAGCACTGTTGCAGCTTAGCTACATGACAAATTGAGGAATGTGATTGTATTGCATGTGTCTTGAGATGACTCAAAATTTGTTTGAACCTCTCTTCATAGATGTCAAAAATAAAGATAAAAAAGAGACACTTCTTTGGTGTTCAGTAACGTTCTGAGGCAAATGAGTGCACCTGTCACCTTTCAGCTTTACATTTATCAAAACTCAAGTGTAAATTATTTAAATTAATAGTTACTCTGTGTTAGTGTTAGATGATTAGATTGATACTCTCATATCTTTATGGAAAATATGAAGCTAGCCGGTTAGTTTAGCTTAGCACAAAAACTGGATAAAAACTGGGATAACAGCTGGAGTGTGTTGTCACTGTGAGGTTGCCAGGCAACCAGCAGAGACTCCGGGAAGTGACCTCGCCAAGTCAAAAAATAACCAGGCCCCCAGGAAGTGCCTCTGCCTTTGAAGCAAATTGAACATAACGGCCAAATGCTGGAATTGCAACTCCCAGGCCTAAACATTTTTTTTTCCCCTTCAGACTTACATTACAAAAGACACGTCTGTAAATCAGTGGATACGTTTTTTGAGCGTCACAACCACCGCGAAATGACTCGTTTCACTATCAGAATTTGATTCATACTGTCTGATAACATTTGGAAAGTCTACAAGAAGCGCACAATTAAATTATTTAATCCCGATTCATGTTGGTAGAACGCTAAACCGGAAGTAGCTGGTTGGCCGGCGGAGGTCTTTAGTGCGCCTTCTCTATGGGGGGCACAATGCGGAAGTAGTACCGATCATCCGGGCCACTGAGCAACTCTCATAGGGATGAACGGGGCTCCGCCTCGAACGCTGTATCCTGTTCTTGTTATACATCCATTGAAATAACCCCATTGGACCACTTGTTATTACTCTTCAGTTTTTGTACAGGTGAAATAATGTGCTTTAGGTGGTGTTGGTAGGTGGATTTTGTTACTTTCAGACTGAGCCAGGCTAGCTGTTTCCCCCTGTTCCCAGTCTTTGTGCTATGCTAAGCTAACTGGCTGGGGGCTTTAGCTTCATATTTATCTAACTCCTCTCAGCTAACAAATAAGAGCATTTTCCAGTCTGTAAATTTAACCAGATGTTTAGCCAGAAAGAATTACCCAATTTATTTCTGTTATTGTAGCATGGCTGGCTATGAAATTGAGCTAAACAAAATGCAACAGCTTACACATTCTGTGTGTGAGAGAAAATTGTCAGGCATCCGCCTAATCACATTTTGAAAACATGAGCCAGCTGGTGGTTATCCATAACACGTTGTAAAGATGTGCAATAGTCAGGCTCTTATCTTGTCTTGCCTGTTAACAATCAGGTTTTTACAACCAACGGTTCTTTACTGTCTCAGAGAAGGCGATCACAACAGCTGTGGCTGATAAGAAGGAGAAAAGATAGGTGCGGGATTTGTGGTTCATCAACCACAAGCTCAATTAGTTGGTCCAGCGGACACGGAACAAGGACACAGTGTATATCTATCCATCAAATGTTTCGAAAGCTTTCTGCAGACTTTTTAAGGGGATCCGGTGCTCTTACCGAATTTAAGCTTTCTGTATGTGCGTGTGGGGTTTGAATGTGGTTATACTCTCTGATTGGTACCCTGAGCTCATTCACTTCCATTACAAGTCTATCAATGTGAGACAGGAACATGATGAAAGGCCCTCTACAGACAATTGATCTCCGTAATAATGAAGAGGAGGGGATAGGTCGGACATGCCACTTCTTCTTTTACAGGATTTTCTCTGAGGTGCTCGCTGGAGTGTGAGCCAGACACGGCGTTGCAGTTTGATGGGCTAGATGTGTCATGTGATGGATTGTTCTTAAAATGCTCTTGAAAAATGGTACGGTGTCCATCAGCCAATTTAGCAAAAAAGCCAGTGTGTACCCAGAGAATGGAGTACTTTCTCCAAACTAATTAATTACATTTCCCTCTGAGCTCTCTCTGCTTTAGTTTGCCACAAACCTTTCACAACACCCTAGCGGATGTTAAAAAAAACTTTTTAGATCGAGTTTTCTTCTTCTTGATTGAAACACAAATGAGAAGAAAAAACCCCACTGCCCTCATGCCTCCTACGGGGTTGTGCTAAAGCACTTATTTCAAACTAAACTGGATTATAGACAAAAGACACAAAGCTGGAATGCCTTGGTTTTCCTGCATAATAGAGCTATAGCACCTGGGGAGCCGTTGCCCGGCTGGTAATTGAACTTATGCCTTTGAATGGTAGAAAGTTTAACCGCAGGCATATTAGGAATGATGCACATGTTTGTTTATTCAAGAGATAATAAACTTGGGGTTCATGTTGTCCTCTCAGTAATGTGTCCTCCAGATCATCCCTAGAGCACTTCCTGTTTGCTTGCTGCCTCTATACTTCTTTGCTTTCACATTTATGTTCCTTAATAAAGTCAGAGCAGTTGGAAAAGTAGGACAAGATGAGGAGCAGTGGGGTTACAGTGTGTGCTAAGGTGCAGTCAAAGGATTGTTTTATGTTCTCAATACTAGCCCAAAGACTATTCTGCATAGAAAAAACGGGGAAATCTCAATGTGCAAGTGCAGCACAAGAATGTAAAAGAAACACCGCCTCAGTCCTCGGCATCGACATATGGATGTGGTTAAGGTGCTGGTGTCTGAGCGTGTGCTGCATCTGGGAAGAGTCAGGATGACATATCTGTTTGTCACGGGGGCCAGGTATGAGTATTTATGGGAGCCATGCCAGGTTGTTGTCAGCACTTTCAGAGGGATTTAGACAAAAACATGAAACACACCTAGGGGCGGTGGTCTCCCTGTTGGAATCAAAGGTACTGCACATCAGCCGTAAACAGAACCGAAATTAGCTCAGAGAAGATCTGGGTGTTGTCTGGTTGGCCTAGTGCCCCATGCATATCTCAACCCAATTTTGAATGACCTGTTCACTCTAAAACTAGAGAAAGCTTTTCTTCCAGTCTCTCCTTTACAGTTCTCTTAATTAACTTTGAGGTGGTGTCTCGTCTCGTAAGCCCGCGCTAGGGCCACAGAGGCGACTCGAGAGCTTGTAGAAGAGCCTCGTAAATCCAAGCTGGATCCCCCTGAAGCAGTGATTGAGATGTATTAACACTGCTCAACAAGCCTCTCTGGCAAAGTCTGCACAAAGTACAGCCCCTGGGCCTAACAGACCACTTCATCCTACTTCATCTCTTTGTAGAGTTTCTGCTCACCTGCTTAGATTGAGAAGCGGTCACAGGACCTCTGTTTCTCTGCTCCAGTGGTCTTAGGGATTGACTCAAAGTGCACATTGAATCCTGCTGTGTGAGATTTACAGAGGATGATCTCCATCCATCCACCCATCCATCCATCCATCCCACGAGTTCATATGAAATTCAGATTACAGATTTTTAGTGTGGGCTATAGGAGGGAGTAGTACTACTGTATATTCTTGTAGAGTTGTTACAATATATATTTGATGAGCATATTTTTTAATTTGTTCATCCATAACCAAACAATTGTAGCAGTTTGGAACTTGTTATTGTTTTGTCAAAGTACATTCAATATGTTAATTTAGATCTTGTAAAGTGTTCAAGGAGTTTGACATTTTGGTAAATACATTTCTTGCAGAGAGTTAGATGAGAATATTGACACCACTCTTAAGTCTGTACGATAAATATGAAGCTACAGCTAGCAGCCGATAGCTTAGATTAGCACAGAGAGTGAAAACAGGGGAAAATAGCTAGCTTGGCTCTGTATTAAGGTAACTAAATCCACGTACCAACATCTCTAAAGCTCACAAATGAACACATTATATATTGTTTGTTTACTCCGTACAAAACCCAATGTATACACATGTCATGTTGTGGTTTTACAGGGGGTTCAATGCCAGACTTTATGCTAATTATTTATGCTAAAGTAAGCTAACCAGCTGCTAGTTGTAGCCTTATTTGTTGTACAGACATCTTATATAACTCTCGGCAAGAATGGGTTGTATTGAACTATTCTTTTGAGTTGTAGAAAAGGATCTATGTCATCTAGTCTTTATGGATGTGTTTATGTTTGTTTTAAGCATGCCTCAGTGGTTAGTCCCACAATCAGCAGGAAAACAGATGATGCATTCCTTTTGTGTCACTGAGGGCTAATTGTCATAATACATAGGCATGGTATTATTCTTTATTCGACAGGAAGTGGGGCTTATTTATTTTTATATATTAACATGTTTTACTAAAGCAGTGTTTTGCTTCATGACCCATGTGCTTTCTGTTCCACTATGTTATCAGTTGTATCTGTATATACCGACGGATGTTAGTACTTTTCCTGTTTTTATTTTTAATGGCATTGAGATCATTGTGATTGTTTGGCATAGACTCCATTGTTTTGTGTTCGGTCGCCTAGCTGTGGTCTTTTGTTTTTATGTTCTAGCATCTGTTGTCACAGTGGGTTTCCAGCTAAAGTAGATTAATTATGGCTGACTGATTGAAATGGTTCACCCATCAGGTCCCTGTACTGAGCCTTGATTTAACTCTTAATTTAGTGTTACTGTATTAAACACCATCTGATAATAGCCTTCTATATATTCTTACTATATGAAATATATTGCCTTTCTTCCCCTGGACGTTATGGGGAGCTGACTGTAACACCTTTGACAGTGGCTCAAGTTAATGAGAAATGGATGAATGTGGATTGAAATGATGACCTTTTGTTGCCAGGCAACTGAATAACTTCTTCAGCAGTGGCTTATCATCATAAAACCCTGCACCACAGGTTGTTGTCAGGTCTCTGCCAAAGGTTTTGACAGAGTTGACCTTATACAAGTAACAAGGTTTTTTTCTTCTTTCGTGTTTGTGATATTTTCAAAAACTACTATGAAAATTGTATGCCAATATTCAGCTCCACCGTGTTGCACTTTAGCCACACAAGTGCACTTGGTGCTCCAGTGATTTCTTGAGTGTGGTTGGATTGAATTTATTTGGCTGCAAAAACAAGGAACTATTAACAAGTGTTCTTTTCTCAGTCTTCAGCATACACACTAAACATATAAACGTGTTGTGTTTGATTGCACTGTATTTTCAGGCTGTCATGGTGTTGTCATAGTGTTGTCTCCTGTGTTTCCAGTCTCATTTCCTGTTGCTTGAGTGTTGGGCTGCAGCTCGTTGCATTAGCAGTGATCATTAGCAGACAACAAAGCTTTCCCCCTGCAGTCAGATGAGATTACTGAAGCCTCTCTTCACAGATACAGTCTGTGAATAACAATGGACCGGCGAGGAAATCAATAGTACACCCCCAAAGTAGTGGTGGTATGAAGTTTATGATCACAGATGTTTGTGCCCTTTGGTACAGTATGTAGAGATGAAGAAATATCACATCCACTGTAATAAAAGTAATGTGAGGTTAGCCTATGCTGCCTTGGGTTTAGATTTAAATAATGAAGAGGAATTAATCTGAGAAAACATCTCGGACTGTGATGCCCTGGAGATTTAGATTCAGGCTGATGGAACAATCCGTTGCTGCAGAGTTCATGTACTGATAATCTATGATTTTTTTGCATTCTGTGCCACTGAATTATTTCCTATTTTCGATGTTTTTTTTGAGGCACATTACATGTTAATACTGCAGGACTTGAGGGGCGATTGCTGTGCATGCTCCAGCTGCTGCTTTGAGAAAAAGCTCTACATTTTTCTAAGTTGATTTCCAACATGAGCACAATAAGAAAGGTCAGTTGGTCCGCACATTGGAATATGCTTGCGGGGAAATATGTCCAGTCATTTTTCAATGCTCTGCCAGCAAAAGTATTAAACAACCAAACACACTATAAATATTTCATAGGTTTTCCCACACAGCATTCGGGAGAGTGTTTAATATCAAGTCAGTAATATGATGAATGGAGTTCAAATAGTTGTGTTTGTTTTGATATGTCCATGGAGGCCATGGAGAAAAAACTTTGTGCATGAATGGAAAGTTCTGATGAAAGGTCCCCTTCATTTATAAACAATCAATGAATTGACTCAGTGTGAATGTTCTGGTTTTAATAAAAGTTAGCGTGACATGTTTTTTCTTCTTGGTTAGCTTAAAAATTGGTTCAAAGAGTCAATAAAGCAACAATAAAGAAAAAGATGACACTGAACTGATTTGTTTGCTTCACACGTTTCCTAAAAGCTCACAGCAGCCAAAACAAAACTTAAAAATAAGAAAAATATCAAAGTCACCGTACTTAATCAACACTTTCTAATTTTCCCTTGAACACTTGTTTTGTTAAATATGGCATTATCCAGCTGTGCTGTCGTGACCACGTAGTAACCATTTTATTCTTGAGAGTTGAAGTCATGTAAGACCGGGCGTTCCTTTGATCAATTTTCAATCCATAGCCCAGGGCAGAGTAAAAGTAAAGGTACAAGAGTCATAAATATTACAACCACCCAGAAAACTAGGTTTGGCTTGATGCTCTCATATGTGCAAAATCTTTTCTCCAACAGTCGTTCCTTTCCTTTCCAGTGGACTGAGGGTTTGATCACTGTTTTTGTGTTTTCTTTGTCCTTCAGAGAAAGAACGTCCACCTGCTGCTGAATGTGTTTTTGCTGGCAGCCTGGGGAGCCGTCCTGTTGGCCTGCCGCTTCTACTGGATGGGTAACAAACCCCCCAACTTCTCCAACTCCGACAACCCGGCAGCCGACTCACCCTCGCTCCTCACACGGCTGCTAACCTTTTCCTATCTGCCTGCGGTCAACTTTTGGCTTCTCCTTTGCCCGGACACGCTCAGCTTTGATTGGTCAATGGACGCCCTGCCTTTGATCAGGAGCCTTGCAGATTGGAGGAACTTTCACACAGTAGTCTTCTACCTTGGATTGCTCTTGCTGGCTTGGTTCAGCCTGTGGACGCACCAGACGGCTAAGGGCAAGGAGACCAATGGCAAAGTGCATCATTACACCAATGGCAGAAACGGGAACAGTAATGGACACAGTTACCAGTGTAACAATCATGAACATAAGAACAATTCCCACACAGACGCTCACATTAATAATGCACAGAATGGTACCAATAAGCACTATGAGAGCAGGACTCCACTGCCCACCACTGAAAATATCGTGGTGTTCTCTCTAGGCCTGTTGGCTATCCCTTTTCTCCCTGCCACAAACTTGTTTTTCTATGTGGGTTTTGTGATAGCAGAGAGAGTATTGTACATTCCCAGCATGGGCTTTTGCCTGCTGGTGGCAGTGGGGATGAGGTCTCTGTACGTCCGTCTGCGACGCAGGTCCTCCAGGGCAATGTTGGTGTACTGCAGCGCTGCCGTAGTTCTTCTTTTCAGTGTCAAAACTGTTTTAAGGAACCAGGACTGGCAGAATGAGGAGATGCTCTACAAGTCAGGGATTTATGTCAATCCTGCTAAAGGTAAGGCCCTTTCATTCAAATCTTCATGCGACTACTCTAACATGTGCACATACACACTTTTATCCCACACCAAAAACCTCTTTCGCCCATCATGGTTTGTTGTCTGAACAGTGAGTGAGTTAGATCCAGTTTGGGATTTGATGTGTGCTGTCTCTCGACTGCTGCCCTGAATAATTCAAAGTGAAGCTGCTTCAAAATGTCTTCTCTTGATCACTCAGCCTTACCACAGAATATAAAAGTGCTCACGAGTTCAAGTCAGTGCAAAATGAGACTGTTGTGATACTCAAGGTAAAATGTGTTCTTAAAAAAAACAACTTGATTTTACTGTTGTTCCAAGGATTACAACAGAGTTGTACTTATTTATCACACATGTTCTTATACCCAGCATGCAATCTGTTTAATGGCACCAGATGTCCTGTCTCACTTGGAAGGGCAGCATCACCTGTCTCTGATTGGCACTTGTATCAGCAGATGAAATATTCAAAAGCCTTCACATTCAAGGTCATCAGACACAGATTCTTACCCAAGGCAAAGTTCTGGGAGCTGCTGAGGAGGGTAGCAGGCAGGGTACTTGCAAGGCAACAGCGGGACACGTTGTGTTAGCTAATTTCCCTTTCAGATTCTGAGCGGATCTGAGGCGTGACAGCTGTTTGTTTTGGCAGGCCATCAGGCCGAACAGAGCAGCAGCAATGTCCCCGACTCACATTCATTATAGCTAATATGAGATTTGAACAGAACCCAATGTCAAACACAGAGGCACTCGTTGGGATTGTTTAAACTATGGAAATTGAGGTCGCACAACGCAAGTCTTTTTCTGCAAAAGGTATTTCATAAATCCATCTGTGCATAACTGGAAGCACAGTTGCATGAAGGACGCTGGGGTTGTTTTTCTGCTTGCCTCTGTTTATACTGAATATTCTTTTGGGATTCCATAGATGTTATGATTTTCAACAACTAAATACTGTAAATACATTTCTTAATGGCATGCTGCATATTTTAGCACTTTACACATGCAACAAAAGCAGCATGAGCCAGGATTTGATCTTCCTTTTCAATATGACTTGCAGATGCAAGAAGAAACAATATAATACAACACCGTAGCTTCACAATGACTATATTAGGGCTGTCTGTGTATTTTTACTGTATGACAGTTTTGTTTGAGACATTCATTCTGTTGAATCGTAATTATTGTGACGTTTGTGTAGACATAAAAAGAAAAGAAAATGATCACAGAGGAAGCTTGTTAACTAACTAACGATGATTTATGGAGTAGTACTTCTTCCCACTCCTTTTCGGACAAATCTAAAAAGACCAAGTGTTTGTTATTCATGTATCTCTATGCTTTCTATTTTTTGTAACATATTTTTCTGTATGACCTTTTCTGTTTTCTTTTACATGTTTGAAACACATTTCAATCAATCAGACTATAAAAGAAACTTAAAAACAGATCTATTGGCATTGGCTCCTATTTTACATCCAATTAATATCTTTTTGCTCCATCGCCCCCCCTTCTACATTCATTTTCACTCTCCAGTCTTTGTACAAAATCTAGCGAACCCCTCAGCAACCTTATTTCACCTGTCAGTTGCTGCACTCTGCCTTTCAACACGAATGCCATTAGCTCTGCAATAGCACTGTGGTGGTCTTCTTTTCACTCTGTCATAGAAATAACTGGTGCTTTTGGCAAAAACCTCCCCCGCTGCGTCATCTCTCTTTACCCATAATGTCTTTCTCTTTAGAGGTTAAAAAAAAATAAAACTGAACCCGTGTCAGTAAGGGTTCTGACAATAACAAAAGAAAATGATTACTTCCCACAGAAATGTCCTCTCATGCTGCTGTAATCTAGGAGCTTTTAAAGATTCCAAAAAAAACGTTATTAAAGAAGGTTGCCACAAATGTTCTTTTTTTTTTTATTCTGTTTGATTAACCTTTTCTTTTGTGATCTGTCAGCATGGGGCAACCTTGGAAATGTCCTGAAGAGCCAGGGCGAGATGGAGGAAGCTGAACAGGCGTACAGAAATGCCCTGTATTACCGCAGCAACATGGCTGACATGCTGTATAACCTGTGAGTTTGTTTTATCATATTTTTGTGTTATTTATATTTTCTTATTCCTAATGCTCAAGTTCATTTGCTTTTGAGGAATCTGTTGATCTGGTAACACTTTATAATAACCATCATTAATAAGGGGTAAATTCATATTTAATTAAACTTTAGTTAATAGTTATTTTACTGTTAAATAACAATGAGATGATGATTTATCATGTTTACTAATTATTAATAATGTTATAATTTACATTATTTTATCATTAGTTTAGCGTAGTATAAAATAATTACTTTATAATAATACGTTTATAAAATATACTTTGCCCATGGTTAATAAACATGATTTGCATAGCTATTATAAAGCTGCAACAAATGCTTACAATATTTAGCAAATGAATAATAATTGGTTTATAAAGCATCAAGTAACATTAATTTGGCCCCATTCAATATTTTGTAGTGATCAATAAAAGAGATGATTATTGATTATTTGTGCACTGATAATAGCTATTTAAATAATGCTTATAGATGTTTTACAGAGTATTATATATTATTATAATCATCAGTTGCAACTTTATAATAGCCATACAAATCATTTTTATTGACAGTTTACAAAAGGTTTCTTAAAGGCTTACAAATCATTTGGTCATCATTAACAAATACTTAAAGTGCTCATATTATGCTCATTTTCAGGTTCATAATTGTATTTAGAGGTTGTACCAGAATAGGTTTATGTGGTTTAATTTTCAGAAAACACCATATTTTTGTTGTACTGCACATTGCTGCAGCTCCTCTTTTCACCCTGTTTGTTGAGCTCTCTGTTTTAGCTTCAGAGTGAGGCATCTCACTTCTGTTCCATCTTTGTTGGGAGTCGCACATGCGCAGTAAGTACTGCTAGCTTGTCAGTTGCAGAGTATGAGCAAGGGGGTAAGCCAGCCTCCACAAAGCGTACCGCCTATGGAGCCATTTTGTTGCTAACAAGCCACCACCCGCCTTTAGCATCCCATTGACTGCCATGCATTTTGGCGCCATTTTGACAGCGAATAACTGACTAAGAAGCGTTTAAAGACTCTATTTGTCCATTGTTTATTTCTAAAGAAACACAACAATGTATAAAAGTTTTTGTAAAAATAGGCTAACGATTGTGTCATAACCACGCGACTTACTATCGCATAGTAGAGGAATTACCGTATAGTACAGGAGAAGCTCACAGGCAGTTTCAACTTATATAAGCTGTTTAAGTTGAATTATTAATGTTAACTAGCATTTCAGTTAGCAATAATTAGCCTGTGCCTATGTTATCTCCTAACATATACCTATGCTCTCCTTCTCTGCAAGATTAGGAATGATTGAGATTTCTCTTGGCACAGCTACCAGAAGACTTACAACTTTCAGACAGGTTGCTCATGTAACAGCTACGTTGTCAAGCTCAGTTGGAGGCTGCGCAGTAATGCTCAGCCATCACCCGGAAAAATGCATCTAATAGACTTCACTGGTCTCCGTGGAAATCTACGGTGTCACATTGTCCATTTCTTTAACTGTCTATGAGTATGAGGGAGTGCCACGCTAGCAGCTAGGCGAGCATTATAACGTGTGTTACAAAGTGATGCACGTTCGTCACGGAAGTAAAGGCTGGACTACAACAGAGCTGTTTGGAGCAGTTTGTGAACAGTGTTTTCTGTTGGAGATGGTGAGTCCCTTTGGGGTGGACTTTGGGTCTTTTTCACTTTGTAAACCTATAACATGCACAACAAGATATATAACACAATAAAGGAAAGGGGGAAGCCAAAAACCATAATATGAGCACTTTAATATAACATATATATAAAAAAAAATTATGTTTGCAACAATAAACTGTTAAAATAACATAAATTATAGCATTACTAATCATTTACTAAACATTATAAATCATCATTTCATTGTTTGTTAACAGTAAAATAACTACTTTAGTTTAATCTACTATCAATTTACTTTTTATTAGTGACGGTTGTTATAAAGTGTTACCGTTGATCCTATAGTGTGCCTGTAAGGCTTTCCTACTTGATTTTTTTTTTTTCAGTGTGTCTCCGCTCACAGCTGCTTCAATGACTTATGTCAAGGAGTGTGTGCAGCAAAATGGATGAGTTCTCCTCTTACAGTACATGCGTGTGTCCATTGATCAGAGCTGTTCTCTCAGAGGAAGTGCCGTCTTGTCTTGTTTTCCCCAGAGGGCTGTCTGTCTGAGTTATTAATGCTGCTGTTTTAGCCTGAGGGGAGGGGGGGGGGGCACAAACCATCCACAGCCAACACTCAATGTGTGCTCAAATGTCTGTGATCTAAATCTTCCTCCTCATTTTCATCAGCTGCTTGTGTTCTAATCCTAACAAGCTTTTTAACTTTTCAAGCATCTCCTCCTTTGAGTTCTCGACAACTCTAAACTGCCTGTACTGTCTTTTCTTTTGTCTGTTCCAGCGGTTTGCTGCTACAGGAGAGCAACAAGTTCTCCGAGGCACTCCACTACTATAAGCTGGCCATTGGGAGTCGGCCAACTCTGGCTTGTAAGTACAGCTTCTCTTTTTTATTGACAATCTCCAGCTCTTGTGGTTGTGGCCGCGCTGTGTCCAGGCAACAGTGAACACAGGCTGTGGTTATGTGAATGGAGAGGGATAGGTGGCAAAGGGCAGTGGGTATACGACTGAATTCAACAAGCAACTCAGCTGTCTGACGGGCTTTCAAAGCCAAGTCATGTCAACAGATCAAGTAACTGCATGATGTCATTTACTATGCATTCAGGCCATGACCCTCATTTCATTTTAGCCCACCTACGTTCGCTACATCTACTTCTTTCTCCGTTTTCAGCGTATCTTTCCCTCTTCTTTTTTGCTCATCACTCTTCCTTCCCATGAGAATTCATCCCAATTTTTCTGGCTCTTGCTGGAATTAAATTTCCCGTAAACTGTCATCTTCAGCAGGTTGATGAGAACAAATCGCGCACAATCTTACCTCACTGCGCAACAAATTAGCTCCCTATTGTTCTAGGCTTCAGTTAATGACAGATAAACAGAGATTCTTAAACGTCTCTTCCTTTCTTCCCCCCGGATTAATTATCGAACTAATCAAGATCACGGTTCGACTAGAAAATTTCCATTCAGCATGCAATTATCCAATCTGTTGTAGCCGATAACGAGGTTAATTAATTACCCCAAGCAGCAGACATGTTGAAGGCAGAATTAGAATGTGACAGTTAAAAGTGTTTTTCAAGGTTGAGCCATTACTCACTGCCTAATTGGGAGCATGTAGCATTATTAAATATGGAGAGCTATTCTGTTTTGTGTTAAAGTGCTATTGATTCTTTCCCATTTTTCGCACACAGAAAATCAGTTTAGAAGGCTGATGACATTTCTTTCGTCTCTCTGTGCATTTTCTTATCTGTCCTTCCATGCAATGGGAATGAAAGCCTATATTTTAAACATCTAATGCAACACAATGTAGCAAAGCTAAGACTGCAAGGTGTAAGGATGTGGAATGAAATAATGTGAGCTTTTAAGATAACAAGTTCCAAGAACACAAGAGAAAGAAGACAACTTGTTTGATGGTGGTGAAAAAAAGACGCGTCAACACCCTGTAGAAGAGCCTTCCAGATTGATCTGCTGTATCAAGTTAATTTATTCCAACAGCCAGACTTGATAGGGAGTTGTTTAGAGAGTCAGGTCCACAGAGACTAATTACTCTCCAGCCGCGTATTGACTATTAGATGTTGTCTTTGACCGCTCAAGAAAATGTTTAACAAGCGTCCAAAGTATCCCACAGGATGCATGCAAAGGTCAAACTTACAGTAAACATTAAGATCAACAGTGGCTTATTGTTCCACCTCAAAGCTGTAATACTTATAGAAATGGTATTACTCATCTTTTCAGAACCATTGATCTCTTAGGCTAAAGGTCAGTAAGAAAATAGCTATATATATATTATATATATATATATAATAATATAACTATAGTTATATATAGCTATATATATATTATATATATATATATATAAATAATAATATAACTATAGTTAGATTTGGCAGCAAAGGCTCTTTTTGAGGGAGTTATCGATTAATCCAAGCAGCATTTAGGATTCTGCTTAATGAATTAATCCGCCTCAAATAAACACATACATACATATTAAATCTTAGTTAAATCGGCAATACAAAAATGTACCCATTGACTGTAAAAAAAAACGTAGCATCCGTTACGTCACCAATTGGTTTGTGGACTGCTGTTTTGAAGCCTCGAGTTTGGCAATACGGGCGTCGCCATCTTGGTTTTTTGCAACCGGATGTGATGATTTTTGACGAGCGGGTGGAGCTGGGGAGGATGGCGCTGCCAAGCCAGTGTTGTTTATGGTTGCAATGGCGCTGCGCTATGCTAAATGTTGAAGAGGGAAAGTTGCCGATTTTCAACCCTTCTGGAGCGAGTCATGCAGTGGAGATTTACTGACGGATAAACACAGACCGGGTACTGCCGCCATTCATCTGCATGTACAGCAGTACAGAAAAACTGCAAACGTTCCCTTAAGTTACCAACTAGCTGTAGCTAGCTTGGTTAGCAGGACGCTGAATAAGGCATTTTTAGGCGACCAAAATATCCCAGTTAACTTTGATGAAGTGAAAACAGACAGTGAGAGGGTCACAGTTCCAGTTTAAAACACAGACAACGCCCAAAAACAAGTTTACGGTTATGTTAATGTGCACAGTGCCATGGATACGGATGCCATGGATAGAAACTTAGAAAGTTCTTATTGCAACCAGTGGAGTCGCCCCCCTTCTGGAAATTAGATACTATAGAATGCAGGTTTAAGGCACTTCGGCATTGGCTTCATTTTTCAGGCCCGGAAGCTTTGTCCATTATTTTTACATGCTATGAATCTACCACATATAAAGGAGGTTGGGGTGGTGGAGGAAGCTGCACTAGTAAACACTGTAAGCATAAATGTATTAGCAGAGTAACGCGAGTCAGGTTATAGTGGCTTCACTGTACATCTGCATGAAGCTGTTTGGACGTTTCCAGTTAGCGGATTCTTAAGCAGGGAGGAAACAGATGATCCAATCAGCTGATGCAATCCAAACCTTCAGTAAGTGCTCAGCCAGATCTAACACTATTCTCCATGATTTGTTTTCCCAACAGCGGCCTACTTGAATACGGGCATCATCCTGATGAATCAGGGTCGCCTAGATGAGTCCAAGCGCACCTTTCTGACCTGCGCAGACATCCCAGATGAGAACCTTAAGGACCCCCACGCCCACAAGAGCTCCGTCACCAGCTGCTTGTACAACCTGGGCAAGCTGCTCCATGAACAGGGACACCAGGAGGTAACGACCCAAACTGCAAAAAAATATATTTCACATTTTGCTCTGAAAATCTTTAGAGATATATGATGTATATTTCAAAAATATTTTACGCTTCATTTATATTGCTTTATTGGCAGGCATAGTACTGTTGACTGGACTATGATAACTTTAACTACAATGGAGAAATGTAAACGTCAGACTTGGATAAGTGCTGAGTTACACTAATTTCCCTAACTTACATTTTTATATTTAGCAAGTTGAGATAATTGAGGCATTATGTTATTTGTCAGTGAAGGACCCATAGCATAACCCATAGCATAACAATATAAAACAAAGGTACATTTTAGTTTACATGCACAAACCTATTTTGCCTCACATGTATGTATTTTGAAACATATAGTATCTCCAAACACATTGTGTCTAACAAACACCCCCACATTTTCCATAAGAGTTCAAAGAGTGTTCCTTTACGTGCAGTTTATGCTGGAAAAAGTTAAACCATAGTGAATAAAGATAAGATGCAAGCAGTTGCCCAAGGAGCTTCTGGAACACTGAGAAAATGCTCAGTTTGATGTCCATAATTGCTTGTGTCAGAGGGGACACAGTGTTTTGTGCAGATAATCCTCAGGCTGTATCTAACAAATTTGCTCTTTTTTCACGCCCCTAAAGACCTATAGTGCTGGCTAAAGTAACTGTTTTTTCCAATGCTGCACATTTATATTGTACATAAGCACTGATGCTGCTGATTCAATCAAGATTGAAGCAGCGGTGCTGCAGATTCAATAAGGGCTTTTATAAATTGTTGGCGTGCTGGAGAAAGAGAGCAGTCCCACTTCCTCCGACCTCTAACCGCAACATTTGCGTCAGCAGTAAAGTAGTTCCAGCTCCTTCTTCCATTGAAATTCTGAGGGACTCTGAGGTGAATCGCTGGACCTACACTCTATACATACCAGAGTCAATATGTGACACCGCTCTGGTCGTCTTAACAGCCGTGACACTGAGGATAGACCCTTTCTGCTCGACTCTGTATGAACCTGCCTCCCAGCGACCCCTAATTCCACGCCGTGTATTCACAGTGTCAGGGCCTCCGGCTGCAGGGGAGGAATGACTAGTTACCACAGCGCTGGTTCCTCTGGCGGGGTCTCTTCACTCTCTAATGCAAACATCCCCGACCTTATTTTTTTTGTTTCATTCACAGGAGGCCCTCACAGTGTTTAAAGAAGCAATACAGAAAATGCCAAGACAATTTGCACCACAGAGCCTCTACAACATGATGGGTAAGAGCTGCTTTTGTTTCAAGACTACAAGCATAAAAGCTATTGTTTTTAAATTCAAAAAATAAGAACTGGGCACTGGAACTTTTTTGTTTTACTTTGTTGCTCTGGGTCCCTTAAAACAAATAACCGTTTTGTTTCTTATGGACAGGCAGTGTCTTAACTGAACCACACTTTTAGTAAGCATTTGAGGATTACTAATTGCAACTAAGACCAGTGCTTACAGCCCCATTAGCTGTTTTACTTGCATCTTTGAATGTGGGATAGCGCAAGGCTCATTAACACCCACTTTGGAGCAGAGAGATCCTAGACTTTTATAATTTGCACCAAAATATGCAGGTTAAAATCACTTGAATTAGTTGAAGTTTGCACAAAACCATTCATACCGCTAGTGCTGTGAAAATTCCGAAGATGTTAACCTCGTGTTCACATTTCCAGTTGTGAATCCTAAACCTGGGGCTTACCGTAAGCCCTTGCTTATTAGATATGAAGATGAAAACTAGGTCAAGCTCACTCTAGCTTTTTGCAGCCGAGTGTTTCGGTTAAGCCAGAGATCAGATATGCTGCAAAAAGTTTTAAGGTGTGCTAGAATAAAGTAGATTGTCCAAAGAAATGTGTAAGATCAGTGTGACAGATAGACATCAAGCAAACAACCATTGATATCAATCAGTAAAATCCTTGTTTGAGAAATCTAACTTGAATTGATACTGTTTTGAGACAGTGGTAAGCTTTACAACATCATGTTGAACAGAGTTAATTTGCTTTTCACTGCAAGAACAAGCCAGCTTGTTAGATTACAGCTGTAGAACAGCTGCTTCCAGCCTCATTATAGCTGCTTTCTTTTAGTTTTTTTTTTACTTTTCTTTTTCCTCTGTCTCCCTCCTGCTTCTTTCTCTCTCTCACACATGCAGCTACTCACACACACACACACACACACACACACACACACACACACACACACACATGAAACATGGGACGTCTGTAATCCAGACTTGGTAGTGCCACGGCCATTTTATGTGAATGCAAAATCCAATTTGACGGAGCTACCAAGATTATGTCAAAATGTTGATGAAAGCTCTAGTCACCATTAAGGAGCAGCACAGCGTCTGTAATGGAGGCCCTGAGCCAGAGATCTGTGATTTCTGCAGCTTAGCGGTGTTTCCTTGCTGAACTGATTTGCACATTTGGCACACCTGCTCATATCTATCTCCAGTTTTTTCCGCTCACTGTGCTGCTCTCATGCCGTTTGTCAGACGCCAAGGAGCAGAATCTTTCATCAGAGGCAGACCTGGGTAATCTGCACCCTGCTGGTCTCGCTCCAACGCTCTCTGGTGGGCCCAGGAATGTTCCACTCCAAGGAGCAGGTTTTCAGCTCCTCGGATTCAATGTCACTTCTAATCGCACGTTGATGTTTGTGCTAATCTCATACAGAGGTCTGCTGCGAGGTGGGCGAGACAAGTCTTTTGGCGGCTTTTAAATCCATCAACTAATGAAGCGGGCGTGTCTAAACTAGTCTGTTATTACATTACATTATTTTTTATATCCACGACCTTCCGGTTCCGGGATTGCCTCCGGAAATTCTGCAGTATTACTGTTTTTTCGACCGGATTTCCATTACCTAACACTTCTTTTGTATTGGAACCAGACAGCTAGCTTATGTTGAATCTGAGTTTTCTGTTGCACGACTAAAACAACTTTTGAACGTGACATGTTCCACCAAAACAAGTTCCTTCCCGAGACTATTGTCCAGCGGCACCGGGGCTCCGCACAGCCCAAGACGATTGCGATTGGTTTAAAGAAATGCCAATAAACCAGAGCACGTTTTTCTCCCATCCCGGAATGCTGTGTGGACTATACCAGATCCTCTTTCGCAGCGCTGTGGAGGAAGGTCTGGCAAAGCCAGACTATGTCTTTACAGACCTATACATATATTTGTTAAAGTAGTTCAGTGCACCATTATGGTTGGTGGTAAGTCTCTGGAATCTCGGTATTCTTAAAGAGCTTTAGAACGGAAAAAAATTACAAGTTGGCCATAGGAATATTGCAATCTTTAAAAATATCTCCAAATGTGCGACATCCTTTGATCCATGCTTTTGCTCTATGTGATGTTAGCGTTGACAAGAACATTTGTGATTATGTAGCTACAATATCATGGATTTCCAACTCTTAAATCTGAAACTTAAGGCTGTACTGATGGATATCATCTTAAAAATATATTCTAATGTATTGCTTTAAAACTCTGGAGGGGGGGGAGGTGCGTTCTTAAGCCTTGAGCTTTCCTTTCTTTCACAATAAAAGGAAGCCAAGTCTTACATTTGACATATTTGATGTCTTTTACATGCTTATATGTTAAGAGGTACTATTACACAGCGTTATCGCTCATTCGCAGTAAAATGAGAAAGTGTGTTCAAATCATTAAAAAGGTCCCAGAGTTGTGATTAGGCGTGGGACACCTGTTGCTTATCACAGTTTCCAATCAGGGAAGTGATTAGTCCTAATCCTCTCGGAATTAAAGTGTCAGTCCACTCTAGTCCAAACAACGTGTCCACTCCAGTGCTAGTGAAATGTTAACAACTGGGCTACATTCAGTTTCTTTTTCCTAAATATGTTATAATGTTGATTTTAACTGTGTTGTCTCCAATTACCAGCCAATGTTGTCGAATTCTCTCAATAATATACGTGTTATTGGATGGCTGTGAAAGAGAGGTATTGTTTTTTCAGGTGTGAGCAGGCAGAGGGTCAAATCTGGTGGTGGGGGAGGTATCAGATGATGTCTGACAGATCAGGGAGAGAGAGGGAGAGAGAGAGAGAGTGAGAGAGAGTGTGTTAGAGACTCTGTATATTCTCCTGAAGTTATTAAGCCACACACTGAGCTCTTCCTATTTTAGTTTTTAAAAAATAAAAACACTGACAGTGATTTAAGTGTTAGTAACTGACTGGTTTGCTGTTGTGAAAGCAACATCATGAATTGTTTCTGCAGTATGAATGTGGTACTCCAAAACAAAGCATTTAGCATTGTTTCAGTCCATTGCCAGATATCATACAATTAAACATATCATTTAAAAACAACATAGGGTGTGACGCTGGATTTCGTGCCCCTCTGGATTGAGGTCTGGTCTCACTGCTACTCTGTCATGGAAACACTCAGCTGAACAATGGCAAAGAAGTGTGATGTCTTAACCTCCGACAGCTCGACCCCTGACTCAAACCTCACTTTGCTTTCACAGGAGAGGCCTACATAAGACTGAACAAGCTGACTGATGCTGAACACTGGTACCGAGAGTCCCTGCGAGCCAAGCCGGACCACATTCCTGCACACCTCACCTATGGCAAACTCCTGGCTATGACGGTAAGACTTTGGTTTCTACATACAGTCTGTGTGAATATACCTGTATTGACCCTCTGTCTGAAACGCTTCCTTTTAGTGCCTGTCTTTAAGCCCCCCTTTTTCAAAAAAGCCATGTTTCCTGCGTTTCCTGGAAATGTGGGTCTTCCACATTTGTGCTGTCATTGCAGCCGGGAAATGACTGTAATGGTACTGTAGCAGCACTTTCTAGCTATCTATAGTTTTGTTATATAAATATATAATATATAATACACATATATATATATGTGTATTATATATTATATATATATAAATAAATATTTTATTTTATTTTATTTATTTTTTTACTTTCACAGTATTTATAATGCACCTTGACCTTCTTTATTAAAAAAGAAGACTTTTTACAACATGGGACCTTTAAAGCTGCAGTGGGTAAAATAAAAAAAATGTAAAAAGAAATACGCCAGAATTTGAAGTAGAGTGAGACCTCTTCCTTCAGCTCTCCCTCTCCCCGCCGCACGCATGCGCAGAACAGCCAATACGAATGCTCTCTCTCTCTCCCTCTCTCTCTCTCCCTCTCTCCCTCCCTCTCTCTCTCTCTCTCTCTCTCTCTCTCTCTCTCTCTCTCTCTCTGAAATGAGCTGCAATTGTCCAATGACGCTTCATCACAGCTAGATTATCCAAAGCATGAAAACAGAGCCAAGATGAGGTGCACAAGTCTGGTTTTCTCTCAGACCACTAGCATTACAATATGCTAAGGGATTATTATGGAATCTTTTCTCAATGACGCCAAAAATAAATTGCCTACCACAGCTTTAAACGAGAGACTATATTACTTTTGAAGGAAGAAATAACCCATTCTTTCTTTTGCAAATGAAAGTTGAATTCATAGATCATCTGCTGGTCGACTGTATCGAACTGTTGATATCTTCTAACTTTTTGTTTCCCTGAACCAGTTCTCATTCTCTACATGTACTCGCTCAGTTCTTTTAACTTTCCTTTTTATTACACTCTCTTTCAACTCCCCTGGCTTTTCATTACTTTTCTCCAGCTCTCTACTCATGTTCGTAATGTCCTCCTGAAGTCTCTACAGTTAATCAATAGTGTGTGGGTTAGAGAGAGGGACAAGATTGGAAGAGGTTGAGCATGAGAGAACAACGAGAGGAGGGTTGTCACGTTGTATTTCTCAAGATGCTCCTGTCCGTCATGGGAATAGAACTTCCTGATTAAAAACCTTGCCCTTTTTTTGGTCCATGTAACTTGTGATTAGATCTTTAAAAGTTGCTGTAATCGCAACTTAGAACCAACAGCGAAACAGATATCTGGCATTTGGCATGTTTGCAACGTTGAAGAGAATTTAAATTTCTGAGCACTGCAAAGAAAGAATTCAACATCTGCCCAGCATTTTCCAGGAGAGAGATAAGATCCTCTCGGGGTCCTGACCTGTGTTACAATACCATGAAGAAAATGCTTAAGCAGTTTCCAGAGTCACAGAGGTTACGAGGAGGTGGTCATGTGGTCGGGTCATACAGTCATCTGTTACAGATCACAGCTAGATAGGCGTATTTGGAGTAGTCTCGTATTGCCAGACTTTCCTCCACAGCGCTGCGGAGGGTCTGGCTAGTCCACACAGCATTCCGGGATGGGAGAAAAACGTGCTCTGGTTTATTGGCATTTCTTTAAACCAATCCCAATTGTCTTGGGCGGCGCTAAGTGCCAGATGCAGCAACGGTGCCTCTGCAAAATAGCCTCGGGAAGGAACTTGTTTTGGTGGAACATGTGCACGTAGGGAGGCGAGCTCTGGAATTAAAAAGGCTGTCAAGTGTGTGATGAGAATTTTACTCAAAAAATATATATAAATATAATTTGATTATCGGTTCTAGCTTAGAAGATGTTTCCCGAATCGACCGGAGCTTAGAATGCCAACACAAAGAAAGCGGAAAGTGAGATACATCCGGCGGCACCGGAACTATCCCGTAAATGAAACGTTGTCGATATCAGAATCAGAATCAGAAGATGCATTGTCATTGCATGCATGCAGCGCAATTCTTAGCAGCAGTTGACCCAGTAAACATAAATCTAAATCTAAAAAGACAAGAAATAAATAGTGAAACAATACAATCAAAAAAATATATACACACTAAAATATATATATATATATATACACTATATTTGGAGTAGAGCTGAAAAAGAGGAGCAGTTAGAGCTGAAAAAGACTGTCGGAGTAGAAATCAGACAAACAAATTGGAAGGAGAGCTACCCAGCAGGTCAAAAGAAGGGTGGAGGCCTTCTCTTCAGCTGACACCGCTCTCTCCCACAGTCTGATCCCTAATGAAAGGCCGTCAATGTGTTTCTGTAGCCTCGAGCGCTGGAATCTGGATCTCCACAGAAAGGCTTGAGTCTTCCTGGCCCTGTCCAGTTTCATTTCCCTAATGGAAACAGAGTCTTTTTCAAGTTCTTTTCATTTCATTTATAGTCTTTCCAAAATTATGAGTTTATGTTTTACAGCTGATACAGTACTTTTGGAAGAATTTTACTTTGCACGTCATTTACTCTAACTTGCTGGAAAAAATACAATTTTCCAGCAAGCAACAAAGGTTTACATTTATCCCTTACAAAGAATATTCTAATATTCTAGCTTAGCTCTGTCCATGACATAAATTGCCTATCAGCACCTGTAAAGCTCAACAATTAAGACGTTGTATCTCATTGGTTTAATGTGTACAAAAACTGAAGTGTAAAACATACACTTTGTGGTTTTACAGTTGTTTTTTTGCCAGACTTTTACTCAGTAACTTCTGGCATGTAAAAGAATATGATTAGAAAAGACATTTTAGTTTTGTTGTCTTTCTTCGAGTTGGATGAGAAGATTAATACCTCTGTCTGTAGGGTAAATGAAGATGGAGCCAGGACACAGTTAGCTTAGCATTGTTTGTCGTTTCTTCTTCTTACTTCTTCCTTCCTGTATGCTAATATATGCTACTATGTTGCTGGTGGTAGCTTCATATTTACTGTACAGTCATGAGCGTGGTATCAATTAGGGCTGTGCAATTAATCAAATTTTGATCGTGATTTCGGCTTCCAACGATCACAAAAAAAAATTCAATTGAATTGATTGCCCATTACATTTTACAAGTAAACTTTTATTTCGTCTTATGTTCTGAAGGGGAGTTCAAAAAGTTCAATGGGAAAAGTATCAAGGGAAATTCCACTGTTGATGTGTCTAAATGCTCATTTTCAGGTTCATAATTGTATTTAGAGGTTGTACCAGAATAGGTTTATGTGGTTTAATTTTCAGAAAAACACCATCTTTTTGTTGTACTGCACATTGCTGCAGCTCCTCTTTGTGTTGAGCTCTCCGTTTTAGCTACAAAGTGACGCATCTCACTTCTGTACCATCTTTGTTGGGAGTCGCACATGCTGTTCACAACTGACTGCTAGCTAGTCACTTGCAGAGTATGAGGGCATGCCATGCTAGCAGCTAGGCGAGCATTATAACGTGTGTTACAAAGTGGCGCATGTTCGTCACGGAAGTAAAGGCTGGACTATAATTGAGCCGTTTGGAGCAGTTTGTGAACAGTGCTTTCGTCAACAAAGTGAAATGTCTGAAAAACTGTTCATTTAATCTGATAATCGTGTTAATTCTCTCAATAATGCCATTACATAGTGTATCCTCGGTCTATCTTGCGGTTGTAGATCATTGTGTGTCCAAATGAAATTGAGCTCCAGCACCATACTAGATTGATTTTTGTCAATTGTCAGCTTAAAGACTAGTTCAGCTGACACTGCAGTTAAAAGCATCTTGTTAAGCTGACATGAACTCCTCTCTGTTCAAAAGCCACTGGACATCAAAAACTCTGAATCTGAAACCAAACGCTGTCAACGGGAACAACACAATTCTTTAGAGGAGATTGTTGTGATTTGATGAAGTGGACTCAGGGAAGTATTCAGTGGGCCGTGAAGAGAAACTCATTTTATTTAAGAAAGTGTTATTGATTTTGGAGGAAAATAGAGTTTAAACCTGCAGGGATGAATCTCTGTAGATCTCTGACCATGATGGATAGTAGAGGAGCCCCCGTGATTCTGTGACTGCAAATAATGCTGCCAGAGGACGGAACTTAGTTGTTTGTTAAAGCTTCGGACCTCTTAATCCATAAGAGAATTATGGGAAAAAAGAAGTTTGTTGGGAAGTTTGTACCGAAGAATTCAAGTTAGGGTACCGTAGGGCTGCACGACATGACGGAAATATACAATATGCGATAATTGAATATCGCGATAACGATATTACCTGTGATAAATAAACCGATATTAAAGTGTACTCAGTTCTGCCTTTCTGCTGCTTTCAGTATTCTGCACCAAAGACAACAAATTGGTTGTTGAATTTAAAACAAATGAAAAGTAATCATTTCCAACATTCTTTTATTGAACAAATTGAACATTGAATATAATGTAAAAGCATCACTAAAACAAAATCTTGTCTTATGTTATGTGTGATGTTACATTTGTAAAATGTTACATTTTAAAGTGTATTTTTCTACTTTCTCTTTTAACTAACACAAAAATCTCTGAGTGTCATTCGCGATAAGTCGCAGCCGTTTGCAATATGTTTCTTGTGCTAAGTTATTATCGCAATGGCGATAATAAAGCAATATAATGTGCAGTCCTAGGGTACCATTTAATGTATTCTCTTCCTGTTGTATGGCCTCTGTGCTTGATGACAACAGTGTTTAAGTGTGATCATAACCAGCCCAGGAAGTTGAACTTCCCACCAGCCCCGCGTCTTTCATCCCCCACCCCTGCACTCCTTGTGGCACCACTCTGAGTGAAGAAGACGCTTCTGTCAGGAGTTTCGAGGTTCAGATCCCTGCGGGGGGCGGGGGGGGAGGCTGCGAGATGAGGCTTGATATAGGGTCAGAGAAGGGTGAGAGGAGGACGCTGGTGCTGAGCTGGTAGTGGAGGTGCAGAGAGTAACAAGTTGCTGTGATTTGTGGATGACGGAAAGACAAAACAGGTGGGAGGGAGAGTTAATAACCCAGATCAGTATCGTCCCCCACGCTGCGCTGACCCCTGCACACCTCTGCTCAAACCCCAGGGGTCAGGATGTGACTGGGGCTCTCTGTACACATCGCAGGTCAGAGATGGACACAGCCCCACTGATGCCTGCAATATTGGATTCAAGTCATCTACTTGTCATTTCCTCAGCTAATACGATGCAGGCTTCATTCATAATCACCCAGACGTCCATAGAGCCGGAGCTATATCTGCAGTTTATCTGATGCTATCAGGAGATTTGAGGAGTGAGGAACGCACCAATAAGCTCAGCATGTGTGTGACAAAAGGGAGGATATTGTATTCACACAATGAGCTGACTAGAATTAGAAGTGGATATATGTAATGGAAAGTGTGCTTTGAAGGGTGGTTGGCATTTAGTTATTGACTTCCTATATTATTTTTGTGCTTCAGAAAAAAGAGCATCAGTGCTGGTTGGGTTTCGTGATTATTCATAGAGTCATACAGGTGAGCTAAATGTGTTTATAATCCAGAAATTTGAAGATGAAAGCAGTTGGCTGTTTAGTGAGGTTCAACAGCTAAGTAAGTAATATAACAAGTAGTGTAACAAATTGCCTCTCTGGGGATTAATAAGAACTGCAATAACATTTATTTTAAGACAATTAATGAGAAAGAAGCAACTTGTTAGTTTTTTTTTCAGGTCCTAACTGCCATATATCTTGCTCTGGGCATGGTATCCATTAATATACTTAGATGTGTCATAATATGAATCCACTCACAACTGCAACTCATTCCAATGTGTGAAAGCTTAATTCTGAGGTTTAACAAACAGATGTAGACCTGTGTTATTATAAAACCAGCTGGCCCTCAAACTTACACATTCCTACATCTGTGAATACGAGTATAAAAATACACAGAGAGGATGCTTTTCAGACTGGAACTGTGATCGCTATTTGGACACCATCAACTCTATTAAACATATACTTAGCACGGGCATGATTTTCCGCAGCATCAAGGAGAAGCCCACTCAAATATTTACATTAGAAAATTATGTATTTATTGAATCTACAGCTCACTGAAAATGTATATGCTTGACTAAGTATATGTCATTTATGCTACACTGTACTGATTGGATTTGAGCCCATTCTTCTATTTGACTAGTTGAAGCAATTTGCTGTATATACATTATTTTTCCTGGCTTATGCAATCTTTATGCAATCCGTCTTCATCTTTTCTGATGCTTTGGTATTTTACCTCAAGCCTTTATAGACTTGGCTCAACTCGATTTTAACTATGTTTTAGTCATGCAAATGTATTATCTTATAGCAAAAACACACACTAATGGTTGCATTGTTAAAGGACAAATCAGGCGCAAAATGAATCTAGTGGTTAATAACACGTGTACCGAGTCGACTGTTGTCTGGGATATGTTTTATGCTAATCGAATGTGACCAGTTTTAGCGCAAACCGCTAATTAGCTTATAAAGCTAGTCGTCGGGGCACGGGTAAAGTAAAAAGAAATCGCTATTGCTATACCACTAACACGGCTCAAAATAGCACCACACTTCCACGGTAGCATAATGAGGGTCCCTACATGTAAACTGAAGCATTGAGAACTTTGTAAGTGTACAGACAGTTTATTAAAAAGATAGATTATATATACTGATACAGGCAGGCGCCATCTTGGGAAAACAGTCATGATCAGTCGAACGACGAACGGCGTAGTTAGTCACCCATATATTTTAATAAACAGATATAATTCATGCATTTCCATGTAATTACATTTCACAAACGTAATTCCTATCGACCCATTGAGAAACCACGGACCATGGGAGATTTCAAGTGACGGTTCGTCGTTCGACTGGTCATGACTGTTTTCCCAAGATGGCGCCCGCCTGTATACGTGAACGGTACTGTCTTTATAAACTATCTTTTTAATAAACTGTCTGTACTCTTACAAAGTTCTCAATGCTTCGGTTTACATGTAGGGACCCTCATTATGCTACCACGGAAGTGTGGTGCTATTTTGAGCCGTGTTAGTGGTATAGAAATAGCGATTTCTTTTTACTTTACCCGTGCCTCGACGACTAGCTTTATAAGCTAATTAGCGGTTTGCAATAAAACTGGTCACATTTGATTAGCATGAAAACCATTCCCAGAGAAAGGTCAAACTCAGTACACGTTATTAACTCCTAGGTTCATTTTGCACAGGATTTGTCCTTTAATGCTAAAACATCAGCCTTTATGGATGAGTGTGCATTGTTAATTGTTGATCAGATGGCATCTGGTGCCCAACTGAGAGCAGGGATGTGTCAAAGTCCCAGCTGGCATGAGTATTGGCCAGCTGCTCTGTTCTGTCTGAGCTGTGATTGGTTACGTGTCACAGTCTAAAGGACCTGAGGGAGTTTTGGAGGTCCACAGGGTGCTATGCTCACCCACCCAGAATGGGTTCTTTCATCTGTCTGAAGGCTGGAACAACACTGTACACAGAAAAACTCTGTGTGTGTATGTGCCATGCACTTCTTATGTAACCCTAAAAAATCCCTATCTATATATATATATATATATATATATATATATATATATTTGATCACACTTGAATTTTGAACATGATTTCGATTTCAGCTCCTAACGATCACAAAAAAAACGTAATTGAGAACAACTATTATATTTGCACATTATGTCTCGCAAGTAAACTCGTTTTTTTGTCTTGTGATCTGAATGAAAAAAAAAGTATTTAGAGAAATTTCACAGTTGAAGATGTTTTTACTGTTGATTGAACTGTTTTTTTTAAGTTCAATAAATGCAACATCTTTCAAAAAGTCAATTACAAATCGTGTTAAATAATCGTGATTTCAATATTGACCAAAAAGTAATTGTGATTATAATTTGTTTTCATAATCAGGCAGCCCTAATCACTCTCACTGTTTCCTCTTCTTTCCTTTCCACCCTCCCGCTCCATTTCCATCCACTGCTCTCTGTCTTGTTTCATAGCAGTCAGGCCACACACACCGGCAAGCTGCGGTTAAACTCTGGAAGTGTTATTTGCACAGATAAAAGTGTGTAATGAATGAGCTTTTTGCCCTGCCTGGTCTGCTGTGCCAAGCATGACAGTGTGTACTTTGACAGAACGACACATGAGCTTTAACGAATAACACTCGCGGTCCATGTGTTTCATGTCTATTTATTAAGATTTATTGTTAAAGTAGGTCTGCGGTTTGGAGAAGGACATTGGGTATACACAAAGGTATTTTGGTCGTTGAGCTGAGTGCTGTGTTTTTATAATGAGTAGTTTTGAGGAGCAGTTGAAAAAATAATGACACTGTGTTTATTCCATCTCTCTCAGGGGCAGAAAACAGAAGCGGAGAGGTACTTCCTGAAGGCCATCCAACTTGATCCTGCAAAAGGCAACTGCTACATGCATTATGGTAAGCATTGATATATATTTTTTTTCCTTTTAATTTGACATATCCTGCCTTTGTTCTTACGTCCTCATTTATTATATTTGTCAATTTCACATGGTGCACTTGTTTGCACAAAGGTAGGAACTTGTACACCCTAGCAGTGTTGGCTGACCCTTTTGCCATCTCTTCCCCTAACTAATCAGCCAGGATGTCAGTCTGTACGTGGTTGGGGGGGATCGCAACAAGACAGGATGATTCCCTCTGATTGTCCTCTTTGATTTCCTGGAAATGCGGAACGTGACAATTTTAACGTAGCTCTTGTCTTCCATTATGTCTGTGTGACTCACACATGGCAGTGTTACCTCTTAGATTTAATTACTGTCATAGTAAGATTGAGTTTGAATAAGCTGTCAAGTTAATTACTTCCTTTCTTTCAAAGCCTTTAAAACCACGTCTGCCTGAAACAGCATTTTGGGATGAACTGATGTGTCAGCTCGCTATCATCACACAAGCTTCTATGTGGCATTTAAAGCGATCAATACACCAGGTTAATGGTGGCTTTTTACGTTTTCTTGAAGGACTGTATGTCTAAGTTGTCATCTGGCAGAGGTTAAGTACTCTGTTTAAAATAAGATGAACTCTATTGATCTACAAGAGGAAAGAATGGCATGGCAGAGGCAAAGAACAGGATATAGATAGACATCCAATTGATAAATGATTAAAGGTGGAGCATATCAAAGTCTGTATGCGCAGCTTTGTAAAAAACATTTTAAAACAATATATAGCAGGACACTGGCATTTACTGATACAGGGGCTGTCTTCCCTTTCTTACTCATAGATGTGCTTTGATATATCATAAACCCTCCGTAACTGCAAAGGTGTTTTTAAAATGAAACTATTTTACACTCAGTCATGGTCTGAAGTCTCACTTTACATCTGTCTCCGACCTCAGGCCTGTATTCACGGCTTCAGTTTCATCCACAGTTATTAAGGAAAATATGCTTAGGTTCACATAGTGGTTTAGCATCCTGGTACAGTAACCAAAGTCAACGGGATAATAATTCCTCTCTCTGAACCTGGCCCTTACTAAGGGGTCCAAGATTTTGCGATCCCATCTTATGCGTTTGACTGCAAACACAGCCACACTCGTAATAAGACACAAACCTTCAGCGAGAAACGTTTTCATCCTAAAGAAACAGATTTATCAAGGTCGGCTAGTCTGAACAAATGGGTCTGAGAGATGGCCAAAGAGTGATGGTATGTTGCGCTCATATCTAGTGTTTCGGAGTATTATTTCAGGGGCAGACCTGGCTGTCCCTCTGCCAGGGCCAAAGGCAACACTCGCACACTGTGTATCCCTCTTTGCCTCTGTGAGGATCGCTCAGCGGTTTAACAGCAGCGCTGTTCTCTCCTGTCCCGCCAGGTCAGTTTTTGTTGGAAGAGTCACGGCTGCTGGAAGCGGCGGAGATGGCAGAGAAAGCCGCGCGCCTTGACAGCGGGGAGTTTGATGTGGTCTTCAGTGCAGCCCACATGCTCAGGTGAGGCTTCGATCGGAATGATTTCCATAGCTACGGTACATGCATAAAGACACTATATGTATTTCACTCTTTGTATATGAAATGGGTGGGCCACAGTTTTCCATGGCTGCGTAGCAAGGAGGCTGTGTATTAGAGAGAGGGAGGTCTTCTGTCTGCACGGTTTATCCAGGAGCTTACACTGTGTTAAGTTCCGGGAAGTTGAGGACCCAAAGGTAGGGAGCAGGCAGGCAGGCAGGAGAAAGTTGAAGTTGAGGATTTATTAAACCAAAACACAAAAAAATAACCAAGGGAATCCAGAGAATAGCTGACACGGAGAAACACGACAGGAACAAACACACATACTATGATCCGACACAGGACAAGGGGAACACAAAGACTAAATACAGAGGGTAACGATGTAACAAGGGGCAGGTGACACAAGGGCTGGGAAACAGGTGGAAAACATCAGGCAATCACAAGAGCGGGAAAACACAGGGAGTAAAACTAGACAGGACAAGACAGAGAACAGACTATCAAAATAAAACAGGAAACAGAACATAAAACAAGACCAGATGGAAAACAAGACATGACAGAAAACCAGGCTACAAAAATGACTGCAATACTACGATAAGACAAGACAAAACACCAAAACCATAACACACTGCTCCTTAGCCAGTGTGATTTACTTGGCTGTACTTTGTAATCCTCTTTTAGCTGCCAGCCCGAGAGCTGCTGGTTTGTCTTAGCGTGCTGCGTGGCTATGTATCTTCGTATTCTCTCTCTCACTCTGTCTCACTCTTTCTCGTCTGGCCCTGGCTCATACTTGAAGGTCTGTTTCCAAATGAGTGCAAGGTTGATGGGCCTGAGCGGCAAAGCTTTAGCAGCCCAGAAGCTGTTGTGTTTCTAAACACAAGCTATGGAGTGGAAATTTGTAAATACAGCCACGTGCCAACTTACAGTGGGCTGCCCCACTGACTGAATAAACCTACAAAATTATACATTGTGACTCAGTGTAGAGATTTCCTTCTTTAAACAAATCATGGGTAACTCAGGGATTTTTAAATTGCAGCTGCCTGCTGAAAGAAAATAGTTATCTTTAATGGAATAGTTTTGCTGAAAGTTAGGGGAGAAATCCGATACCACAGTTAGCGTAGCTAGCGTAAAGACTGGAAGCTGGGGGAAACAGATCGCCTGGTTCTGTTCAAACGTAACAAAATTGGCCTACCAGCACCTTCAGCGCTCACTAATTAATTGATTGAAGCGGTACAGAAACCAAAATGTAAAAATGACATGTTGATATGGAGACTCTGGGAAGTTACTGCGCCCAGCACATACAGTATGCCGCCTTCACGTCGATTAGACAGAAATCACGAGCAACAGAGTCAGAAAAACTGTTAAGGTCTAGCACCTCTACCTCCTCGTTGTAATTCCAAGTCAGAGAAATCAGGAGTTTCTGACTGCAACAATATTTCCCACATGGTGAAAAGAACTACAGAGGTGTAACTACCATAGTAGTAACTCCTAAATAAAATCCAATAGTACACTGATACAATCAACTCAAGTAATTTCACAGGATATACCCTTTTAACAGGTTTTACTTGTTGACAAACTGCTTCAAATTCATAACCACAAAAAACAGCTAGAGTAATTTAGGCAATATAAATGATGGAATCATTTGAATATTACATAAACAGCCCATATTGAATTGATATTGGAATAACAAAGCTGATATAGCATGACGGCAGCCCCAGCTTGTAAAACCAAATGTGTCATTTTTACACTTAGCGTAACGTAGCTGTTTCCCCCTGTCTCTAGTCTGCTTAGCTATAGTCTGACTCACAGGATGTAGTCTGTGCATATAATCCTGCAACTATTCAGGACTAATTCCTGGCTATTTTACTATACAGTCTATTTCAGATGGAATTCTTCTTCCCTTCCACTATCTGTGTGTTACTGTTTTCAAAATCCCCGTCGCTAAGTGAGGAAACAACAACAATCTCTGAGCTAGCAACCTACACGCTGAAAATGGCAGGTTTTGATGAAGATTTGGAGGCCTGCTCGGTTCTTTCAGTGAATGGTTGTAAAGGTTTAGAAGGCAAATGTTGCATTTGCATATGAACATTTGCTGTCTAACAGGGACGTTCTTGCATGTTTGCTCACCGGTTAAGGAAAAGGTTTCATATTCCAAGCATGGCCTGTCATCCGTTCCACTTCACGTGAGCTTCTGTGATATTGGTTTAATAACATTCTGCAAGAGCCACATACAGCTATTAAATTGTCTATGGTTTTAACGAGTCCAGTGAGCCACTTTGGAGCTTAAGTATAGGCAGGCTTTACCTCTTGGGCACCATTGATCAACTTATGTTTGTCTTTTTAATCAGTAAAAGTTGTACCACATTGTCGGCATACGTCTTTTATGGTTTTATGTCGCGTTTTCTTTTGCGGGGCTTTATCAATTGTCATGCAAGGGCTTGCCTCCCCACGTGAAAATGTTCCAATAAAACAAGTACCCTCCCGACACTTTTTTGCAAGGGCTCCGTCGCTGCATCTTGGGCCTAGCACCACCCAAGACAATTGTGATTGGATAAAGAAATACAAACAAACCAGAGCGTTTTTTTCTCCTTAGTGTGGAATTATGATGGCTGGCACAGCTCTAAAACGAATTGTGGACATAGGTCTGGATATGCGAGACTAGCTAAGCTAAACTAACCACCTGCTGGCTGTATCTTCATATTTAGCGTACAGTCACAAAAGTTGTACAGTATCGATCTTCACAAGTAACTCTTGGCAAGAGTTTCCTAAAATGTCTTGAATCTTGAGTTTGGTGTTGCTTTACCCAAGAGTACAGCGTTGCTACACAGCTCTATGTAAGATTTTTACCCAGCTGCTTTATGCATAGCTCTGATCATGCAGGATCTTCACCACCAACAGCCTTCAGTATTGAGGGCCTCTTCCAGGGTCCAGACCCCTGCCTGCTAAAGAGAGACTCAAACTGTGCTCGGGCTGAACTTCTCTCCACCTGCTTGGCATGGAGTCTCACTCCTCCACAGCTCATGTTCTTTATGTGTTTGTCTTGGACACAGACACGGAAAGGCCCTCGGTTGGTGGGGACACAAGTGAATCTACACGGGGGAAGGGAAGAGATTAAAAGGAAGGGTAGACGCTCTCAGACGTGCAAATGTCTTTGTATTACCCTCCTGGGCCCTTGGCTTTTTGACCATTTTGTTTCCAAATTAATAATTTCCTTCTTCCTCCTATGAACAATTCTTATGGGGTTTATAGTGTGAATGTAGGACAGGAAAGGTTGGTTAATGGTAAAGCCAATGGGATGTACTTCTCTTCAATGTGTCAAATCTCTGTGAAAGCCAAAAATGACATCATACAGTGAATTTAAATCTGTATATTCACAGATAGCCGGGGGGGGGACAAATCGCCTAAAGACACACTCAAACTAGTTATGCACTTACAGTTAATCTGATAGATTCCCATTCAAACCATGTGTGGTTATATAATATAAAACACCATATCTGAAAGACCACTTTGTATTTTACTAGCATGTCATGATATTAGGTACTGTATGCCAATTTGTGCAAAAAGTACAGTATATACATTGGTTTAAATGGTTTAATTTGATAACCTTGTCATGGTAATAAAATGAATAGATTGGTATGGATTAGGTGTACTGTACACACAGTACTACCCTTAGGGAAGATGTCTGTGTTCAGTGTAGCATTCTAACAGAGAGAATCTTACTCTAAAAAAAAAAAAACTAATGCAATTCTGTGCTCGAGATAAATGGGACGGCTGCAGTTTAAGCACAAATATCAGGCTGTTGTTGAAAATGCAATTTGTTCATAAAGTCATTAATATTCAACAATGTCATGCTTATAAGCAATACTGTCAGTGTTGTGATTTGTGAATGCCTGGGATTTATAGACCATCTCTAGACAACAAGATGTCAGGCTAAAAATATCAGTGGTTGAGTTGCTGATTTGAAATATGGTTAAGAATTCTTTCCCTTGGGGGGAATTTTTTTTCCTTCCTACCCCCTTTTCCCATCCTTCTTGATATTCCTGTGCTCTTGTAGCCTGACACTGACTCTTCCTCGGGTTTAAACCCAGGCAGTGGTTTACTTGGCCTCCATTGTCTTCTGCGCTCTCAGAACCCGCAGTCAGACAGCCCTCGGAGGTCTCCCTGCCCCCTTGGTTATGGTGTGGCAACTCTCCAGTTCTCCTTTGATAATGTGTTTATAAATGTGATAATTATATTATATAATTAGATTTGTGCATTTTTTCTCAGAAGGTTGTGCTTTCTAAATATTATGCTGGCAAACAAACGTATGGTTGTGGTTGGACGTAAACCCACATTTATAATCTCAGGACAAATTCAGCAACTCGAGTCGGTGTCTGGATCGCCTTTGGAATGTAAAATGCTTTTTTGGAACAGAGATGGAAAAATTCAGTTGTAATAAAAAAAATAAACAGCAGTGGCATGGTCTTCTGTATTTCTGAAGTATGCAACATGATAACCTGTAGGAGAACTTATTTAAGATCAAAATTACACACAAAAAATTGCTGTAGTCATGTTACCGTGACTCTAGAGATGGCAGTGTCGGTTGATCCACCACTTTGGTCACAGACTGAAATATCGCAATAACAACTATCTGACAGATTACCATGCAAGTTTGTACAGACATTCATGGTTCCCAAAGGATGAGCCCTACTGACGTTGGTGATCCCCTGACTGTGAGGTTAACATATGTAGTTTTATGTGTGTGTTAACAAAAGTTTTTTTCTTGGTAGTAATTAGTTTTAAATGTCCGTTATAGGGTCACTACTTTGTCATATTCTTCACTTTTTCATGTTACTAGATATAACGATGATAACCCAGACTACGGCGGAATATTAACCGTTTATTAGCCCAGCAGCATGTCTTTACAGCAGCATGGCTAACACCAACGGAAGCTAAAGTTCCATCAGGTGTATCTCACTACGGAATAAGGAATAGCCCAAAATACACAACACATTTGATAAAAGTCACTATTTCTGTGAATGTGATATTTAACTTTTTAAATAGGACCTGACAAAAATGTGTTAAGTTATTAAAGCTTTACTATCTTATATGTCACATTGTCTCATCATTGATCAGTACGGAATAAAAAAAACTAAGTACAAGTATAAAAAAGTTTGGACACATAAGACAGTGTCTTAAACCAAACATAAATACTATGTGTTTAGGTAGGCCACTAATCTTAAAATAAAAGCTTTACCTTTGATCTGGAACCATATGGATGATGATCCCTTAATAGACCTTGACAGTCTAAATGAAACTGATGTTCCTACGGCCTTGCTTCCTTTGATCATTACGACTTAAGGGGGTCCACAGCCAGCCGTCGTTGACTCTGTCCTTGACTTTGTCAAAGTTAAATTGTTTGCAATGAGACAATTGTTACCATCAGTGAGAAGCATGCAGATGTGGACCATAAAGGTGATTTCTGTGATAGCACAGTATAAATAACAGGAAAGGCCTTGTGACAGAGGAGCCACAGGTTTGTGTATAACAGTAGGCAGAGCAGGGGGTTATGAAAGAAGATTTAAAAAGAAAAAGAATAAAACAGGACATCCTGTCTTGACTGCAGGTTTTATGTCCTCAGGAGCAGTCAAGTATTTCTGGTTCCAGGGACTCATGCCGATAAGCCATCTGCCCCCCAAATCCTTTTTGTCGCAGTGTGTGTGATGCATCTGCGCCATCTACTCTGCTGTCCTGGTTGTTATGATAGTATGATCAAATTACTTTGTGTTTCCACACTGTTTGCATTCCTTCAGTGTCTCAGTATCCATCCAGCATGTTAAACCACAATCTCCCCCACCAGCTGTAAACAGAAATATACTGTGAATATTCTTGATCAGCCTTGGTTTGTTGATGAGTTTTCTCTTTGCAAGTACCCAATAAGCCAACTGTCCTGACCTCAAAGTTCAATTAAGGCAGAAAGTGCTTGCTGTGCAACATCTGTGTTCAGCACAGATGTTATCAAGAAAGATGCTATCAAACGAGAAACCTATAGGCGAATGGATCGCGGATTTTTCCCCTCATTCTCTTCCCTCCTGTTATTTTCTCAGTGACCCCTGAGTGCCAGTAAACACGCAGGGTTCAAGGCCCCATCCAAAGCCAGGAGCAATAAAGATGAGTAATGATTGCCTCTCTCTGTTTTTCCTTTGCAGACAAGCCAGCCTAAACGAGGCAGCCGAGAAGTATTACGGACAAGCGGCGAGCCTGAGACCCAACGTGAGTACAACCACAACTAGCTAATCATCCCCATTACTATTTACCCTGACAGACACTGTGCAATCACAGTCTGGGTGGCTTTCCAATATTATTACTGCCTGGTCTGCCATGTCACAATGGCCTTCATTGTCAGTGGGTCCTAGGAAAATGGAGGCTATGTTATTTTCTAAGCAAAATGGTTTGTTTGTGTAGCATCCATCACCAGCTTCAAAGGACAAGCCAGGGTAAGTAGATTGAAAAGAATAATGATAACAACACTCAGTCAGGGGACTTTGACATCTTGAAAATGAATGGGGTCCAGTCTTTGAGACCTCTGGCAGGAGGGGTCGAGTTGTGTAAGTGAGGGCCACAGAGGGAGGAAAATATGTTTGCCATGTGGTCACCCTGTTTGTTCCTGTGTCTTGATTAGAAGAAATCAGTTCAGGATTAATCCTCAAAATATATCTGGACAGTGTTATACAGACAATAAAGTTTAGTTCTACAGGCACACGAACCCCAGTATAATATATGCAAACAATGACGAACAATACGTTGAGCATAACAAAAGGATAAAATTTAAGATTTTCACAAGAACCATGAAATTGAGCTTATATATATATATATACTGTATTTATTTAGGTTTTTTGTTCAAAGCATAAATAATGTAAGAGAACCAGAGATTAAGGTGAGTGTTTCCATGAATTCTCTTTTATAAGTAGCACAAACTCCTGTTTCTGCTGTGAGGACGTGCTCACATCTAATCACCGCTCCCTTTTTTCTATTTTGATCAAACTTTGTAGAACCTTTGGAGTTAAAGAAAGATTTGGAAATCTTAAAAAGGATTTTTGTTGAAAAATTGGAACTCGCCTTGCAAGATAGACTATAAAGCCTCTTTTTCTCTGACGATTTATGTCTTTTGTCCAACAACAACAAAATATTGGATGGTTTGCTGATGGTTTTGTTCATCCATCCATTCATTTCATCTTTACTTGCTTATCCCTTAAGGGTTATGGGTGCTGGACCCTATCCTGCAATGGGTGAGAGGCAGGGTAAACTTAGGTCACCAGTCTGGGCTAACACTATCGCTGCACTAACACAGACGACCGTGGGAGTTGTTGTTAGGTAACAGGCCATTGAGAAGACCACTGTCATGCTGCCCCCTGATAGATATGTACTTGTGTAAAGTACTGCTGAGGAAGTTTGTGTTCCTTCCAGTTCCAGAGCCAGCCAGTGTAATTTTCACATGACTGTTTCTTGGCATCTGTAATTGTACAAACATACATTTGAATTCAACGAGGCACTTTTTTGCCCCTACTTGGTCACTTTTGCTTAGAAGCCTTTTGCCATTTGTATTGCTTGTATTACAGCTAAGGCACAATTATAATTTAGCATCTTCATCTTCTTTACCATTATCTTTGTTCTTTCAGATGTGACTTGACTTAAGCTATGTACCCTGTCCATCTTCATTTGACTCTTCACTCTCCAAAGGCACTGGTGTTTTATATTAAGCACATGTGTTTGCTTGCTCTGAGTGAGGAGAATTCTCTCCATTCAAAGGATTTAGTCCTACAATTCCCTCTATCTAGACAAGCTAAATCCCATCGGATGCTTGGTTTGCTTTGGTCGATCTCTGCACCCTATGACTTCTATCCTTTCCCCATTCCATGTAGATATTCTTAACCAAAATGCCAATCTGAAGTCATTATGGTCAGGTCATTCCCCATTGCCTTCACGTTTTACTCTCACAGCCTTTACAGCATATGCTGCTTTATGGTCTAGGCTAATATGCTCCACATCTGGCCGGGCCTCTGCTGCTACATGCCAGTTTTAGGAAGGGTAGGCAGGCAGAGAGGTTGCAGAGCAGCAGGAAATGAGGAAAAAATGAAAGCTTTTGACAAGGGAACGTTTTGCAGAGTGTTGCAAGTGTTGCAAGGGTGAGGAAGAATGCAGGAGTAGGGTTATAAATCACAAAAGTCTTAGCCATATGAGGAAGGGGGAGAAAGGCCTGGGTGAGGAAAGGTGGGAGCCTACAGGGGAGAGTGGAGGAAGGAAACTCAACTCAGGAATTGATAAGTCCTTCATGGGCAGAGAAAAGATCTTTTGAGCTGCACTGAGAGAAAAACCAGGAGTTAGTTGATTTTCTACCCAAAAGTCAGAAGCCCGTTGTGTAGTTACGTATGTATCTTCACCAACCTCTAATCCATCTAAATCCTACTCTTATCTGGACAGACTTTGTTTTGGGCTTGTTAAAAGCTTTGTCCCCATCGCCCTGTCGTTCAACCAGTGTCAGAGAATAGAACGAGAAAGCTTGACTCTTCACTGAAACATTCCTGTGTACATTTGCCATCAATCAAATCCACTCATGCCATTAGATGTGCAGTAGTTGTTTCTCCCCATGGCAAGCTGGGTATTAGTCGACCTTTGTCATTCTTTTATTTTGTGACCATATTCTGAGTCATGTTTCCTTTTGAACTGATTGATATCTTAGAAACAGACCGACACCAAGGGCGTAATTTCTTTGATTCAATCACTAAAAGACTACTCTAATCTACCAATCTGTGTCCTCTTACTGTCCAACCATCAACATCCAGAAGCTCTGAATTGATCAGAATGTTAACACACTCTAGACTAATCTTAATCTCTTTACATTATTACTGTGCACTCCATGCATTAAAGCTTTACAAGCAGTAGCGAGTGATTTTCAGACTTTTTTTTGCCGCTACCTACTTGATGGTGATTGTTGGGGCCACATGCAGCCTGTGAGAAAGACTAACAGTCAGGGTTGAAAAAGGTCCCCTAACTCCTCTGCATTTTGGATTAAATAAAAACAATTGAGCCGTTTGTCTTTACAGATAATTCTAAGAATTCCTAGAAGTAATAATCAAAGATAATGCAGTAAATGACGCTGGCTCTTTGTAGTAAATATTTAAATAAAACATTATTTATTGAGTAGGTTCATTGTTGACATTGGAAATGATAGTTTGTTTTTGTCCAAAAAGAAATTCTATAACATAATAACAACATTTATCCAAAGAAGCAATCCATAAAAGTATAGGTGATTATTGGGAATTTCTATGTGGAAATGTTTTGTAGACTAACATTATTATGCAGAATATCATAACCAATTAAATCATAATTTATTATAATTCATAATAAATGAATCATAATGTCCCCCCACTTCTGACACCAAACCTACACCCTTGACTAAGGCTAAGGGATAATTGCAATTCACTTAATATCAGATGCTTACTAACTCCACAAAATGGTCTTAACACCGATTTGTCAATATACACCTACTTGTTACCTACGTGTTGTGGATACAGTATTAGTGTGTGGCCCTTTCTCTGTCACTTTCAACTATGTCCATATGTATAAACAATTATATATTTTGGCCAGCATTATCCTGAGTAGTAAAAATCCCCAAACTTGCAAATGGATCCCCAAGCGTTTTTTTTGTGGTTTGACCTTTAAATGGTGGGTCAAACAGAAGGTAATTTATTGTGCAAACAGCCTCAGAATTACCCAGACCATTAAAGTCAAAAACTCTGGCTGCTCCTGTCCTGTGAACAATAATGGAAACACAGAGAGAAAATTGTGTTTTGCTATGGGCTTAATGTAATTGCACAATAAGCAGTGAACGTAGTGCACTGGTATCTAGTAACTTTAATGCTGAACATTTGGGGTCAGTAAGCAACACTAGAAGTGTTGGTCATGCTAGTCTTTACTTTGGCCAAGGCATCTGTAGCATGTTTTATATGTGTGGAGGTGAATAGTGACTCCACTCTAACGGACAACAGGATTATTCCAGAGTCTCTTTGATTTATTCATCAATTTAACTCTCCCTATGAGAAAAGCAGCCCTATTGGACATATTGTTCCCATTGAAATTCTCATGCATGGAGCATCACTCATCCAAGCTTGACACAGGAAAAACAGAGCAATGTTTTGAGAGTTTTGTGTCACAACAGTGGAACAGTCTTGCAAAGGAGGGCAGTTCACACACAACCTACAGAGTGGAACAAACAAGATAAATGGCCATACTATCTGTCTGTGTTTGGTAACCTCTATGGAAAGGTATTCTCAATTGCCTAATATAAGATATGTACTGTTTGGGAAGTGTTTACGGTCAAAAGGTCATTGTTTGTTCTCAGGAATGCATTTCCTTTTGGTTCAAAAACAGGATTTTCATTCCACTCTTTTAGTAGTGTATCATATTTTTAATTGAGGCCACGAAGCAACTGTTCTCCCAGTAATTGAAGGAATATGTAAAAAATCGTCCCAGTTATGTAATTGCTAACCTGTTAATTGTATGTTTTGTACGTTAATGCATTTTATTACTGAAAACACTTAATGTCAAGCCCTGAATTGTAATAACTTTGGTGATCCCTTCACTTCTTCCACGTCTAGGTTTTAACAACAAAACTTGGTTGTGCTCGCACATTTAAAAACTACAGAAGCTAACGCTTAGTCTATATTGACAACGTGTCATTTCCGGGATTGTTCAGGTGCCACTGGAAATTCTGCCGGATGTCCCTAATTTTCCGCCAGATGTCCGTCTGATTCAGCTTTTTTTGTGTTGGCATTAATACTAAACTCTGGTCGATTTATGAAGACTATGGTTAACTGCTCCTCAGCTCTCTGCAGGGTAAAATCTGTTGAATCTGAGTTTTCTCTCTCTCAGCTCCTACTACGTGAGCCCCGTCTCTATGCGTAACGTGGCGTTTTTCCTGTCTGTCTCTACGACGTGTATCGTTAGACAGCCAATCACCACCATTATTAGCTCTTGGTAGAAGCACACTGCAAGCTTATTGGCTCACTGACGCTGATGAGATTTACTACTTGGGTATTGAAATTAGGTATTGAAAGACGAGGCATTTTTCGATTCTCGATACCTAAAAAGTATTGAATTCGGTACCCAGCCCTACAACCACCCCAGCCAGGTTGGCCAGTGAAACCTAACAGACTGACATGACACATTGTCATTGTGATGTTACCATTTAGCTCAAAGCACAGCCTCACAGAGCCACTAGCCACTAGCATGGCTATAGACTCTTGTCTTGATAGTAAGCTCAAACTGTTTTTGCGCAGCACTGCTGTTGTGAATGGTTCACATTTGTCATAACATTCCACAGATTTCTCATAACATTTAGAGAAAAAGCAGCTCATGCAAGAGTGTTGCTCTGGGAATTACTGTTGATTAGTTAATATGCCATGAGAAAGAAATTACGGCTTAATTTTGTGGTACAGAACATCAGTAAATGCCAAGATGCCATAATCATGTGACAATGATGTATGGGGCGATACTTATAAGAAAAAGTCACAAACACTGCAGTAAAAGCCCATGATTTGCCATTTTTACGAAGACTGTTTCATTGGAACATTCCTTGTTTCCTAGGAATGGCAATTACAGAAATTACAATAGTCTCAAGCAGTAAAACAGTAGCTTCACTACAGGATTAGACATATTTTCCACACGTCTAACTAAAATGGAGATCAGATGTGGCCCCTCCCTTGGCCTGGATACTTCACGGTCTTACCGTGATTGCAGCTTGGACACTTTTCCTGTACTTACGTCCTCATGACTCACCCGCCCGTCGCACTGCCCCCTGGCACCAGCAGGAATTTACAGTACATTCATCTAGACTCACTTCAAAGTGGTGGCTGCTCCCTCTGACATCTGTGGCCACAGAGAAGACACAGGGACACGCAAAGCAGCATGGTTACCAAACTCCAAACACTGCACCGCAGTCTGTGTGATCTGACAAACAGGAACCAATAACGTTTTAGGGTCTGCTGTATAGCTTCGCAAGATGACCATAGTTTATTTTATTTAAAAGGACAAAATAACTGTTTATTCTTTAAATTCATGTAGTCATCCACTATGACATATTTCCTTGGTTTTGTAGTAAGATTCAAATTTTAAAGTGATTTAAAGCTCTGACTTTCAGAAATAACATCTGTTCAAAGTTTGTCTGTTTGGAGTCCTGTCAGTGCCTAGACAACAATTCATTGGATGTGGCTCAGTGATGTAATTTCTGGTCAAATTCAATTCCCTGTTAAATTATGTATACCCTCAAAGTGTGAATAGTTAGATCTCATTTGCATTAATCATCGTATCCACTCATGGCCTCTGATGTTGTAAAATCTGAATTTTTCATCAAACGAATTCTCTAAACAGACCATTAGTGGTGAGTAAATAACAGTCAGCTCACTCTTCCTATGTCTTCACAGCAGACTCACTGTGTTTATAGGAACTAACCTGTGTCTCAATAACAGGGTATGAGTCCTGTGTTGCGATTCTTGAACAGAAAAGACAGTGTATCTTTGGCACAAACCTTTTAAGCTACCCTGAGGTGTACTTATGAAACTAATCTCGTCCTAAAATGACTAAGTCTCTTTTTTGGTTTCAGTATCCTGCCGCCTTGATGAACCTGGGGGCCATCCTCCACCTCAACGGGAAGCTGCAAGAAGCTGAAGCCAATTACCTCCGAGCACTTCAACTGAAACCGGATGACACCATCACCCAGTCCAACTTGCGTAAGCTGTGGAACATAATGGAGAAACAGGGCCTGAGGACCAGCAGCCCCTGAGCTCACCCTGCCCACCTATACCTGTCATCTGTATGCCAGACCTGGGGGAAAGGACGGCATACACGCTCCTCTTTTTCTCTTCTCATCCCGGAAAGATGGAAGAAACTCAGGGAGGATGTTTGCTCAGAGAGGCCATGACTGTACAGCACAGCCCGCCTAATAACTCCTGAGCTCTGCATACACCTCAGGCCAGCAGCTTTCTGAGAAGCATTGCTCACAGTTTGGCAGGCGCTGTGTGGTATTTGGACTCTTTAGAACTCTCACAGGAACCACATGTTTGTTTGTTTTCTTTTTATTTCTTTTTATAACTAGAGCACTTGAACATGAAGTGAGACCATAGGTACAGTACATCCTTCAGCATTTGTGATGAATTAGGTTTTTTAAATAAGCAATTGCAGTTGAAAGGGGTGAAATTTGTCCCCAAGCAGTGTGAGATGAAGAGAGAAAAGAATCTCAGAGCACTGCACTGAGGGTATTTTCCATCACCATTTATTAAAGTTCTTGGTTTGATCTAATGTTCCATCTTGATAATGACGAAAAGGCAACATGAGGGACTGGATACCATCCAAAATCACCAAATTAAGTTAAAATCACTAAAAACTCTGTTCACATCCTCAGTGGGTCACATACATAAGATTGCACACATAATCACATCATGAAAATAAGAACATCAGTACCATCACTGCAAACCATCTGTGACAGTCCTGATATTTGGTGAAAACTTGAAAAAGAGAATTGAATTTGGTAGCCATAACAGCACAACAATAGCCTCTAAAAGCTCCACAAAGGCTTGACTTTGTCAAATACAGTATGTTTTGACAAAACAAACTTAAAAAAAGCAAAGGAAGTGAGACTTTTCCTATTGTAATGCCTAATAATAAAAGGTATGAATCTTCTCTAGCAGTGTACAGTAGCATAGAGGTGGCATTTATACCACTACTGCTTTTTATTCTGCACTGGCAAGGAAGCCAAGTCACCGTGGTTGCTTACAAACTTGTTTGTCAGCTTGTTTGAAGCTATGAATGGAAATAACAAGATAGCAGGTACAGTAGTTTTTGGGTACATGTTTCCCCACACGCCTGAAGCTTTTACAAACAAGTGTGCGGAGCTGAAACCGATGAAAGAGTTCCTCTAACCAAATACAAAAGCTATGCCGATGCACACCATTTCATCACAGAACAATTGCACAGACATCGTCTGAAGGAAATGTTTTAATGCCTATGTTTTTGTTGGAATAAAACTAATCTCATTGTGTTTTGTATAAATGAATCCTAATATATACCTACATTGTGTATAGTATACAGAAAGTCTTGTAGCAAAAAAAGTAGCCAGACTTAAAGTGGAAGCTCAGATACTGAGCGAGTTTGGTTTGTTACATGAAATATTTCCCATATTGTCAAAACTCACTCTTAAGGTCTCATTTTGTATATATTCTGAGTAATTAACATCTATGTGTTTTTGTTGTTGTCAGCATACAGTAAGTGAAACGGCACCTTGCGGGAAGTAAGAATATGTACAGTATTTGTGATCGTTTGTTTGTTATTGGCCACAAACCTCCTGGACTATCTGTGTCCTTAGTTTATACATTGTAAGTTATTGCTTTGTGTTACCTTAGCAACAGAAACAGCTGGCACTGTGTTTTTACTTGTAAAATTAAGGAATGTGATGTACACGTTTGTGGTCATTGCTGAGAAAAATCTCCAAATGCAGTTGAGTGGCTTATTATTGGTAAGCACCTACAATGGAGGATACAATTGTTGAATATATATGTCACTTGTTGCAGTCACAATGTTTTTAACACTGTTCTGTTTTTGACTGTGATTGTCACTAGTGATATGTTCAGTAAGATAATCACAATTCACCTGACACACACCCCGTTAAGCGCTCGCTAAGTTCTCCTGTGTACTGTATATAAAGTGTTCATGAAGAAACACTGATTATTGTTATTGCTTGAGTGAAGATGGAAAAAAAAAAAAAAGTTTTCACTCTGTGTCTCTGCTCAGGGATCTCAAGCGGTGGGTTATTGCAGAAACTTGTTCACAGAGCGTTTACTAAATTAAAGATTTATTTTTGAAAGTTGACGTATTTGTATAAATTATCGAGATTTGTAGCCTTTTTCTCCTGTTTGTAATATAACGATGAACAATGTGCCAGAATCGACCTTTTTTTCTTCCCAATGTTGCTTTTTCCACAATAAATTCATGGTGCTTTTGTTTTGGTTCCTGTGCAGACATTTTTTTAAGTAGATGTACACTACACTAGGTTACATTTCAGACTAATTTATGGATTTCATATGGATTTTTAACATTCTCCTCCATTCAAAAACACATTCCCTTCACACTCTGTAGCAACGTCTACAGTCCTAAGTCAGATTTCCTTTATATTCATGTGGGAGAGCAGACTTAATGGGGTGGTCTTGCATGCTGTGGAACAGGTTTTACAGAGCATTTAAAGTCCCCCCCTGCAAATTTGCTAGAATGTGTCATAAAATCAACTCAAATGGATCTCCTCTGCTTTCATCTTTGAACAACAAAGAAGACGTGTAAATAACCCCATATGGTAAGGGTAGCACAGTGTCTACATATGGCTGGTGTGTTTCAGTTACAACCGCCTCCACAATTCAGACCCCGCTGACAGGCAAAAGGCCCTTCCCTGAGAACGAAGCAGTCTGCCTTGTGATGTTTCTCACATGTCTATATGGAAGGTCTGCTCCCATGATCGGAGCTCACCATGGTGCCCAGCTTTCCTTATTGGACTGGAATGCTCAGAGGCTGCCTACGCAGTCTGGTCCAGTTTGAATCTTCTTCTCATAACACAGGTGCGCCTCACTTATCTTCACAAATAATGAAATAGTAAAGCTTGCTGGTTTGTTGGGTTTGCAGAGTCACGCAACGAAGGCAATGGGCTTTCATTTCTAGCTGTAGGCCTCGGGAGGCATTTGGGTTTCTTCCCATATGATGTTAAATAGACTGCTGTCTTTGAAATTATGACATTGCACATGATAGTTGCAGCAGTGGCAGATGGTACTGTTTAAATCTTGCAAGCAAGTTCACAGACAAAAAGTCGTTGCCCTGTTAATGTCGTTCAGTCCACTACCTTGGTCCAGACTGTAATAGCTCAGCAGCTATTGGAGGATTTCTATAAAACTTAGTACAGACATTTGTGGTCCCCAGAGGATAAATCATAATAACTTGTAGTGATTCCCTGACTTTTCCTCTAGTGCCACCAGCAAGTTAAAGTCTTCACTTAACCTGTGAAATATTTACGATATGGATTGGCATAAACCTTTGTAGGCATTCATGGTTTCCAGACGATATACCATGGCTTTGGTGATCCCCTGACTTTTCTTCTAGCAGCACAAGGCTCATGTGTGGGTTCAGGTGAAATATAGAGGGGTATTAGTCTTGTTGAAAGTTTAAGCAGTTTCACAGACATGGTATTTTTAAAATACAGTAAATGGACCATAATTTGGTCCATGCACCCACACCACATACTGTTCAAATTGTCTCTGCAGAAGTCTAGCTATAATATGTAATTGGAGCCATAACACTCATGTGAACTGTCCTAAATTGAACTAAACATATACATGTTGAGCTTATGAGTTTATTTGAGTTTCCGTGTCTGTGGTCACAAACAGTGATGTTTCAGGGCTCTGGTTTGTCCTCATTTGCCTTCAAACCTCTCAACACTTGTGAGTGTTTATGCAAGCATATCATTTTGTCAGTTATTAGTACCGCACAGCTTAAATTAGAGTGGTAGTGATAAATCAAGTCAAGGGTCCTTTCCCATTGACACCATCATTATGTGCAGCCTGTGAATTAAATCATCTCAAGAATTACAAACTGATGTGAAGTGACGTCCTCATACCCTAAGAGATATTGTACTGATTTGAGTTTATATTTCATTGTGCAAGGTACATTTCTTTAGTCCACTGCCTCTTGCATCTAGAAGAGTTCAAGCTTGGATAAAGGAATTTGCTTTATCATGCTCTGATCTGACAAATCTGCCTGCGGTTATCAAGCAAATATTCTGTGGTATGTGCTGATGAACTATCAACACTTTGAAGTGCTTAAGCCGGGCGCTCACAGCACTTTGCAGCTTCTGTGGATGGCTGTGCGTGATGCTGAGAAGTCTTCTCCTCTGGACCCAATATCCACTGTTATTACTTGATAAAAGAAGCATTAAGATGATACTCTGCTTTGGGCGCCTGGATAGCTCAGTTGGTAGAGCGGGCGCCCATATATAGAGGTTCACTACTCGATGCAGCGGGCCCGGCTTTGACTCCGACCTGCGGCCCTGTGCTGCATGTCATTCCCCCTCTATCTCCCCTTTCATTTCTTCAGCTGTCCTGTCAAAAATAAAGGCTGAAAATGCCCAAAAGAATAATCTTTAATAAAAAAAATAAAAAATGATACTCTGCTTTATATTATTGTTGTATGTAAGTGTTATGATGTGCAGAAAGGAAATTGTCTTTATTTGGTTTTATGTTGCTATGCAATATCTAGCATTACTGTAGCCCAGTGTAACAGATGCTAAGTCTTTTAAAGTGGCCATATTATGCTAATTTTCAGGTTCATAATTGTATTTTGAGGTTGTACCAGAATAGGTTTACATGGTTTAATTTTCCTTCTCCGGGAACCATCACCTTATTGTGGTGGAGAGGTTTGTGTGTCCCTATGAACCTGAGGGCTGTGTTGTCTGGAGCTTTGTGCTCCTGGTAGGGTCTCCCAAGGCAAAGTGGTCTCAGGTGAGGGGCCAGACAAAGAATGGTTCAAAAATCCTATGAAACATCGAGGAAGGGATGAAGTGACCCTGCCCGGAGGAAGCCCGGGGCCCCCGTCTGGAGCCAGGCCCAGATGGAGGGCTCGTCAGCGTGCGTCTGGTGGCCGGGTTTGCCACGGAGCCCGGCCGGGCACAGCCCGAAAAAGCTACGTGGCGGACATCTCTCCATCCCATGGGCCCACCACCTGTGGGAGGAACCGCTGGGGTCGGGTGCGCTGCCACATGGGTGGCAGTGAAGGTCAGGGGCCTCGACGGACCAGACCCGGGCAGCAGAGGCTGGCTCTGGGGGACGTGGAATGTCACCTCTCTGTGGGGGAAAGAGCCGGAACTTGTGCGGGAGGTGGCGCGCTACCGGTTAGATCTGGTCTTGGTTCTGGAACCATACTCCTGGATAGGGGTTGGACTCTTTTCTTCTCCGGAGTTGCCGGGCGGGTGTGGGGATACTCACAAGCCCCCGGCTGAGCGCCGCTACGTTGGAGTTTAACCCGGTGGACGAGAGGGTCGCTCCCTACGCCTGCGGGTTGTGGGGAGGAACGGCCTCCCTGATCTAAACCAGAGTGGTTGTTTGTTGTTGGACTTCTGTGCTGTGTCATGGATTGTCTATAACGAACACCATGTTCGAACATAGGGATACTCATAAGTGTACTTGGTACCAGAGCACCCTAGGCCAAAGGTCAATGATCGATTTTATAATCGTTTCATCTGATCTGAGGCCGTATGTTTTTGGACACTCGGGTGAAGAGAGGGGCGGAACTGTCAACCGATCACCATCTGGTGGTGAGTTGGGTCAGGGGGTGGGGGGAAGACTCTGGACAGACCTGGTAAGCCCAAACGGGTAGTGCGGGTAAATTGGGAACGTCTGGAGGAGGCCCCTGTCCGACAGACTTTCAACTCACACCTCCTGCAGAGCTTTTCGTGCATCCCTGTGGAGGCTGGGGGGCATTGAACCCGAGTGGACAATGTTCAAAGTTTCCATTGCTGAAGCTGCGGTGAGGAGCTGTGGTCTTAGGGTCTTAGGTGCCTCAAGGGGCGGTAACCCACGAACACCGTGGTGGACACCAGTGGTCAAGGGAAGCCGTCCGACTGAAGAAGGAGTCTTTCCGGGATATGTTATCCCAGACGACTCCGGAGGCAGTTGCAAGGTACCGAAGGGCCCCAAAGGGCCCTGAAGGGCTGCAGCCTCTGCCGTGAAAGAGGCAAAGCAGCGTGTGTGGGAGAAGTTTGGAGAAGACATGGAGAAGGACTTTCGGTCGGCACCAAGGTACTTCTGGAAAACCGTTCGCCACCTCAGGAGGGGGAAGCGGGGAACCATCCAAGCTGTGTACAGTAAAGATGGGACGCTGTTGACCTCAACTGAGGAGGTAATAGGGCGGTGGAAGGAGCACTTTGAGGAACTCCTAAATCCGACTAATACGCCCTCTATGGTAGAGGCAGAGCTGGAGGATGAGGGGGGATTGGCATCAATTTCCCTGGTGGAGGTTGCTGAGGTAGTTAAACAACTCCACAGTGGCAAAGCCCCAGGAATTGATGAGATCCGTCCAGAAATGCTTAAAGCTCTGGGTGTGGAGGGGTTGTCTTGGTTGAGACGCTCTTCAACATTGCGTGGAAGTCTGGGACGGTGCCTAAGGAGTGGCAGACCCGGGGTGGTGGTTCCCCTTTTTAAAAAAGGGGGACCAGAGGGTGTGTGCCACTACAAGGGTATCACACTTCTCAGCCTCCCGGTAAAGTCTACTCCAAGGTGCTGGAAAGGAGGGTTCGGTCGATAGTCGAATCTCAGGTTGAAGAGGAACAATGCGGATTCCGTCCCTGGTCGTGGAACAACGGACCAGATCTTTACTCGCAGGGATCCTGGAGGGAGCCTGGGAGTATGCCCAACCAGTCTACATGTGTTTTTGTGGATCTGGAGAAGGCGTATGACCGGGTGCCCCGGGAGATACTGTGAGAGGTGCTGCGGGAGTACGGGGTGAGGGGGTCCCTTCTCAGGGCCATCCAATCTCTGTACGACCAAAGCGAGAGCTGTGTCCGGGTTCTCGGCAGTAAGTCGGACTCGTTTCAGGTGAGAGTTGGCCTCCGCCAGGGCTGCGCTTTGTCACCAATCCTGTTTGTAGTATTTATGGACAGGATATCGAGGCGTAGTCGGGGTGGGAGAGGGGTTGCAGTTTGGTGGGCTGGGGATCTCATCGCTGCTTTTTTGCAGATGATGTGGTCCTGATGGCATCATCGGCCTGTGACCTTCAGCACTCACTGGATCGGTTCGCAGCCGAAGTGTGAAGCGGCTGGGATGAGGATCAGCACCTCTAAATCGGAGGCCATGGTTCTCAGCAGGAAACCGATGGAGTGCCTTCTCCAGGTAGGGAATGAGTCCTTACCCCAAGTGAAGGAGTTCAAGTACCTTGGGGTCTTGTTCGCGAGTGAGGGGACAATGGAGCGGGAGATTGGTCGGAGAATCGGCACAGCAGGTGCGGTATTACATTCAATTTATCGCACCGTTGTGACGAAAAGAGAGCTGAGCCAGAAGGCAAAGCTCTCAATCTACCGGTCAGTTTTTGTTCCTACCCTCACCTATGGTCATGAAGGCTGGGTCATGACCGAAAGAACAAGATCCAGGGTACAAGCGGCCGAAATGGGTTTCCTCAGGAGGGTAGCTGGCGTCTCCCTTAGAGATAGGGTGAGAAGCTCAGTTATCCGTGAGGAGCTCGGAGTAGAGCCGCTGCTCCTTTGCGTCGAAAGGAGCCAGTTGAGGTGGTTCGGGCATCTGGTAAGCATGCCCCCTGGGCGCCTCCCTAGGGAGGTGTTCCAGGCACGTCCAGCTGGGAGGAGGCCTCGGGGGAGACCCAGGACTAGGTGGAGGGATTATATCTCTAACCTGGCCTGGGAACGCCTCGGGATCCCCCAGTCGGAGCTGGTTAATGTGGCCCGGGAAAGGGAAGTTTGGGGTCCCCTGCTGGAGCTGCTACCCCCGCGACCCGACCCCGGATAAGCAGATGAAGATGGATGGATGGATGGACCATATTTTTGTTCTACTGCACATTGCTGCAGCTCCTCCTTTCACACGCTGTCAGGTTTCTTTTTTAGCTACAGAGTAAGACCTCTTAACTTCTGTAACATCTCTGTTGTCAGTTGCACATGCGCAGTAGCTAGGTAAGGATTACATGAGCTAGCTCCAACTTCGGCCTGTACAAGGCAGGATTAGCCGGGAGACTTCTTTTAAACGAGGGCACATTTCCAACTTTGCATGGAATACCTGCAGAATAGGGACATGTAAGTAGTTCTATACAATTTATTTTGTAGATTAGGGTGAATTTGTATGTGTTGTAGCAGTGTTTTGCCATTGAGAATGAGCTAGCATGCTAGCACTAGCATGCTAACAGTTAGCCCCCTAGGCCCCTCGTCTCGGCTAGTGACGTAGAAAGCCGTGCAGATTTTGAACAGCTTGCCCAGAGACTGAAGGGAGGACACATTCAGAAACCGTATCTCACTCAAAACAGCATGGATGTTTGTTTTTTCAAAGTTTGTATGCGTGTGGAAGTACCAGAGACACAAAATAACACCCCAAATACCAGAAAAAGTGTTTTTTTTTCATAATATGGGCACTTTAAATACAAAGTGCTCATTAGAACATGGCGATATTCACAAGTTATGCTTGTGTCAGATTTCTCAGTATATTGTAGGTAAATACACTATGATGTAAGCCCTACAATATTTTGGAGTTATTGAGTAAAAAAAAAAAAAACACATGTTGTCATCAAAATAAGATGTTATGTGAAGTAATTTCTATGTGCGTAATAATTTTCATGCCCTGACCTCAACACACAGTTGCTAATTCAGCTAATTAGGTTAGCGTGGCTAAAAAGCAGTTCTGTCCACAACTTTGTTTTAGATTGATCTCAACAGCTATTGGATAGATGGTCGGTTATAACATTTGCTACAGGTATCTATTGTGCCCAGAGGATGAATCATAAGCCCATTTCACACATTCAGTGTATCACTGAAATGTTCAAGAACATTTTCTGATATTTAGAGAAATCTGTACTACCAATTTCCCACCTCCAGACGTAGTAGCATTTCAGGGAAAAGGACACGGCTTTGTTGTGAATGCAATAACATTACAGAGACAAGTAATGTATGCGATTTAGCAAGTGCTAGCATGCTAACATGCTCAACTTGAACATGGTAAACATTGTAACTGCTTAGCATTAGCATAGCTTTGTCATTGTGAGCATGTTAGCATGCTAAAGTTAGCATTAAACTTAAAGCATCATAGTATTAACTACAGCTTCACAGAAGTCTGTCTTGTTTATTTGTGAATTTGCTTCATTTTACATTGCGGAAAGTGACAGAATATGACCGATGATGGGACAGTGTGTTACCTTAGGTGCAGTGCAACGTTTAAGGTCCATGATTCCATGAACAGATAGATAAAAGTTATGTTGATTTTCCTTCTCCCTGTGCCACATTAAATCCCACAGCAGTAAAATGTGGCAACACATGAAATGTATATTCTCCTCACATACTTTGGGAAACTTATTTTTATATGGATATATGCATATATTATAGCATTAAAGAGTTGTAATAATAGGTTAACAGAAGTCCGAATCCTAGCCACATTAAGTTTAGTCCAGTAAAATGACAACACATTCATCAAAATGACATAAATGCATTGCTTTCAGGACTTGATGTACATGTATGTAGTGTAACAACACCCGACTGGAATTAGTTTTTGATAATTGAAATTAGTGTGTGTGTGTGTGTGTGTGCGTGCATGCGTGCGTGCGTGCGTGCGTGCGTGCGTGCGTGTGTGTGTGGAGAGAGAGAGAGAGAGAGAGAGAGAAAGCAAAGGAAATGAACACATTGGGTGGTTCCCTGTCATCCATGCCATAAATCTTCTTTTCAACACTACCTCACACTATATTTGATTTGTATCCTTCACGCCAGCCTACTGACAAGAGTAGATAGTGTAATATGTGTTTGGTTTTAAAAAGTTTGAAACTGAAGTTGCTGATGCATATGATTCCCAGAACTCAAATTTAGCGTTTCAGTGCCAATGCTCACCCAAATGTCAGTACAGACATGTAGGAATCCTCTAAAACCCATTATGGGCTCTGACTAATATTTGGTGAAGGACTTCTCTGTTCTATTTCCCTGTTTGGACCTTATTTCCATGTATACCAGCTACCACAGTGTGAGATCTTGTGGCGGTCATGTGTGCTTGTCCAGGTGTACAATGTTAGCATGAAAAAAGGAGTTCGAGACAACCTAGATCCCCATCTCCTCAAAATGGCCACCCTTGACGATTTACAGAGCGATATTAACAGCCAAACCCTTGAGACCCTCTGAACACACCGTTTTGTGTTTTTTTTCTGGCAGCTGGGACTTACACATCTCAGGAAATGGCTCTCAAACTTTTTACGTCTACAAGGACATAATGTACTTTGTCTTCCTTCTGCCCTCACTGATGTGAAGAAGCAGTACTGCAGTGTTCTCCGCGCCGGAACACAGATGTGTGTGTAGAATTACGTGCACGGGTGTGTGCACATGCCATACGTGTGTGCGTTAGCCGGAGAGGACGCAGGTGCGGCCTGTGCGTATCACTGCGTCAGGATTGATTAGTTCCAGAGACAGAGACAAGATGTGGAGATCCAGCAGCATACTGTCAAAACAACAGGCTCCTCTCCAGACAGCTGGATTTCCACTCAGACCATCACATGGACAAAATGCATGCTTAGGGGTGAAGGACTCTATGGGACACTATTTATAGGTGAGTTTTGTGCGATCCATTGTGCGCTCAGAGCTCTTTTGGGCAGTACTTGCTGCTGCCAGAAGATCAATGTCATGCAAAAGAACGATAGAGAAGAATTATTAATTTGACCTATGGAGAGGTGATTCCAGCTGATTTAACACAGACTGACAGCCATAACGGAGGTCCTCAACTGGATGAGCCACAATGCCGGTGAACAGATTGCATATCTAAATGTACAGCTTGGTTTCATCAACGGACTTTAACATGTGCAGTTAAATTGTAAGCTGATTTGACAGGGAAATAATCAGATTTCATCACATATCAAATATATCCCAATGTGGGGGTTGGGACCCACTTCCCCTGTTTTGTCAGGAACGTACTTCAGCTGGTCTGCCACATTCTCAACCATCATGTTTCATTGCAGTGATTTGGGGGCTTTTTAAGGTCTTCACACTCCCCATCCAATCTGAATGTAGATGTGTTTCTTACTTACTGTAGCTGCTGCTGCCAGAGGCTCCACACTCCAGCCTCCACCTGCTTTAGCACCACTCTGTGTATGCACCTTGGATGGTGCTAACAATTACATTATACCCACTGGGTGTATATTTGCATGTTGTTTATCATGTTTTCACATTGTTCTGCTGTGTTGCTGCAGCAGGGATTCTTCCCAAGAGGAGAAGTATACCGCCAAGTCAGATTGGATGGTCATGTCATTTGCCATATGATGTAAGTGTTTCTGACAAAACTGAATTTAACCACACACACGTTGTCAGGCTGCTCTCTCAGCATGCAATAAGATAAATACAAAGTCTAAAATGGTGTGGTCCAAGGGTGAGGGAAATGTGTCAGCACCATAGGATTACATAGAGACATGACTGGAAACAGGCATTGAAATACTGCAGTGGAAAGTAATGGTAGGGACATATTGTTTAATTCAGGCTGCGGTAGAGGAACATCAGAATCACATCAGTGTCCCCAACTAATCTGCTTGTCAGACTTTTTTTTGGACACAGCTAATTTTTCATCAGAACCTCCATTATGGCACCAGTTGCCAGGAGATTTATGACGCAACTGCAGAGCCTCTACATCTGGGCAGGTTTCTGATCTGCCCGTGCTGTGGCCATGTTGATGGAGTATACAGCGACCCTCTCCCCAAAAACACAGACTGCACTGCTCTGCTCATCTTTCATCTCTCAGTTACAAAATCTATATAAACTTCTAGCCCTGATGAATCAGGGACCAACCATTACAAAATAAGCACAATGACCATCAGTTTCGATAAGGAGAAGCCAACATGAAAGAAGAATGACTGAAATCAATAAGTAGTCTAGAATTTGCAGAAAAGCTTTCTTTATTACATTTCATTTGGAAATGATCTCCTCATATGCCGCATATGTTGCATTCAACCTGATGTCTAGGCTGGTGGAGGACTGGAGAGCACATTGACATTAAAGGTCCCATGTTGTAAAAAATGAGAGTTCCATGTTTTTTTATTAATTTTAAAGCAAGTCGAGGTTAATACTGTGAAAGTATCAAAACGCTTAAACCGCAGGGAAATACACACATACTGTATATTCGATAGCAAACAGCAAATTAAACAGAAAACCTCATCCCAAGTGTTTCTATTTACAAGAATGACTGTTTACAGATAGATTGCAATTTGCAGTTTTTTCTCCAGGAGCTTCTGTGATTTCTTGAACACAGTTTGAGTTTGACATTTTTACAACATTGTTTTTTTTGGTTGCATATCTAACTTCAGGCAAAAGTAGAAAGTATGTAATATCTATACAGTATCCTCTAGTTTTGACTCTATTTCAACTTTAAAGTACACCATGTATCTTGTTTTCTCAGTTTCTCAACTTATACTGCCGATATTTACTGCTATGAGTTCATGCATCCTACCCTTATTTGCTATAGACTCATTTCCAAACACCTCATCAATACATTCTTGGCAGCTGCTGCCATGTATTTCAAGTAGCCACAGCCACGCTCTTATTTCTATCATGTTAATGTACTAATCTCACTACATAAGAGCATGTACGTATATCAGAAACCTGGATGGCAGTATGTCTGGTTGTTTAACAATACTTCACTGTGTTAAGTAGATATTTATACTGAAAAACTCTTATCAGTTTACGTCTTTGCGCCCATGCCAGTTTCCACTGAACATGAGCATACTGCAGCGGAGCTCTTCACATATTTGCTGTGCAAGCTGTCTAGAACCTAAGTATGTAGTTCGAACAAGAACCGACACACCTACGCTATCCTTCACCACAGATTTAGATGCCTTGTGAAAGCACACAGATTGGTTCACACAGAAAGATGTATTTCAAGAGTGTGTGTCTCAGTTTGTCAGACTTCACTCACAATGACGCTCATTACCATGCTAAAAGGATCTTTTTGCTATATTTTGAGTGCCATCAGTCAGCTCTTTCTTGGGCAGACCACCCCCTGCAGCACACTTGTCCAGCTTGTAATTTATCTCTGCACTGCGGGAATGGCTGATTAAGTTCCTCAGAGACCCATTAGAGCAGGCAACCTGTCCCACTCAGCCACTGCCACCATCCATCACGCAGATCTAGAACACGAATACCATGCTCAAGTCTACCCCAGTCTGCTTTATTATACCCTCATGTCAAAAACCAGTAAAAAGTCTGCTGCTAACAACTCTGGACATTTCCTTTAAAAAAAAACTTTCATAATAACAGAAATGGGACACCAGTGGGTGAGCGTGGAAGGAGCAACAGGTCTCGTATCAGTAGGGTTTGGTTAGCCAGGTTTGACACCTCCCCCCCTCGGTGCTGCTCCATATCTCTTCTCCCACGGTAGCTGACCCGGGTAGCTGGGTCTTGGACAGACAGAAGGCTGCTGTGTGTTATTCTACCCTCGACTCTGGTGAAGGAGGTAATTTGCAAATAGGCATCAGGACGCTCAGCACCAGGGTTCCAGCCTAGAGGCCCACTGACAGGTCTGATATGAATTCCAATGCAAAATCTCTCAAAGCTGTGGTTTGGACATCTAGCAGTGGGCCTGACTGAGCTCAAGACGAATCCTGGGGGCTGTTTATTCTGATAAAGAAAGTATGTTTCCCCTTTTTGATTCAAATGTAAAATTAGAGTATACGCTGAGAACACTAAGTTTGTTTAAAGCATTGAAAGGTTATTAAGGCATCTGAGGAAATGCTTCGCAGTTATGCTATTTATTGCTTTTAAAGCTGAAATCAATCTCTTGTGCATTCGTTTTTACAATCAACATTTTTTCTCATGGACTCAGCTCATATGACAGACTCTTGATAATGCCTTTGGATCTGGCCCCTCAGAGGTATCAGCATGCACAAACCATTTAACGCTAACAATTCTAGTTGATGAAGTAAAATAGCGGCCTAAGTTTTATTTTGTTGCAATGATGAAGTGTTTGTCTGACTGAAATACATTCAGTACTGTTAGAATAATTAACAGAAGCGACCACATTGCGATTCATTGTTTGCCAAGACGTGTCTGTGTTTTTCATCTGTTTCAGCAACCTAAACCTCGCACACACCACTCTCTCCACTCACACGCAAATGTGTCTCCTGTCAAAAATTCCCTTTTTTCCTCTTAAGCCAAAGTTGCAAATCAGCTCTTTTTCAAACATTGCCGATAGCCTCATTACATGCCTGATTGTAATTGATGCTTTTGATTGTGTCAAGCTCTGCCATCCACAGCCACACAACTAGCTCGAGGCCATAGACCTTCATCATGCAAGGAGAAATCCCCAAAACAGCACGCACAACTGCTTCTGTTGTGTATCAAACCAGACAGCGGAGAAAACGAACAAAGTCTCCATTTACACCAACAGCAAAACTGTTGATGCTGTTCATTTACAGCAGTGTGTAAGACTGATCAGGAAATGCCTCGTAAACACCCTCCCATGTTTGTGACATATGTATGCAGTGTAGTAGATGGCTGCAAACAGTTTTATCAGAACTGTCTGAAATGTAATCCCACAGTGAAATGTGTGGTACAATGTAAACTTATTTCTAAGCATAGCACACATAATAAACAGCTTAAAGCTTTAGTACGTAACTTTTTGATATTAATGAATGTCCGTTACATTCAATCCATTGCCAAATGAGTTGATACAAAGCTAATTAAGACTATCAGCTCAACAAAACTCTCTCTGTATTTCTCAGTATGGCTATGTTCAGAAGATTGTGGTGTCCGGTGACTCTGCTGCGCAGAAACTCGAGAGAAGATAATTATCTCTTCTGAAGAGTCCATCATGTTTTTTTAATCCTCCGTGTCCTCCTTGGCTACTAGCAACCGCGTGGAGGAGGGGGGGCGCTGCACGGTCACGTAAGGCTTGTATCATGTGAACGCGCCAACAGTTTTGTTGTCCTTACTTAGAATTCCTTACGGGGGCCGCAGAAACTACGCACTATAGCTTTAATCTAAAATAAAAATACAACAAATTTACTTACCTCATATTAAATTCAACCATTTCTTTGTAAGGAGTTTATGACTCTGCTGTTATTGCAGTAATTTTATATTTTTTTGTCACCAACCCAGAGGTAAGGAACAGTAACCATGTTTCATTCATCATATCGATAGTTACGTATTGTTACTCAAGATTCTATGACTATAAGCATAGCCCTCTAAGAGCTGTTGCTATTGGGTTTATCCCTCGCGCACGCGCAGTCGTGAAGATTTCTTTCGCGCCCTTGTGCCCTCACGGGCCTCTTACGTCCGCAGTTACTGTATATTACAGCTGCGAGACCAGCGATCTGCTCCCAACATCAGAATTTTTCTTCAGCCAATGTTAGTGAAGCAGGTGGCCTAGATCTTAGAGGGATATGCCTAGACTCTGGAGTTACAATACGTAACTATCGTTCTATTTCATATAGGCTTCGCCCTCTAAGAGCTGTTGCTATTGGGTTAAGGGCGAAGCAGATGTAGTCAGTGCCACCTGTGACACCAAAATCCACAAGCAGATAGCATAGACTAGATCCTCTTCCTTACTCCTTCCTCTACTAGGCTTCCTCTTCTATCTTTTTTATGTTGCCTTTCTTTAATTTCTTATACTGCACTATGAATTTTATTCTCATATTTTATCTGATTTTACTTTTGTTTTCTTTTTATTGTTTTTAATTGCTTTTAATGTTTTATGTAAAGCACTTTGAATTGTGCTGAAATGCTGAAATGTGCTATATAAATAAAATTGCCTTGCCTTGCCTTGCCTTCCTTTTCACACTGTACAGTTTTTTTTTATGTAACAAAATTATATTGCTTGCTTAAAAATCTGATAGGCTATCTCTTTGACTGGCCTGCTTAATGTTGAGGCCCTGCCGCATGGATTCTGAAGGTGCTCCATAATTAAGATTAAAATCATCATTAATTAATGCAAAGCACATTCCTCACAGCACTGTGGTGCAGGAGGATGGAGACATAGCATACCAGATCTAATAGCGCATCACATGTCGTTAAGTGCGGATAAGACAAAGTGATTCATGGAGCCATATCGCGCAATGAAAGCGGATGAAAAAAGGCACGGAGATGCTTATGACGCCGTTGAGCAGATGTCAGCCACTGTCATACCTCTGAGGAGGGCCGTGGGTGCTGATAACGCACTCGTGGAGTGGATGCCGTAATCCTCTTCTGTTTCGAACTCCAGTTCTCCCAACAGGGAGGAGGGAGAGCCCCCAGAGAACCATCTCTGGGGGGATACAAGTCAGTGGACTCTTGCCTGCCAAAGAGATCCCCTGCTTCAGGGATGTCTGAGTGTCACCGCTGGTGGTATCCTTACCTTACCTGACTGTCCGCCTGGCTGCCATCGCCTGCCACTTCAGTTCCTCGGTAAGGGGGCGGAGAACTGCTGGCGGTCGGCGGGGTGCCAGCCGGGTGAAAGGGGCCGAGGCACGCCTCACAGCTCGGGTGGAGATCTGGCGGCAGGATGTAGCTGGTCCGTCAGTCGGTTAAACAGGTGGACACCGCTGTTCTTCGAAGTCTTCAAACTGCTTGTCGCTGAAGAAATATAGGGAGCAGATCTCTGGTCTTGCAGCTGTAATATACAGTAACTATATAGGCTTCTTAGAGGGCGTAGACTATACCATATAGAACATTTCATTCATCATATCATTCATCAAGTTAGTGGATATGGCGTGTTATTCTGGGAAGAGCAAAAAGGAGCTCTGGAAGCAATCAGAAGATGTTTAAAATTTGGCAAAATGATATTCACTTAATGCTGAGTATAAAATGGAACAGAGGCAGCTGGTGGTTAACTGCTTACTATCGTGGCCATCAGGCTGTCAGTTTTAAACCAGTCATATGTCTTCATTGGCTTGAGCCACGGTGCTTTACTAGGCTTTGAGTGTGTTTTTGATAATAAGAGTTCTACGTCTTGGTGAATGTGTCCGGCACCATGAACTGCCTCTCACAGTCTTTATTTTAACAGTTGTCTTAGAAATTTAAGCATTCACTTTTGTGTATATTTAAAGGTGCCCTGCCACACATATTCCATTACTTTGTGGTAATGTCTGAAGTTCTACCATGGGCTCTAACATTTCTTGTGGAAAAACGCCTCGGTTACCTTGTTTCAAGCCATTCTAAATTGGTATAGAAAGCCTGCAGGAAGACTCAGCTCAATTTGTGCCAGTTCTCATTAATATTCAACAAGCTAAGCTGCTTGACTCTGATTGGCTAACAGCTAGCCAATGAGAGCCTGGCTATCAGCATCCTTTACCCAGCGGAACTGGGCGAGCTCATTAATAGTAATGAGCTCAGGCAACATGATGTCAGACTGACCAGCTTTTGTAAATGGCCTGATTTCTTTCTTTTCAGTGGTTCATTTTCACATTCACAACATAACACAAACACATATGGACCTAACAAAAATGCAACTAAAAACGGTTTTGTGTGGCAGGGCACCTTTAAGTTTGTTTTTAATTTTTGTGAATCCTCTTGGTGTGTTGTGACCAAAAATGTCTGTTAGTCTGATGTCCAACACAAGTGCTAAGGCTTAGTGACGTACAGCAATTCGGCATAAAATAACATCTTCATCAAAAAAAGTCTCTTCCTCTCTACTCTTCCCAGCTATCTAACATGAACAGATGGAGTTCATTGAGTTAAAAGTAAATACACTTAATCAGCATCGTCCATGTAACATACTGTATGTATGTACTATATGTGGGCATAAAACATCCAGGAGTGGCTTTTTTACTTGGTTAGACACGACTTCTGTTTCTTTCAGCAGACTGGATGCAAAATTGATTATGGTTTATTACACATTCACTGAAACTCTGTGTACATCTTTTTTCAATGTTCTCCATGAGAACTTTCTAGCATAATCTACAGTGTTTTCTCACCCAAATGACTTATTATTTTACCTATTATTTTCACATTTGAACTGCAACATGCATTACAGGAGATAATGCACTCTGGCACTTTTGACAAAGCAAATTTAGTTTAGTCATTTCTTATCAGTCAAAAGTAGGAGCTTGGATATTAGAGTGTTTCAGTCACAACTGATGTGACTCAGGTTGTCAGGACAGCTCAATTTTTGTCAGTGAAGGTTGATAATTCTGTAGGAAAAGTATGACGTTTAACTTTTCACAGCATAAGCCAGACCCTCCTCCGCAGTGCTGTGGAGGAAGGTCTGGCAATGCAAGACTATACCCCTCAACCTTTTCCAAACAGAGTATTTCCACTTCCAAATGAGAACGCATCTGACACGTACAATCTCGTGTTTTGTGCAACGTGTGAAAGGGCAACTCTCGACAATGTCCGGAACCGATTCTCCAGACATTGTCCAGAGTTCATATGAGAAAAAGGTCCTGTGATAGTCTGGCGACCTGTCCAGGGTGTACTCTGCCTCTCGCCCAATGTCAGCTGGGATCGACTCCAGCCCCCTCACGACCCTGCATGGGATAAGCAGTTACAGATAATATATGGATGGATGGATATTTACAGAGGGACACAAGAAAGCCTTTGGGTAACACCACATTTTCATTTAGAATGTAATGAAGTAGTAGAAAGAAATTAATTAATTAATGTTAAATATTATGCTGAATACAGTTCCTATTACATGTAAGTCTCAGCTGATTGGCTGTTTGTCCAAGCAGATGTGAGTGTGAGTTAGAAATGTTCAGGAAATTAATTAGAGGGATTTAGATCATTTTAACCAAAGTCAAATCATTACTGGTCACACACGGAAGTGGATTTCCTCTCGATTTGCAAAATCAACAGAGAGATTGCCTTGGTCACACAAGAGGTCAGAGGTGACTTGTGTTAAACGTCCTTCATTGCCTTCTGTTTTGGGCTGTGAAGATGAAATTGAAATGTGAAATGCATTAGTGACTATTTTTTATCCGCACGGTTTGTACAAAAATACATTCTGTTTTCTGTTTTGAACCACCCGAGGGGACCTTAAAAACAAGACTGCTTTAATATGAGTCTTACAGGAGCAGATTAGTTTCAGACATTCTGACAGCTGGGCGTAAATGGAAGACTTTTGATTTGATTTATCTCATAAATTACACTCAACCCAAAGGGCTCTGTTACTTAGAAACTTACAGTAACTGTTTGCATCCCAGCAGGATCCATTCAGCTTGCCCACTGTAACAGCCCAGCCTTAGGAAAGAAGCATAATGTTTTAATAACAGCAATAATGTATCAAAGATGGTTCTTTTTAAGCTCTCTGTCATCATACAGTGTCTCACACATCACAACATCTTTGATATTAAAAGTTGTGGTCTAATCTTTTGCAGATACTTTTACATTGGAATTTAAAATCCACCTACCAGTTGGTCAGAGGATGGAAGCGCTGCAGCACCAACAGCACAACAACAAACAATCAGTTTAAAGGTTAAATCCATGCTTAATCAAAAAGGGCAGATTGCTGCTACTGTGTTTCACTGTGGATCCTTAATGGTTTTTCTGATTTGTTTTTTTTCCCCACAGGAAACTGAAACGGCCTGCTGAATTTACAAGCAGTGAATTTTAGAGTGATTCTGTCTTATTTTATTTGAATGCGCCAAAACATGCGGCACCTGGACAAAGAGTTTCATTGTGAGAGTGCTTCTTTGTAATGACCCCAGGTATGGGTTGACTCACAGAGCAGCTCTTTGTTTGATGGACACCTGGAGGAAATAGTGACGGAGGATGGAGGTGGTACAGAGGCAGGACTGCTCTGTGGTTCGAAGACTCCACTTCTCCTTGTTTTCTGTATAATTTACTGTGATTAACAGCCCTGCTTGGACTGAATGAGCTACTGGACAGTATGTAAACATTAATTACGTGAAACTGTGTTGGTCACTCCAATTAATTAAGATTATATCAATAAGAAACCAAAGCTATGGCATCACAGCCATCCAAAAATCCTTTTTTGACATCATTTCCACTGTGGTTGCCAGACCTCTGACCTGGCAACACTGTCCAGTGAACTGTGAGGAGCTAAAAATGTTTCCCTGCAATTATATGTTCACCACAATTTCCTAGGATTCCCAGGAGATCATAAATCACTGTCAGTCAACTAAAAACACTTGTGTTAATACAACATCAACAGCAAATGACCCTTTAAATGAACATCTGGGGGCCATATTGGGAAAACGTCCCCATTAGCTCGCTGTGCAACAAAAGGTTGTGTTGGTGATTCACAACTGACTAAACAAAAAGGTACAGGTGAGATATTTAAACAAGATTTTATATTCTGCCACAGAGGGAGCAGACTGCCCTGCCTTGCTCAAGGGTATTGTTAAAATAGTTGCTGAAAGAAGGTTGAGCCAGACTTTTTTGATTTCTTGCCCTTTTCGTTGTTAGTTGAGGGAATTAATGCTGTGACCTTTTGTTCACACCCCAGTTTTGTAACCTTAGAGTACCGCCACTACGCCATATTCCGCTAACTCACATGGAATGTACAGTATGTGACTGAAGAATATGTTCAGAGTTGATATTTGGCATCTAAGCTCTGACCTCGTCACTCCCCAGAAGGATACATCAAGCTCCACACAGCAGGGATTGGGAAGTGACGGTAATGACTTCTCCCCCGGGGAACATAGACTTAGATCCTACAGGTGGAGGTGGGGCTTATGAAGTGCAGTGGTGGCAGCAGCAGTAGCAGCAAATTAGAATCAGGGCACAGTGTCAGCGCTGGAGTATGGTCTGGCTACACCACCTAACTTTTATTGGATAGGGTAAAAAAACACTCTGGCTTGTTTGTATATCTTTAAATGAATCACAACCGTCCTGGGCAGTGCTAAGCCCCGATAGCAGAGATAGCAAGAGGAGAGGGACATCCGATGCGTCTCACATGCCGGCCGGATGTCAGACTTTATCCCAGCTATGTCCAACCGTTGAGCTTTTTAACGTGAACATGCCCAGGTCAGACATAGACACAGACAGATGAGACACAATTTTGCCAACAGCACACGTAGGCCTACTGCTCACAACACAATGAGGTATCTCAGTTAATATTCATGAATTTTCTTGGTATGTGGCCTACATATCTAAGTAATAATATTAAAAGACTTTGAGTGAGTTTTGTGTGGGACCAACTTTATTTTTCAGAATTAAAGCATTCTTTTGGAAAATGCACCCACTGAACTTGTGAAAAACTTTGTGAAAAGGTATTTTTCATTGCATGGCACTAAACGAATTATTTGGAACTGCTGCCACAGTTATGGTAACACTTTACGGTAAGGGTACATGAATTATGAATTCATGCATGAATTAATTCATGATTTGTGCATTACTTCATTCCTTTTTATCTTATGAATCATCAGGAATTGACATGAGTTCATAGCCTCTCATTCATGACCTCATGCATGAACAACACATCATCTAAATCATTAGGTCAATTCCAAATTCATTTCCTTTTTTCTGATATGAAGATGAGACGTGTGTGATTCGAACATCTCACTTTTACCAACAAAACGTACAGCGAAATGCCGTGCAAAACATTTCTGTATACATTTTAACATTAAGTACGCTGTAATGTTTTTTCACTCTAAAGTCGCTGAAAGCTGCTGCTGTTTAAATCCTGTCGGCTCTCTGCAGCGGGCGGGGCTGCTGCTCAGTTCCCACTGATGCGCGCGCGCACACACAGACACACACACAGAAACACACATGGTGGATGCAGGAAAAACCAGAGATGAGACGACACAATGACCTAAATTGAGGACAGCTCCTGCAAAATCAGGCATTTTGGGCCGCAACAATCTCAAAAAAAGGTGGCGAAATCCTCGAGGGACTGGTTAAAACGAGACAGATAAGGCATTGCGACAATGTTTGCAAATATATTGTAACGCTGGTTGCACAGATTATGCAGACGCAGACAGCTACGATTGACTGACACACACACAAATTGTTAAAATCATATGCTATATAACCATTGTTATTTTGGTGTAACCATAATCTTTCCCTAACTTGAACCATGCAGACATTTTTCAAAACCTTTCTATTTGACATTTAAAAAACATTGTCAGTGAATGTATTCCATGGTTTTGCAGAATTGTCCAAGTTTTATATTCTTGTTTGGCAAGAGGGTTGGAACAGTATGTTATGTGAGAGTAACAATGGACTCAAGTTGACTGAATAGCTCACAGGCCTTGTATCATAAACACCAGCACTGCATGTGAATGGTATGTGTTCTTACTGTTTGATTTTATGGAAACAAAACATTGCAATCAGTAAAACATGATCCAAACCATCTTCTGTTCACGATCCAACTCAAATGGTTCAAATTTAGTAGAAAAGATTATAGTGTAAATCTGTAAGGTAAACACAAACATTCTGCAGTGCCTGCCGCCTTTGTAATTGACACATGTGAGCTCATGGTTTCTTCGGAGGGGATACGTTGGGTAGCAGATGATGAAAATAAGGACTGGGAAAAGAGACAAAGAGTTGAATCGTGCCAAAATATGTTGCTTTTTTTTTTTACCATTCATTACAATGGTAATTAAAAGACATTTTCTAATACCATTTTCAGGGTTTGCTCTTTGACATTATCTACCACCATGTCAACCTCCCCAGCTGGATCTTTATGTGCCTGAGGTTATCACAGTTCAAATTAACCAATCACAGCAAGATTATCCAACAAGTGAGCAAAACGAACCTTGGAAAACTTCCAAGGGTAGATCTGAGAAGCTTTTGTCTTGGTCGACTAAAGAAGCATGAGTTTGTTTAATCTTCAGCACTGAGCCAAAGTGGATGGCTGCTGGTGTGCAGACCTTATCCAAGATGATTATATATTTCCACCATGTAATCATCTCTTCTAATCACAAGATAGGCCTCTCTACTTTGGGCATCATACTTAAATGCAATTACATTAACTGTCTGGTCAAATGTTAAATTCTTGAGAGCGTGTTTATACACAAGAAATGTGAGCTCACGTTTTGTTTATGTTAACATTTTGCCAGATATAGCGATCTGAGTTCAGGGCAGCAAGGTAACTATTGCTACGGGGTGATTGTGGTTTGTTGTTTCCGAGGAGGACAGAGGTAAAAACAGAAAACCACCGTATGTAGGTATTTAACTGAAATGATCCTCTGCAGAATGTTCGGAAGTGAACTAGGAGGGAGATGCAATAAGTACAATGCAAGTGAAAAGAATGTTTTTTGTGTGTCCAACTCCAAGCATTATAAGTCTGATAAAGATACTTTTACACATGTACTTCTTATTATATTGTATGGTCTTACATTATCACACTTTCTGACTAAAAGTGTGACTTAACAGCTGGATGAGTTGTACTGTTTTAACTCCCAGATTATAATTATGCCTATAATCAAGCATGACTCCCATTCTCACCCAGATTACAGCCTACAGCATACATCCCTTTACATTAATCAAACATATTAGTTCTCAGTCGGTGTACTCCTCACTTATCAGAACACACTTGTCTGCACTATACTAACTGACATCATCAAGAATCTGATGCTCCACCATCCGTGTTTTATCATAAACATCTCCTCCCAAGATAACTCCTTTCACTGCTCATAATTTATTCGATAAACAATCCCAAAGGTTGAAATGGGTGGGGGGGGGGGGATAGGAACGCATGAAACAGGTCTGGTTTTGTAATCAGCTCTAACAGATGTCCACGGCTTTGTCCCAAGAAAGAAAAGCATTGGGAAATAAATGCAGCTTATCACTTAAAAGGTTCCCTCCCAGTGGGCAGGATGCTCCATTTGTTATGAACATGAAAAAGTAAAACCGATTTTCATTGCTGAGAAACGCTCATCCATCATTCCATGGTATGACAGTGGAGACGGTGGGCGTATATGCAGATGTGATAGATCTTCCTCTTTCGTCACTGTGATATTTGCCAGGTTTTATCCTTCCATTGGCTGTGAGTACATTAGTGAGAGGATCAGCTACATTTAAATACAGTTTGTATTTATGTGTCCCTGAGGCAAACTTTGCTTAGTAGCAGAACAAAACTTCCAAATAACAGTGATAGAATTGGTCAAACTGTAAGAAAGTTGATGTCAATAAATATAAGAAAAATAGGGGTAGTGACAATAATCTGATACATTAGCACACACAACAGGAAGAAAGTGTGCTTTGGCAATGTTCTTGCTGAACTTGTGTGCAGTATTCGCACATCAACAAAAAAAACCTGAAAGCTGACAGGAGTTGAGAAAAGTTTTTATCGACATACCTCATTTTTATTTTTATTTTTTATCATTTTTATTTTAAACAATGAATTATTGCCATAATGTGAAGCATGGTCAAGTGCCAATCTAAACCATAGAATATAAGCCTGACATAAAGTAGAATTGTTGTGAAGCAGAATAATGTAATATTAAACATTATCATAGTAAATATTAACAACTATTTCCTCAAAGTTTCCAAAGTGCCCCTACTGTATCATCACATTTATTTTAGACTGCTTTGGAAGGTACGTGTAACACACAGATGCAACACAAACCAGACTATTGAAACAATTCAGAGCTTACGGAACAAAAACAATACAGTATGTTGGCTCTTTAGCTGACAAAAAATGAAAAACAAATGCAAATCTTAAAATAAACAGAGCTTGAGAGATTGTGGGAACACTACATTTCTATAGTTTTCAGGGATTTTTTTTCTCACCCACACCTGGGTGACAAACTGGCAAAAATCATCATTTCACTTGACTTCACCATCCAACACAAGCACAGCCAACCCTTTTAGTGTGTTTGGTTTTCCGTGAATTTGAGACCACATTCCCATGTGGGCGTTGTTCATTATGAATAGATTTATGCATTTGAAGTCTCCCCTCTCTCATGTTTGATACATCGCAGAAGGCTTTTTAACAAAGGTCACAGAATAATGTTCATTACGGAACAAAAAAAGAAAGCTATGTTATATTAAAAATGCATGCTGTGTGAAATCCTCCATGTTCCTCTAAAAACACATTGCACTGCATCTGACCCATTGTGACACTTGTTGCATTATTTATCATTCATGAATAATGAACCGAACATCACAACAACCCTGAACATCCCTGTGAGATAGCAGATAAAAATGTGAACAGTTCATTTTAGGGCAGCAAGAGGATTATTAATTTGTTCTTGTCTAGCTGCTTTCAAAGCCACACACTGCAAGAAAATTAAAATGTAAATGCTCTACTTTGAAAGCTGAAAATGATTTAAATATTTACATCTTGTAAACTATTCTTGTTCAAGTGAATCTTATTGCATCTAACGTCGCCATTTTTCTGACACTCCGGATAGTTATTCAACCATGCAGGTAATGTAACCAGTAATTGCTTTTGAAAAAGACCATTTATGCCTCCATTAAAGACCAGTTTTCAACCAAGTTAAATTAATAATGTTGGCTTGTTTTTATCTGGGAGTCACCAGACATTTTAGGATATGGACTGTTGAGCAGCTTGGCCGTCATATCATTGCTCTGTTCGTTTAACCAAGAGAGCAAATAGGATAGTAAGAAAACCCCCAAAAATCCAAACAGTGCTTTTGGAAATGCTGTTTTTATAATTTTTCCTCCCAACATTGCACCATGGTATCTAACATCTTCTTAAAGGAATAGTTTGACGTTTGCTTTCTTGCCAAGAGTTAGATGAGAAGAGTGATACTACTGTCATGTCTGGGTAGTAAATATAAAGCTACAACCAGATGCCAATTAGTTTAGCTTATAGTCTTATATGTAAAAGGGCTGCCAACTCTCATACATTGACCATGAGACTCACGTAAGCAAGGCAAGACAGTTTTATTAAATAACACATTTCAGCAACAAGGCAATTGAAAGTGATTTACATAAAAAATGAAAGAGCAGTTAAAAACAATTAAAAACGTTCATTACAATGAATATAAAAAAAGCTAAAACAGAATAAAGAAAATGAAGACGTATGCAATGCAAGAATAAAGGTTACAGTAGCCTACACTGGAGAAAGAAGAAATCAACAATTACTTTAAAAAGGCAGTATCAAAAAGAAAAAAGTGTAATTAACTTATCTTAATCTAATTGGCACTTATCGCATACTCTCATGCCACACGTCCATTTTCTTCCACAATGAAAAACAAACATTGCAGGGCAAAAGGACATTGACAGCGCAGCAGCAGCGCCGTAAAACGCTGCGTTCATGTGAGCCGTCGTTTACGAAAACTCGCTCGAGTCAGCCGCCGCTTGGATTTTGATGCATGTCTATTCCTGCTGTTACAGTAGTAACCAGTACTTGGAGCAGCCAAAAAAGGACAAAGAAAGAATCGCATCACAGCAACAATTTCTCACATTTTATATACCAGATAATAAGCAAATAAGTCCTATTTGACAATAATAGGTTTGTCGAGGTGTGCAATGGGTTTTTGGGAAAATTAAAGGGGAAGTTATCTCAAATTCACTATAGCATTCAATTTCCTCATATTTAAACATTATGTTAATAAACGTTATGTTCATCATTAAAACATAACTCTCGCCAAAATGCAACCTAGGGTCTTTTTGTGAATGTACCCGAGTCAAACTTTTATTTAAAAGCATATTTAGGACGGAATCACCATTTTTAAGATTTACCGTGTTTTTGTTTTTCGGTCAAATGGCCTTTTGAATGGGAGTGCTAGGGGCACTTTTATGCTAGCTTCAAAATAGCTATTTTTAAAACACTAAGAAGGCTCGACACAACATGAAACTTTGCTCAAAGTATCACCAGGGGCTCTACACCTTAACGAAAGCATTGACATTGTTTGTGTACCCAGAGTTTACTAAAAAGAAAGGTTTTGAACAACTCACCGTAGGTCTTGTTGTTGGCAGCCAAAACGAGTTGATAACCGAATGCGAATCAACGGACTCCATATCTCCGGCTTCTTTTTCAACTACGAGGTCAATATTGTTTTTCAATAACGACAAAACAAGAAATAATCCGTGCATTTATATGGAACTAAGCTTTAGGAGCTTTCCATCTTTACTCTCCTCCCTGTTATGTTGCATTCGGAAATCGATTGTTTTTGACTGATAAAATGGCTGCTTCCGGAAACAACAAGACCTACGGTGAGTTGTTCAAAACCTTTCTTTTTAGTAAACTCTGGGTCCACAAACAATGTTCTCAATGCTGAGTTCATGTGTAGAGCCCCTGGTGATACTTCGAGCAAAGTTTCATGTTGTGTCGAGCCTTCTTAGTGTTTTGAAAATAGCTATTTTGAGGCTAGCATAAAAGTGCCCCTAGCACCTTCATTAAAAAAGTCATTTGACCGAAAAACGAAAATACGGTAAATCTTAAAAGTGGCACTTCCGTTCTAAATATGCTTTTAAACGAAAGTCTGACTTGGGTACATTCACAAAAAGCCCCTAGGTTGCATTTTGGTGAGAGTTACGCTTTAAGTAATCCTTAATAGTTTTGCTGAAATTTTCAATGGAACCCTCAATAGAGTGACCCTGAATAACCATGTCAATTTTGAAGTTATTTTCTTGTAGGCTACAGTTTTGGGAAAAGGGAAAATCACCTCCAAACACATTGAAGCACAGAAAATATCTTTATGTTTAATCTCTCATAAATCGTTCAGAGGTTTGCTGAATTATTGTGTATATGTGTTCCTCTTCAGAATCACCCTGACTATGACTATGTAAAATCTGAAGTTACCTTATCAGCCCAGTACATTACCTCCTTGTTTTTGTACGGATTCAACAAAAGATATAGGCTATAATGTAGTAATTAGTAGCTTTAATTGTGCAGATATTGTTACCTTCAGATAGAGTCATGTTAGCTGTTTCCCACTGTTTTCAGCCTTTATGCTAAGTTAAGCTAACTGTCTGCTGACTTTAGCTTTGTACCGTACAAAATTTTTTCAATTCAATTCAATTTTATTTAAAGTATCAAATCATAACAAGAGTTATCTCGAGACACTTCACAGATAGAGTAGGTCTAGACCACACTCTATAATTTTCAAAGCCCCAACAATTCCAGTAATTCCCTCAAGAGCAAGCATTAGCAGTGGCTGTTGCAACAGTGGCGAGGAAAAACTCCCTTTTAGGAAGAAAACACAGACTCTTGGTAGGCGGTGTCTGACGGTGCCGGTTGGGGGTGTGATGAACAGTGGCAATAATAGTCATAATAAAGATAATGGGACAGTGACTACAATGGTAGTCGTAGTAGGTCATGTCATAGCAGGGCACAGCAGGGCGTTACGGGATGAGCAGAGCATGGGTGGACGCAGTTGACGCGGAAGGACGCAGCAGGATGCAGCCAGACATTGCAGGGAATCGCAGAGCGTAGCAGGGTGTAGCAGGTCCACAGCGACAGCTGCAACCAAGACCCAGATCTTGGTGCCACCCTAATCCAAGGCAATATTCTAGGCGAAGAAGAAACATTAGTTAGTAACAAGCATTTCTGGGACAGAGAATGCACACAAAAGGAAACAAATGAAAAGAGAGATGAGAGAACAGCTCAGTGTGTCAAAGGAAGGAACTTCCCCTTCAGTCTAGAATTATAATAGCATAACTAAGAGAGGCAGGTTAAGGAGAGGAGCCTGGTCGGGCTAGAACTCTCCCCAACCGGATCGGGCTGTACTGGCCTGCCTCCCTCTACTTTTATTATAATATTATTTATATGGTAGATGAATCTGACGACTATGAAGAGAAGCAGGTGGGCCGGGATAGGCAGACGCTGCAACTCCTCACTCAATAGCTATAAGCTTTATCAAAGAGGATGGTTTTCAGTTTATTCTTAAATGTGGTGACGGTGTCTGCCCCCCGAACCGAAATTGGGATCTGGTTCCACAGGAGTGGAGCCTGATAGCTGAAGGCTCTGCCTTCCCACAAGTAGCTCTGAGTTCTGGGAGCGCAGTGCTCTAGTGGGACTCTAAGGTACTAAGAGCTCTTCTAGATAGTATGGTGCTTGACCATTTAGAGCTTTGTAGGTAAGGAGAAGGATTTTAAATTCAATCCTGGATTTTACAGGAAGCCAATGCAGAGAAGCTAATACAGGAGAAATATGATCTCTTTTCTTAGTTCTTGTCAGGACACGTGCTGCAGAATTCTGGATCAGCTGGAGAGTCTTAAGGGACTTATTTGAGCAACCTGATAGTAAGGAATTACAATAGTCCAGCCTAGAAGTAACGAATGCATGGACTAGTTTTTCAGCATCGTTTTGCGGCAGGATGTTCCTAATTTTGGCAATGTTACAAAGATGGAAAAAGGCTGTTCTTGAGGTTTGTTTTAGGTGGGCATTAAAGGATATATCCTGATCAAAAATAACTCCTAGATTTCTGACAGTAGTGCTGGAGGCCAGAGCAATACCATCCAGGGTAGCTATATCTTTAGATAATGAAGTTCGGAGGTGCTTGGGGCCCAGCACAATAACTTCATTGTTTGAGTTTAACATCAGGAAATTGTAGGGCATCCATGATTTGATATCTTTAATGCATACTTGAAGTTTAGCTAACTGACTGGTTTCGTCTGGCTTGATTGATAAGTATAATTGGGTGTCATCCGTATAACAGTGAAAGTTAATTGAGTGTTTCCCAATAATATTGCCTAGAGGAAGCATATATAAGGAGAATAGAATTGGTCCAAGCACTGAGCCTTGAGGAATGCCATGGCTAACTTTAGCGTACTTGGAGGATTTATCGTTGATATTGACAAATTGAGATCGATCAGAGAAATAGGACTTAAACCAGCTTAGTGCGATTCCTGCCAACTAAATGTTCCAGTCTTTATAAAAGGATGGTGTGGTCAATAGTGTTGAATGCAGCACTAAGATCTAATAAGACAAGTATGGAGACAAGTCCTTTGTCAGCAGCAATTATAAGGTCGTTAGTAATTTTCACCAGTGCCGTCTCTGTGCTATGATGCTTTCTAAATCCTGACTGAAAGTCCTCAAATAGACTATTCCTATGTAAAAAGTCACATAACTGATTAGCAATTACTTTCTCAAGGATCTTGGAGAGAAAGGGAAGGGTAGATATAGGTCTATAGTTGGCTAAGACCTCAGGATCGAGGGTGGGTTTTTTCAGAAGAGGTTTTATCACAGCTACTTTAAATGACTGCGCTACATAACCTGTTAATAAAGACATATTTATCATATCTAGTAATGAAGTGTTAACCACGGATAATGCTTCTTTAAGTAGCCTCGTTGGGATGGGGTCTAAGAGACAGGTAGATGGCTTTGCTGAAGAGACCTTTAACATTAATTGTTGAAGGTCTATAGGAAAAAAGCAGTCTAAGTATATGTCAGGTCCTGTCGTTCTTTCTAGCACTCCTGCATTCAAAGGTGAACCGTTAGAAGTTGAGGGCAAAAGATGATGAATTCCATCCCTAATTGTTATAATTGTATCATTAAAGAAACTCATGAAGTCGTCACTACTAAGAGCGAGGGGAATAGATGGCTCAGTAGAGCTGTGGCTGTCAGTCAGCCTGGCTACAGTGCTGAAAAGAAACCTTGGGTTGTTCTTATTTTCTTCTATCAATGATGAGTAATAGTCTGATCTGGCATTTCTGAGGGCCTTCCTATAGGTTTTCAAACTGTCTTGCCAATCTAAACGAGATTCTTCCAATTTGGTAGAACGCCATTTACTTTCAAGTTTTCGTGAGATTTGTTTTAATTTGCGAGTTTGGGAGTTATACCAAGGTGCTAGTTTCCTTTGCTTCATCATCTTCTTTTTGAGAGGCTTTTAAAGTTGTCCATAGGCAGGCCGTAGCACCGTCTACAAAATTATCAATTTGGGAGGGACTAAAGTTAACATAAAGGTCCTCTGTTATATTAAAGTAATTGGTTCCAACTAAAAATAACGCCAACATGTTCCTATTTACATGTTGTGATTTGTATAGTCACAGGGTGTACAAATAACAAGGTCACATGAGACAGCCATCTTCTAACCGTATATAAACTGGGAACTGTATTCTCATAAAGGCAAAGCATTTCTACTCTCTGCTCGGGGCTTCTCAGGTGCTGCAAGCATATTCACTCCGCCCAAGTAGCAGAAGTAGCAGTGCTTCGCCTTTCTGAGAATATAGTTCCCAGTTTGTATACAGTTAGAAGATGGCTGTGTCTCATGTGACCTTGTTATTTGTACACGCTGTGACTATACAAATCACAACATGTAAATAGGAACATGTTGCTGTTATTTTATCACTTTGTCACTACACGGAGCAGTAGGCTAGTTGGAACCGATTACCTTCAGGATCCGTGCTAGGCTAAGCTACCGGTGGAACCGTTGGAAAGAGATGAGAAGGGTATGTATGGACTTATCTAACTCAGGGGGTTACGGTGAATAAGCTAAAGTCCCAATAAGTCAGCGTTTTCCTTTAATCTGTACAAAGTGTGAAAGCAACAATTCACCAATTTATGGGCGTTTATGTGCCAGGCTAGTTTCTGTCCTATTTCCAAGCCATGTATATGAAGCTAAACTAAGCTTACCAGCTGCTGGCGTTAGCTAAGAGAGGCATTGATCCTTTCATCTAACTCCTCCACAAGAAAGCAAATATGCATATTTCGCTAATTTACAAGCTATTCCTTTAATTGCACTTAGAGTCAATCCGAACAATCTCACAAGCATCATACTATAGTAAAGTGAAGGGGCTTTAATAGTGTGCATTTTATACATTCTCCATTGTGTTGACACTGCCTGTTGTGAGCCATGTTCTGCCCACTCAGTAGGTTTCTCTCTGTGTTAAAATAATGAGCCGCCTTTCACACTTGTCATCCCTTTGCTAATTCAAGATCAGCCTTACACTCCTAATTACTCACTCATTCATCCTCTTCACACAGTCTTTCTTCCATTCTGTTTCACAGCACCAGCAGGCAGGAATGCTGGGAGAGCGTCCTCATTATGGACGAGACACCAGTTTGGGAATAGTTCTTTAAACACAAGTTTGGTAGATGCTTTACTTGGAGAGATACAATCGACTTTGGAGTGTCACTGTGGGGGGAAACACTAAAGCTAAGTTATGCGGCTGAGTGTGGGAAGAAAAGTGTAATAACTTTCACCTGAATGCCTCCACTCTACCAAACACCATGGGTTTGTCATTCACAGGAGTCAGACCCCCCTGTATAAAGACAAGGGGGCCTGTAGGGATCTAGCACTAATGAGGCAGCAGGCATTTCTCTGGCTCGTAACAGCCCGCTGTGTGTGGAGCCTTTCACTTGACTACAAGCTGCATCCAGTACCAGCTACTATTTCTCAGAGTGAAAAGGATTCACAATTAATGATGTAATTATGCTAATGGTGTTGCCAAGCTGCCCAATTGCCTCCCCTCCTACTAAGTATCAATCCTGTTGAAGAATGCGACAGTGAAAGCATCACTGCTCAGATTCCAAGCGTATATTTGCCAATGAATCGGAGGCTTCCTGAGAAATGGCATGCAGCGAAAGTTGATGACAACAATTGGCTTAGAAATAACAGAACTCTTGTCACTCGGCTTTTAATGCTGATGTGAAGAGTAGTGTTGGCAGGCAGGAGTATTTTTATAGAGATACAATCACGTTTAGGCCAACAACTGATTCATTTAATATTGACAGTATGACATCATTAATGCTGCTGCAGCCACAGAGCATAGTATGAGCTTTTCTGGCATGAAGGTGCATTTTCCTTCTGTCAAGCAAGGTCCATCCACCTTTAAGTTGTATTTGCCTAGTCTGAGGGTCTGATTGAGACAATTTGCCTTTCATGCATAGACACATTCAGTTATACTGTAGGCCTGTGTAATTCTCAGCAGACAATATGGCCACAGCTTGATATCTGCCGGCCAAAAAGACTGTTGAAAAAGCTCCTGAAAAGACATATGCCAGTACAAAGACAAGATTTTTTTTCTCCATAGTGACAAGGCCATTTAATGAAAATATGGCTGTAATTGTGCTTGAAGTTGCCATAACAGTGGCCACATTGGAAAACCAAAGGAGTAACCCATATTTTCACTGGCACTTCTACTATCATGTAATAAAGATTGGTGTATTTCTTCTGTTTTTATACAAAACCAATACTTAATTTCATTCAGTGTTTAGTTAACCTTCAAATTGAACCAGAAACAACAGCAGACTATACTAACGTAACATGTCAGCTTGCACTCCTGTTATATATATTGAAATATTAATCAAATTTAACCTATTTATCATGGGCTCGTCGTAGGCTATGGACATAGTGTCTCAGGTGAGTCTACCAATCACCACTATTACAGCAAGGTATTTTTTGTCAAAACATTTGTATGTATCACTTATCTGTACAACACTTCGTTTATGTGAATGTTACTAACTTGGAAAAAACAATAGAGATTGAAAAAATTTCTATGTACGTAACTGTCACGATTGAAGACTGGAGAGGATGCTTTTCAATTGCACAATTTGTGTCTTTATTTACCAAAACCACACCAAAAAAACATACTAAAAACCAAAATACAAAAACACCATTAAACTGAGGCAAAATAACAGCAAACAAACAAACAGGTCACCTCACAGCAAGCTGCCAACCCTCTTTCACTGTCTTCTCCTAAAGGCCTTTTTTTTTAACTCAGCCTCCCCTAATTGGAATCTACCACCTGCACAGGTGATTATAGAGCTAACCTGAGCGAGCAACAGTAACACTTAGTTTTTAAAAACATCATTACAATTAGATAGATCAGTTACTGCTGACATTACTATTTATACATATATGTGCACCCACTACAATAGGCACCCCAAATATTATAAAAATGTCATTTACAGCAGAACTATCTTACCTATTGTTCTACACCTTAGGATTGCCCAGACCCTCCCTACAGAAAGGACCTAATGAGGCAAACCTGCATCCACTCTCCCTGATTAAGCTGATGAGCATCACAGGCATCACCATAGCGAAACACTATGAAACTGTAAAACCGAACAGGCCTATGTCAAATAATAAAGTAACAAATAAACTAAAACAATAACCTACAACATTACAGTGAAATCAAGAATTAAACAGACACCAAACAGTAACAACCCTGGAAACAGGGCCTAGGGAAAAGGGAGAAAGGAAGCCTTTTCACATTAACATCTATATGGTAATGCCTATGTATTCAGCAAAACTAACTGATTTTTAAAGAAATTGTGTACAGAAACACGCCACCGTTTTTTGAAATAGGGTTATTCACCGTCTCCCCTAGATGTAATAGATGGGCAAACGCATTTTTGTCTCAGTGCATGCATTGTCTTAGTCCGGCAGCGCCGCTGCTAGTTTAGCTTAGCGTAGTGAATGGAATCCTTTGTTGCCGGTTAGCATGTCATGAGTAAAAGTGAGCCAACAACAACAACAACAATAAACCTAATTACTTCTTGTGGCCTGCGTATTCACATTGAGTACAAATAGCAATGCAGATTAAGACTAGACTATGGACGTGGATAAAGTCTTTTTTCCTGGGCATAGCGTGCATGTTACATAAACATTCTTGCCTTTAATTTAGGCTGTGCTTCGCCCCAATATAGTCCCAAGTCAATATCTGCCTGGGAAATAGTCTAGTCTTAATCTGCATTGCTATTTGTACTCAATGTGAATACGCAGGCCACAAGAAGTAATTAGTTTTTTTTGGTTGTTTTTTTGGCTTACTTTTACTCATGACATGCTAACCGGCAACAAAGGATTCCATTCACTACGCTAAACTAAACTAGCAGCAGCGCTGTCGGACTAAGACAATGCATGCACTGAGACAAAAATGCATTTGCTCACCTATCTAAATCTAGGGGAGACGGTGAATAACCCTATTTCAAAAAATGGTGGCGTGTTCCTTTAATTTATCTTTTGTCCTTCTGTTTTGTACCTTTACTTAGTGCACCAGTAGTTTTCTGAGGAATGCTAGAAAGTCTTTGTATACTGTCCTTTTTTTCTGGTCTTAACATACGCAGTAGTGGCGTGAATAAAGCCTTTTGTGGCTCAGAGGGAGCTGCATGAAGTAAATAACCTTAAAGCAGCGTCGGTTGGGGCTGAAAATGACATCTGGAGGTGTGGAGTTAGAATTTAGTAAGCTTACCAGACCTCTGTAGCCTGCTTTTCATATCTGATTGAGGCTGGTGGCTCAATGTCTGCATTAGTCACAACTAGCATGCCAACCCGAATCTACGACGGGATGTCTGCTGCTGAGTTGCATTGTGGGCACGAGGTTTTGACAAGGTAGAAGAGTAGAAGAATGCGTGGAATAATCTGGAATGTGGAACCTGGTTCTACTGCATGGATCTTTTTTAATAACGTAATAACAGCATTTTTTTTTGTCAGATGAAGAGCAACTGTGCTCTAATCGTCATATTGCTAACATTTTGGAGGAAACAAAAAAGCATGGCAGTGTTTGAAATGTTCCTCAATTTTCTGTCTGCACCTACTTTGCACGAACACACATAACACTTCTCATTTTACAATAGTTTGTGCAACATGTGTGTAACTTGTAGGTGGGAATGTAATGGGACATTTTTCACTGGTGTTTGTTGAAAATACCACAGTCTGAATATCACAGTGTTCAGAAAATGGGAATGTGGCAGGAATTGTTTTGTCGGCTTTTGTTTGCAAGTGCTCTGCTTCATTACCATAAGCCACAGTCAGTTGCTATTGTTTGCTGTCTCAGCTTTGGAATCATCTCAAATGTTTGATTGCCAAAATGCTCACAGGATTGGATACATGCAACCAGTGCCAAGCTGCTAATCACACTTTATGATCAGGCAAACAAATTAATGAAAAACCTAAGCTAAAAATGCTTGTTTTTGTTATTTCTATAAAGACATACTTTTCCGGACTGGATTCAACACAGAATGACTGATTACACTGACAGGAAATGATTATTTAAGTATCTTTGAGTGTGTGCCACCCAGAGTTTGAATAGCACACAGTGCAGCCAACCCACTAAACTACAATTCATAAACATATAGATGGTGATACTCAGGGGTGGTTGTGTTTTGATTAAACTGCAGCAGTAATTGGAAATGTTACACCTGCATAGTCCCTGCATAATCATATTACTTCCCATGCCAAGATCTTTCCCGTCCTTCTCATTTCATCAGAGACAAACTGTATCTGTGAGCATGAAGCCATATGCATGATTGTTTTGCTCCACTGTGCTTTAGCTTGCACGGATGACTAAAGGTTAATTATATAAGCAATGCACAAAGGAGTCCTATGTGCCAGCTGCCGATAAAATGTTGAAATAAAAGGGCTATTTTAAACTGACAGAAACTGTATAATGCCTTGTAGTATTTGCATTTATCATATCACTTCATTTCAGTTTGATACAACATGTTTCATTTCCTCTTTAACAAGCGTATTGCCAGGCTCCAGTCAGCTTTACTAACAATAACTGTCACATTACACAACATCTAAAACCACACTACACAACCTGAACAATGGCTACCCAGAAGCTCTTCAGTCAGTGGAAGAAATGAATACTAACTAATGGTAGACAATCCTGTCTGTGTTTGCAAGGGCGCATAAATGTGTGTGTGTTTGTGGTGGGGGGTCTGCTAAGGGCTCCCAGGAGATTTCCATTTCATGAACAATGCTGTGGCCGCCTGAGTGTTTGCTCTTGTCAGTCACCTGCCAGATGACGACAGAGATGAACCAGCCAACAGCAGCTTGAGTCAACCCCGGACTAAGATGAGAGAACTGAGCTGCTTTCAAACTCTATGTGAAGTCAAACGTTAAGCCGATATAAAAGCAAAAATACTTTTTTTGAGGATGAGATGCTTTTGCAACGCCGTGCAGATGCAGGGAAACTTTTTAGCATTTGATAATCGTTAGATGCATATTTCAAATGTCTTCGTTTGTTGCAGATATTATAAATGTCATTCTAACACTATTATGGTTCATCTACCACTTTGTTTTTTCATGTTGAAAGCATAGTTAATTAAATGAAAACAACCACGTTGAAATCATAATAACCTTAATATTTTGATAAGGGGACTACAACAGCAATGAGCACATTTCAGAAAGTGTTACTGACATTCAAACCACACAGACTCTCCCTGTTTCCTTGGGGAGAGACATTTCATACGTGTGATATATATGGTAGGTGGAAAGCGTAACACAACACTTGCACAGACAATTCATGCTGTAAGTGAAATATAGAGAATGTAGAAAAGCTTCCACAGATGGAAAGAGTTTAAAGGGATACAAGCTGTTGCAATTTATGTTAGTCAAGATTTATTTTCCACAAAAGGACGAAAATCACTGAGATTAAATCTGATCATAGATTTTATATACAACTATATATTGTGCTGTAAAACATTGAAATAGTAACATTTCTTGTTTTTGCTGCAATATAAAACACCATGTAAACCAAAATATATGAACACAAATCTCGTTTCCAAACAATAAGAACAGTTTTCTTTTTATATTCTACAACAAAATGTAAATAAAAAAATTTTGATTGTTGTCCAAATACATCAATAAACATATATAAAAACTAAATTAGTCAAACTAAAGGTGAAAACCAGCGTTGTAGTCAAGACCACCGAAACCGGGACCAAGTCATCACCAAGACCAGAGTGTATAGAGACCAAGTCAAGTCCAAGACTTTGAGGGGTTGAGACCGAGTCAAGACCAAGACCAGCTAGGCAGCCAGAGCTTCTCCTTTCTCCCGCATTCATTTTCTTGGGAGTGTGTTAAAGGTGCCCTGCCACACAAAACCGTTTTTACTTGTATTTTTTTTAAATATATTAGGTCCATATGTGTTTGTGTTATGTCGTGAATGTGAAAATGAATTGCTACCTCCTCTGTCAGCTCTAGCCACTGAAAAGAAATAAGCGGAGAAATCAGGCCAATTACAAAAGCTGGTCAGTCTGACGTGGTGTTGCCTGAGCTCATTACTATTAATGAGCTCGCCCAGTTGCGCTGGGTAAAGGATGCTGATAGCCAGGCTCTCATTGGCTAGCTGTTAGCCAATCAGAGTCAAGCAGCTTAGCTCGTTGAATATTAATGACAACTGGCACAAATCGAGCTGAGTCTTCCTGCAGGCTTTCTATACCACGCTAGAATGGCTTGAAACAAGATAACCAAGGCATTTTTTCCACAAAAAAATGTTACAGAGTCCATGGTAGAACTTCAGACATTACCAGAAAGTAATGAAATACGTGTGGCAGGGCACCTTTAACGGGGCGGGGAGAGGTTGTTAACAGTAACAAATTTCAAATTAGAAATGAGTTAAGTTATTTGTTGCATTTGAAGCAGGACGTTTTACATCCTATCACAGTAATCATGTCAACACATACAATTAGACAATGCGCAAGCAATTCAGTGATATCCCTGCAGTTGTGGTCTTGACCGGTCTTCAAATAAAATCCTGAGTCCTCTTCATCTGAGATCAAGACAAGACCGAGTAAAAATGCGGTCGATTCCGAGACGAGACCTTCAAAAAGTGGTCCTGAGATCGGACTTAAGACTAAGACCGATCTCGAGTACGACAACACTGGTGAAAACACGCTTAATTCTAACAACAAGAGTAAAAGTCTACAGCCATGCTAGCGGCTCTGTGAGGCTGTGATGTACTTAGCCACAGTAGTTAAGCTAAATGCTAATGTCAGAATGCTAACATGCTTATAGTGACAATGCTAACATGCTGATGTTTAGCAGGTATAATGTTTACCGCGTTGCCCATTTCAGTTTAGTCTGCGTTGGCATGGTAACATTTGCTAATCAGCACTAAACACAAAGTACAGGCTGGAGGGAAAGTCAGTTTTTTAGGTAGCCTATTTGGTCAGAAAACAAAGACAACTTGAAACTTTGACCTGATGATGGTGCAACATGAAACGTATATACAATACATACAAGAGTGGCTGAGACATTTCACTTAAAACCACTAATGTCAAACTCATGGTGTCGCTATAGGTAAAGTTGGGTGACTAAAATCTCCAAAGTCAGTAGAATTCATCCTCTGGGGACCATGAATGTTTGTATAAGAAATAATGGAAATCCATCCAATAGTTGTTAAGAGATTTGGACTAAAGTTGTGGGCCAATCAACTAATTGACTGACCAACAGATCAACATTAGAATCTCTGGAGCCATGCCATTAGTCATTAGCATTGCTGTAAAGCACAGTAAGCAGTAGCTGCTCTCATGCAACAGAGCCCTTATTCATTCATCCACAAAAATCCTATTTTCTCCTCCTTAATGTGCCCTTCACTGCATCATGTATATGCCAAACACTGCACCGCTGACATGGCTAGATACAAATCTCAGTTGACAGATGAAAGGCTTTATTCTACCATTACAACCATTCAACTCAGTATCTTATCATCCTAATCCCACCATCGCAGCAAGGCCTGCCAATGTATTAAATATGCATTTTAAATCTATATTTAGATAATATTGTATTGAAGTAACCCACAGGAGCTCTGCTCTCCATGGCAACAGAACAATACATTACAAAGCAAGTGCTCTTTTCAATTAGTGTCTTTCCTTTTTACATTTTCATATTTCTACCTAACAGGGTTTTATTTGACAAGCTAATTTACACTACAGTGGCAGATCTAGTGGCAAGACTTAGAAGAAGCCTTCAAAGCCTTTGCCTATAGCTTCTATTCAGATGTGGTCCACTGTTTGACAGATAAAACACTGGTCAATCTCCAGTTCATTTCCCTGTTCTATTGTAGGGAAATACTGTGGGTTCTGGCTGTTGCTGAGTTGCTGAGTGAGCTTCATGTCCTCAGGTCTTCATAGCTTCACAGAGCACCGCTTATATGCAGAGTGAGTCACAGTGAAAGGATGATTGCTGTCTGCGACGCTGTAATGAGGTTTCGTTCATGGTGCCGGTGAGGACAGAGCTTTAAGTTTGCTTTGTCATTGGACGTATATCAAGCCATATCAAGCCAGTAGCAACAGGTGTATCCATCCATCCAAACAGGGATAAAGAGCCCCCTCAGTGTGGCTTATCACCAGGTGTCCAGATAAAATGAGCATCCCATGCCTATCCTTTCACATCCTTTCCTGCCCTCCTCACACTGTGACTGTGACATTTCCAACCCAGTCTCACAGCAGTTTGTGATGGCATCACAAAAAGAAGTCTATTAGTTTGTCATACCATCACGATATTCTGAAAATTTTCGTGATGGGTTCACGTTTTTTAAACTAATGTATTTCAATGGGAAGCATCTTTCATGATCACAGCACGATTCTTCCTGCCAGTCGGGCTGCAGCAGAGAAACTGTATACAGCTTTGCTATTATTGGTATTTTTAGCCCAATAACCGCTGTTTTAATCAACATTTATTCACTTATATGGTTTATATGTATTTCTTTTAATTAAGTTATTATTTCGGTCTTATTGCCAGGGAAGCTGGATTCCTTTGTTGTTTTTTTATATTTTTAAAACTATAATGCTACATCTATCAACATTTATTTAGATGTTATCATGATATTCATTTCTTTATTTTAATAATATTATTTTGGTCTTATTACCGGTGAAATATTACAGTATGCTGTAAGACAGAACATTACGATATGGGCAGAGCGGGGCACATTCTAAGCCCATTAGCCTCAATGCAATGCGGGCATTCATATCAGAGAATCGGACAGCGATCAGCGGGTCTTTAACGCCAGTATCGCTTCAAAGTACATATTTAATCAGTGGTTTTGTCACCAGCAACAACACGTTGCTCAGTTTTGTTCCAGTAAGTTATGCACCGTAATAACGTTTAAAAAAATCAGCGGAACACTCCAGAAGTGACGTAGTAATTAATGCTCGGTAGATATGAAAGAAGTGACGTAGTAATTACCGCTCCGCGTCTGTGAAAGATTGCTACACGTTGTATGTGAGAATTTATACAATAAAAATATGAATAATGAAAAAATAGTGTTTTATGCCCAGCACTTTGATTTACCTTGTGGCAGAAAAATACTAGGCCTATTTAAAAAAGAAAATACAGTTCACTGTTTATTAATACAGCCTAATGGCTTGTTTGACAAATGTGCATTTGTTTTGACTTGTACTGTTATGAAAAATTAAAAAATAAACTATTTAGGCCTACAAAGAGAAGCATTTTTTATTTTATTTTCCATGCATCGTTATTTAAAAACGGATTTTAAAATTTTGCGGTTGATGAATGTTAATAGCAGAGACTAAAGGGAAAAAAACATGAGCATATTTATGTGTAGGACTTTGTTTGGTTTAACATCACACTGCATTATTAGTCATTTTAAATGAATTACTTTTTTGAAATAACAATTTATGGTAGGCCTAACATATTAGTTATTATATTCATAAGATGATCCTCATATCAATCACCGTGGTTACAGCTTGTAGCCATCCTAACCTTTGTAGTCTTTACTGAGACTACCTTTTCAAAATTAAGAAGGGACTAGTTTTAGGAAGCATTTTCAGGAAATTAAAAGGATAAGCAGATTGTTGCCGAGGTTTTTGTTCACAGAGTAATATGTATATAGCTTTGTTTGGGTATGTGTACATATACAAAATGTAGACCTGTGGTGCCATGCCAACAATCTCATTCAACCATTTCACAAACTGAGGAAAGAGGGTCAGAGGGTGTCAGAGGTCATAAATGATGAACCAATCGGCTCTGCTCCTATAGGCACCTTGGTGTTCATATGGACAACACCTTTGGCTGGAAGGCCCATGTTGAAAGTGTGTGTTATCATTTAGAGCAGACACTCACGGTGAATCAGAGGGGTTTATGTTATACAAGGGCTGCATTACAGAGCATTTTAATATGTCAGAAAGCTTGGCAATATCTAAAAACATCTAATTTAAAGCTTGCTTGTCAGGTGACATGTCATGAAGGTTGATGGAGAGGAATAGAAACCAGTCTCTCCAGGCAAGCACAGAGAATATGGTCTGATCTATCTTTATTCTCCATGCCAAGTATGAGCTCTTATCCTCTGGCAGAAGAAATAGGGTAACGTATGTAATGTAAACTAAATATTTCTAAACTATAGGCCTAATTTAGACCTACCTCAGTTAAAACAATACCTCAGTTTAAATAATGTTGCTTGAGGCTGCAACTCTATATGCATCATATCATGAAGCTATTTCATGATATAATGCATATAGGGTTGTGTGTTGCTCTTGTGACTGTTTGTGAAAGATGAGCAATAGATTGTGGCTGTGTGATGTGCTTCAGTCTGGCTACATATCACTTTGTTTATGTTGTTTTTTTTATTGTAAGTATATGTCAGCTGTATGATAAAACAATATGTAAAGTGTTATGTGTGAAGCATTTGAACTCAAGGCAGATATCCCTCTGGGGACAATAAAGTATCGCCTGCAAAGCGGTCTCCATGATGTGTAAAAAATGAAAACATTGTCGTAAGACTATAGCAAACACATCATTGGAAAGGTCTCAACCTCGACAGTAACATATGTTAGTCTGAAGAGGGTACATTACTCCTACTTTGAAATCTTGACCTCTGAACCTTGAACCCAGTATATGTTTGATCACTTGTCATTTAGCGACAGGAGGTGCTACACACATAGCACCAGCTGTTATAGAAAGCTCTGGACCTCAGCTGTCATGTAGATATGCTCTCCAAAGTTTACCCACTGTAAGCACTGTCAAATATGGTAATAAGCTATTTTCACCTATTTAACGATTAGATTTTTTAAAAATCTGATGACACCAGTGTGTTCCCCATCCCAGAAAACCCCAGGGTGTATCCAAAATTCTACACTGCCAACTTCTACTTATGAGAAATATACCAATATATTTAAAAACTACAACTCCCACGAGAGACGCGCCCCAGAACCTGTACACAAAGCTAGTGTACTTGTAGTTTTTCCGGGGTGGGTGGGCTTGTTCGGCTCCTGTTTTTCCGTGAATGGGCTTCATTCCATTTCAGATTGGCGCCGCCCGAGCAAACAGTACATGAGACAAATACATTAAACTGTATTTTATTATTATTGTTATCTTTATTGTTTAAATCCTCAAATACAAACATCAATATTACGAATATTATGTATTTGTATCTTTCCTATCCACCGAGCGGTAATTACTACGTCACTTCCGGAGTGTTCCGCAAATTATTTTAAACATTATTACGGTGCATAACTTACTGGAACAAAACTGAGCAACGTGTTGTTGCTGGTGACAAACCCACTGATTAAATATGTACTTTGAAGCGATACTGGCGTTAAAGACCCGCTGATCGCTGTTAGATTCTCTGATATGAATGGCCGCATTGCATTGAGGCTAATGGGCTTAAAATGCGGCTCATATCGTAGTGTTCTGTCTTACAGCATACTGTAATATTTCACCGGTAATAAGACTGAAATAATATTATTAAAATAAAGAAATTAATACCATGATAACATCTAAATAAATGTTGATAGATGTAGCATTATAGTTTTAAAGATATCAATTAACAACAAAGCAATCCAGCTTCTCTGGCAATAACACAGAAATAATCACGAAAGATGCTTCCCATTGAAATACATTAGTTTAAAAAACGTGACCCCCATCACGAAAATCTTCAAAATATCGTGATGGTATCACAATCTAATAGATTTCTTTTCGTGATGCCATCATGAACTGCCGTGAGACTATATTGGACATTTCAGTCATGTCCACCATAACAGAATGTCAACCTGGCTGCTGTGTCCTGGGCCATTAATCTCCCTAATTGAATAAAGATGAAGAGAAACCACTGTGATGAGAAAGGGCAGAAGAGTGTCTGGGGTGTGATTTAATGACCCATGTGATTTATTGCAGAGGATAACACCCTGTTTAGTACTGTGGGTGGCATGTCAGAGGACAGCTTGCAAAAATGCCCTTTCCATGGTTCTCCCTTTAGTACTCAAGGCAAAAACCCCTGCTGCACCTCAGCATCGTAAATTTCAAGCCAAAAGAGAAGCCGGTGTAAGAAGTAAAGTGTATCTCGTTTTTGGAATACATAAGTACTGTAGTCAAACCTGGAAGGAAAGGAAAAGAACTATAAAGCACAGGAAAGGAACATAAGGAAAGAAAAGAAAAGAAACGGGATAGAAAAGGGACAAGAAAAGTAAGGGGAATAACAGACATGAAAGGGACAAGAAAAGAAAGGAAAAGCACAGAAAAGGAAAGAAAAGGAAAAGGATAGAAAAGGGACCAGAAAGGAAAGGAAATTACATAGAAGGAATGGAAAAAGACATGAAAGGGACAAGGAAAGGAAAGGAAAGGAAAGGAAAGGACTGTAGGTTGCCAGGTCAGTCCTTGCGGGGCCTGTTCTGCTGAATGCAGCATTAACTTGACAAATTAAAGGCAAACCTATGTGGAATATGGTCTCTTTCAAGGCTCATTAGTGTACAATCACAATTTGTTTCATATACTGTAAGGCATACGGCTGCTGGAGTGGCTACTGTAAATATACTGTATGATTAAGACTTCAGCACAGCGTCCATGAATGAGAAACAGTGCACCATTCCTGGAGCTGTCTTATTCTTTTGATTGATTTCATGTGAATTATGAAAATGACTGGCACACAGCAGTCCCTAGTCTAAAAACCATAAGGTTTTTTTTTTTTTCAAAGGAGGAAGCAAACGTGCACACACCTGTTTTTAAAAAGCGAAGCCTCCTTCCTCTTATCCCCTTACATATTTCAAAAGGAGTCTAATGACATTCACAGACGCAGTGTGATTACATGGCATGTTAACGCTTCTGAAGACAAAGCCGTGTCTCAGGCCGAGAGGGGAAATTTGTTTTACAGCAGGGGCAGCCCGACACAGATGTTAACAGAATCACAGCCATCTGCCTCGAGGTGGCCAGCGCCGTATGCCCCTGCTGGTAAGTCATGCCATGTTTGTCCAAAGTCACAATGCATCATTCATAATGAAGCAAATTGTTAAATGTGAGCACAGAAACACATACACAGCTGGACAGACGCGTAGTGGTATCATAGCACACAGACATGGAGACTGAGACTCCTCCTTGTCATTTGTACACTGTCTTCACACTGCACTCTATCACACAAAACACACTGGGTGCAGGTTGGTGATTAATGAGCTTCTCGACATGTCTGAGCCTCCAGGTTCTGTCACAGAATGTGTGCGGGTGTAATATTAGATTCTCAAATACAGCAGAAACATTGCCATGAGTGTCTTGCTGGAGTGTTTTTATACAAGCCCCTGGCTGACTGTGTGGGCTTGTTTCAATATCTGTGAATTTGCCTTTAATTCATTTATTGTTCCCATTACTCCAACCTCAAGACATCTGGGCTCAGCCAGGGAATCTGAATGTACAAGAATATGTTGAAATAGAGGCATATATAAGTCATCATTTAAGATCCCCAATGTGCACAAAAACATTTTCTAAGTAAATTCCTGCAGCTTCCCCATACTGACTCTATGCCAACAAAGGATCAAGGACCCAGGATGCATCAGGGGTTTGTTGCTGTGGCGAAGCTGGCAAAGGGGAAATCAGCAACACCTGTGACATTACAGCGAAGAGCAGGGCACTATTCTTGGAAGACTGGCACTAAAAGCAAAGTCAGCTTATGTTGGAAGTTAGAAAGAAGAGAGGAGAGGAGAGGAGAGCTGGGATTTCAGATGTCAGTGAAAACTGATGTAATGAACGCAGAGAACAAGACGGCTGAATGGAAACAAGTGAAGCAAACCATCTGTGTCGTCGTGCCTGTCTCATTATATCCCTCATCTGTTTCATGACAAAAGAAGAGGAGCCAGAAGCCGGAGAATCTTCACATTCACAAGTTTTTAGTGGAATTTGTTTGATGTCTCATCAAACATCTCAAGGCCTGACTGAAGTCAATGCTCTGAAGCTCTCCAGCCAAGTAATTGCACCTCAGTGGCAGCTCTTCCCTGCAGCTGCACACTCCCACTCTGTTAGTTCACATGTATGTGGGCCCTTTTTTGCACATTTACATTTAAACGGAACAGAAGAAGACCAGACTGCGATTGAGGAGACAGCGACAGAAAGTAAAGGGGCACCCCAGAGGATTTAATGCATTTTCTGCAGGATGTTAATGCAGAAAGCACACAAAGCTTGTCTTTACATAATGCCTTAAAGGGTGATTCATGTATTAACATACTGCATAAAATGTAATTGTTTTTATCTCTCATAAGGCATAATATTCATGCTAATGACAGGACAAGGCTCCAATCTCTCCAAGTCATTTAATAAGTAAATGCTGAAATAGAAACAGTTGAGCCAAAGTTCTATCTCAGGTTAGAATTTAAACCATAGTAAAAAAAATAGTAAAAGTGGGTGTGATATTTATTGATGTTTAACAATTTTTGGCTGATATAACCCTGTCCCGTCAGAATTGGGACATTTGTATCAGTGAACACGTTGAGACTTCTTGAATGTCTAAATAAAAAAAAAAGTTGGATTTGGAAGAAAAGATTACCTGGAATAACGTGATCTGGTAGTTGCCTTTTGCATTTAATCATTTAAACTAGCCATTTCAACTTAACGAAAATAAATAAACTGGCTTTTATATAATAATGGCATTTGTATACAGAATATCGTCTTTTTTTCTTAACTTAAAACTCAAAAATATTTTTGGAACGTTATAGTAATAGGCAATGTGTTAGCGTGTTAGCCCTCTGCTGGCATGAAGAAGAAATGCATCATTTGGTTTTTATTGGGGGTGGGATTTCTGTATGTGTGTGTGTGTGTGTGTGTGTGTGTGTGTGTGTGTGTGTGTGTGTGTGTGTGTGTGTGTGTGTGTGTGTGTATGGTGCAGTATGATTTGTATGACAGACCCAACCCTGATTGCATTCACGTAGGTTTCCTTAAAGCAGAGGTAAAAGGATTAGCCACTGGTGCTATGAGGTATTATAATTTATTAAATACCTGTCTTTACCAGTAATGTTCTTTGAGTAATACTGGATTGTTATATCCCTCATCAAATCGTCATTTCTTTTGGTCTGCTCATTTTTCCAATTTTGGAAAGGGGTCAAACTGCTGTCCATACAGAAAACTGCACTGTTTGGCTCTGCCTTCAGTATCCCTGTGCATCATTTGTGGGAGGTTAGAAGGGGGCCTCATATATTGAAGTTACATCCAAAATTTTCAGAGGTCAAGTAGTTTACCATGATGTGCCTGGTGTTACGCTTTTCAGCAGCGTATAGGGGCGATGAGGGAATAATGATGGCAGAATGTTTCAGTATAAACACAACAAATACACAGGACATTTGACTGCTGCTAAAAATAATGTAATACAATCAAAATAATACATTTTAATTAATTTCAATGAACATTTTAAACAGACTTTTGCAGTTTTGAATCAAGGCAAATATCATTCAGAGCTAAATAACTGACCAACCAGCAGGCATGCATTTAGTGAGTAAATAAGCTGAGAGAATTTCTCTGGAAATAGTAATAATGCAGTATAAAGACTCTTTTAAATGAAATTACATAGTAAAATCTGTCCTAGTTTCATGACCTTGTAAAAGTCAAATAGATTTTTAGCTGAGACCTCCCTCTGTGATAACAGCAGCACTCTAACAAAACTTCATCACTTCTTGCTCAAACAGTGCACTGAATCTGTGAGTGAGGAGCACTGTCATCATATATTATACACATGGAGGTTATGTGACCATAAAGCGTGGAGAGAGCAAACAAACCATCTGTTTGGCAGTAAAACTGAAAGACAGTGATGATATTCAGGGCAATGACGTGGATACCGGTGCTTTTCCAGACCTCAACCTTTCCTCTTAATGATTAAAAGCACCGGCTAATTTTAAGTTTTTATAATCAAACTAAACTCGGAGCCGTGCATGTGCTGGAGTAGCAATCTAACTTTTGGTTTTAGTCCCACTGCAGATCAAGCTAAATCCCTAATACTGGATGTTTAATGTGGTAAGCTCGTCTGAAGTTGTCGCGATGCCTGTGCCCGTCCGTAGACGTCACGCTCCTTGAGTAAGAGGCTTTGAAATATTAGGCACAGTCAGATAGTCCCACAGTCACAGTAGCTGAAGACATTTAGCATGACAAGCCGCGTTGAAAGGCCTAATCCCAGTTTCCACTTGCACCGATCCATCAATCTGTAATGATTCATGATGCTGTAATCGGGTTCTCCTTACCCTTCTCTCTCTCTCTCTCTCTCTCTCTCTCTCTCTCTCGCTATCTCTCTCTCTCTCTCTCTCCATTCAAAGGCTGGATAACACTTTTTATAACTCACTAACTTTTGAATTATGTATTAGTACATATATGTATACAATTGTTATGTTGCTGCTGTCTCTGGCAGATAAGAGCAGAATGCTTTAAATTATTGATCTAGTCATTCTTTCCTGAATTATGAAACTGCTGAAGTTTTTGCATTGAACAAAGATGATCATTGTAGTTGCTAACATATTCCAAATATGGAGACAGAAGCTCTGGTGTTACTTTCTGATGCATGCCGTTGTTTTTATCTCAACTTTTTCAGTTACTTATTCATTCCAAACTTTAGACTCCATGTGAAATGGGCAAAGTTTTTTCTGTTTTGATATACAATACCACGTTTTGAGAGGGAAAGGTTTCAGCTATTTATGTCGGCACATATTACGTGACCCCAAAATCTGTTCTGGAAATACTGTAATATTTCAAACAAATAACACGATTGTCTCGTGTGTCAAGGCACTCATCCTTCAATATTCTATAAGAGGAAGAGCACACAGGGCCAGCCGTCCTTCTTTGAGTGGTTTAAAAAGAAAGCTCCCTAAAGATAAAGATGAAGATGGATTCCTTTAATATCTTCGTCATAACACAACAGGACACTTTGCCTTCAGCTTGCACTTCTTCTCATAGATATTGTCCAGTCAAAAATGATTACAGCTCTCCGGTTAGCAAGGCCACCGAGGGGATGAGGGACCAGCTGTCAGTTCTCACAGGGCATTGGGACAATCAATCTTTTTTTGTGAGGGTGTAACAGAATGCTAGAGGGAACAAATAAGTCCTGGGATAAGACATACTAGACCTTTAGTTTTTAACACTGAGCAATTGCAAATAGTAACCAGTAAATAATGAATTTGTGATGCCACACAAACCCTTTGGTTTGGTTTGATTACATACTCATGCTGTGCAAACAAGTATTGTTCAAACCCATAGTACTTTATTCTCAACTCGACAAAGGCTTCAGAAGATACCCAAAATGTTGGGCTGAATTACATGGAATTGTGTAGAAAATGATGCACAGCATATCTAGATGGTGCAGCCCTAAAAAAAAAAAAACAGTGTCTCAGATTTGCTCTCCAGATACTGATTATTACATGGGATGTTGTTGTAGGTATGTTATGTCTACTTACGTAAAGGGTCTACTCATGGCCTATCCAGCCATGCAAACAGTTTTGGTTTGGTTTTATTAACCCATTTTGAGTCTCTGAAGGATATCTCAATGTATTTGTACATTCAATGAAGGTGCTGAAAGCATTGTGGGTATTTGCTGTTGTGTTGGGGTGAATTGCTGTCATGCTGTTCGATTTGCTGTTGTGTTGTGTAATTTGCTGTCACTTTGTGTGATTTGCTGTTGTTTGGTAGTTAATTGTTGTTGTGTTGTGGTGGATTGCTTTTGTGTTGTTCAATTTGCTGTCGTGTTGTGGTTAATTGCTGTCGTGTTGTGGTGAATTGCTGTCGTGTTGTGGTGAATTGCTGTCGTGTTGTGCGATTTGCTGTTGTGTTGTGGTGAATTGCTGTCATGCACTTCAGGGCCACCATACATTTCAGTCTGAACCGACCGACCAACATTGATCTAATAGCTGACAATCTATATAAAACAGAAATCAAATAGGCCGGATCAGACTAATAAAAACAAGAATTGGAAAGTTAACAATCAGTGATTTCACTCTTCCTTAACAGTTTACTTTACAGATAATAATACATGTAGTAAAAATATCCTTTGAGAACCCTTTGAGATTACCTCTCCATCCATTCAGAACAAACAAGATACGCCTTCACATATTTAGCTTCACGCATTCCTTGCTATTTCATTTATGAGCCTTTTCACAGTAATATTGTGGATCTTACTAACATACAATTTAGAGGTGAAATGAAATATCTCCAACAAGGGAGGTATTTCAAATTCATGGTTGAATGCAGGGTCATGGAGCTGAAAGTTTAATTATGTGTCAAATCTGGCCTGGGACCAATAGTTGTTGAGATATTTTCGTCTGGACCAAAGTGGTGGACCCACTTACCACCCGTCAACAACCAACTTTGCCATCCCTAGAGCCCCGCCGCTAGCACTGCTAAAAAGTCAGCTACATCTTGTCTACCCAGAACTCGTATCCCTGTACTCTGGATATTCAACAGAACATACAACATTTTTCATTGGAAGTATAGTCTCTACTGAACTCGCCCCTGAAATAATCTCAAATTTTTTTAAATGTAGTTTTTCAATGATTTCACCAAATATGTCACAACAGATCACAACATAAGTTCCATTAAAAAATGTTGCATATACAGTAAAACCCAAACTACCTGCATGACAACTTAATCGCAAGAGGTACAGCAAGTAAGAAAATTTGGGTCAAATGACCCTTTAAGAAGAAGAAAGGGAGATATTTATTGGCATTGTGGTTCAAATAGTTAAATCTAGTAACTTTCTTAATCTCTTTTTTATTTTCTTAATTATTTTATCATCTGCACATGAATTAACATCTGAGGGCTATTTTTAAATCAATTAAATAGTCCCACAGAGCTTACATTTACAGTTAACTTAAATCCAAAACATGTTTTATGGAAACCCCTTGGACCAAAAACAAAAACCAGCTTACCGCAGCAGTTAAGAAACAATTTCTTAGCATCTTACTAATGTTTGAGACATTCCATGATGTGGTTGAAAACATCCTACAGTAAAGGAGCTCTCAGGGTGAGAACAGAGTGGAAGATGTTAAATCTTATTTCTACAGTATAATTCATGTATGACACACGCAGGACAAAAAGAGAGAGGTTAACCTCTAGAAAACAAGTCTCTTTCTCGCCACAAGAATGTGAGTGAGCAGTGTGTTTTCAATTATATGAAACCAGCTTGACCATAGGTTGCTTCTTTTAGCTGCCTGTCTTGAAGTCTACATAATACTCCTTTTCAATGAATCACAGTTTAGAAAATAAAACATGTCTTTGTTCGCCCACTGCTAATCAGAGAGCCAGAGAGGCTTGTCATAAGTTTCTAATTTTTAGATCAAACTGACTATGGATTACTGGATTTTCATACAAAAATAGGCTCCCTCCCTCAAGCAAAATGTACATTTTTGTGGGATCGGACAAAACAAAATGCCACAGTAACAATTATGAAATCTGCACTACAGTATTATTGCATATCGCACTGCACTGTGGTGGCAGAGCCGTGAATTATATTAGTAAGACAGCCTTTTGGATGTTTAGAAGTATTTGACATCTTGTACCACAAAAAAGAAATTACATTCACACAATTTCTATGAACAACATATTTCATCATCATCATCCAAAAAACATGTGGGAGGCAACAACAAATGATGTGTACATCTGTAATCATGGGGATAAAGTTTGGTGGTTTTTGCTTGGTGACAAAACTTGGATTCATAAAGTTCTTTGGATTGTGGTTTGCCAAGCCTCCCAAAAGACACTTAAGCCCAAAAAATCTTTCCCAGGCTCTCTGTGTGCCAGATAGAGCTTTGCTTAATTATTCCTCATATGAAGGACTGGTGAGCACAATGTGTGTTATTATGCTCATCCACTGGGTGCTGGTTTTCACGTTTTGCCCCTGTGCACTCAGCTTTTTCAGACTCTGTAATTTCCCCCGGGTCTCTTGTACATGGCTGTCAATTTGACTCTGGCTCATAGTTGGGAAAGTGGCCACCTTCTCCTAGGCAGACATCTCATACCCGCTTGCCTTGGCTTGGAGACAGCAGGCTCCCAGTTCCCAGTCCAGCTTCCTGCTCTCCATGGAGGGCCCGGCTTGGTGTGCAGCTTGGGAATAGAGGTTGAAGGGTTGGAGTGGGGACAGAGAGGAGGGAGCGGAGGCAGAGGGGAGAAAAAGGGGGCACATTTGAAGGGATATTTCCTTTCACGGCTTCCGCTCCTCTCATTTTCTCCTTATTATCAGGATGTCTAGTGCCAGACCTCCAGCTTGATCCAGCTGAGGTGAGAGATGAGATACAAAGTGCAGACAAAAAACTGAAAGTGGCAGTTGATCATTTTGAGATGAGGGGAAAATACCAGCTCTGTAGTGAGGTCTGCTTTGGATTAAGCGTTCCATGGTTCCTCCACCAGTAGGGGTTAAAGAAAGAACACTAGTCCTCTTTATTTGAAAAAAAAACACAAACAAGTTATTTATTCAACCGCCCACCCTCCCTTTCCTAAAACCTCCTCTAGAATTAACTAGTCAATTCTTCATCAGCAGCTTATTCCTCTTCACATCTCAGCGTGTGTTGCACCTCCTTGACTTCAGCTGCCTTGCTATTCACAGAGATCCACAAAGGTCTCTGCACCTCCACTCCCACAGCCTCGAAGGCAGATAGAGGTTTATCTGATGTTTAATTTACAGTGGCACACTGCAGCTATACATCCACCAGCAGGCTACCGCCCTCCTCCACCTAGCCACAACCTTTGTTGGCAGCCTGTGATGAGTTGTGCAGCCGCGGCCAGCACTTTTATACACTGCCAAAAAAGAGAATAAAATTGTGCTATAGGCAAAAGCAAGTCTGCTTGGCCGCTGAGAGGCTGAGTGGTTTCTCCACCATGGGGAGCCACAGCACAGTGGGACGGAGAGAGCTTCAAGCACATATAGAGACATTCCAGACATGGACAGGCATCGCTAAGGAAACCATCAACCTCTCTTCCCTCAGTTTTCATCTTTCTCAACATGAGCAGTGACTGTATGACAGCTCAAACCTAACTTAAGACATTTGCAATATTGCATTACTATCTGTAAAGTGATTTAAAGTTGTAATCCTTAAGATTTCAGTTTTGGTTACCACCCGTTGTTGCGATGGTAACAGCGTCAGTATGTTGACGAGTCGGGAGTGAGAATGTGTTGCAACAGCAAGTGCAGTTTAATACTACCACAAGCACCTAATTGAGTAGCTACTCGTCAGAAATACAACAGACGAGCAACTGTTGTATGTATTTACAGTGTAGCCACATAAACTTCCTGCAATATGGAAAACCGGTCAACAGTTAAAAAAAAAAAAAAAAAAGTGTTGCCTTGTTTTGTAGATGCATTTTGATGACAAATGCACTGCGTTTCCTTTGGCTTCTTAACGAAAAAAAGCCAATCCGTCTTTTGCCAGTCGAATGGTTTTGATTTAAAGCACCAGTATGATTTTCCGTTTGCACAGTAACTTAACGTACTGTAGCTCTGACACGGTGTAAAGAGAGTGAACAGTAAACAGTAAGTACTGATATCAATGTCATAAAACTGTGCTAGATTGCATGCATGTGTCATTTCCTACGTGTGCAATCTAAATCCAGTGTGAGTATGGTGGACTCCGCTTGTACCAATAAAAAATGCTAATCACAGAATAAAATAAAAATGGAATTTGATTTCATGAAAACCTTAAGCATTATAGCTTCAAATTACTTTATGACGCTTGTTTGGCTGTGATTCAAACATAGTAACAGTAGTAGGTATGAGTAAGCGCTGCCAAATCTAATCTTACCTTCACTGTGTGCACTGAAATGACATTTGAAATGGAGTCACTCCATGCATTTCCTTGGCAAATGGTTTTCTTTCGAGTTAGAACTTAAGCTTCAGTGCTCTGCATTCGCTGCTCTGTATTAGAATGGATTATATGTTAAATCAAAAGTGACTCTCAGGAAAACAACAGCGAGAACCTGCTGACAGGCTGTGTATAGACAAATACAGACTTAATTGACCCAGTCCCTTTTACAGTCCACTTGGAGGCTTGAAGAAGGGCTTTTCTCTCTGGGCAACGTTAACGAGGTTTACCAAACTCTGCTACCCAAAGGTATTGTGGTCTGCCGTACGGCTAAGATACTCTCTAATACTCAAGTTTATGTGATTATTTAAATCTTACGGGGAGTATATATGGATAGGGTAATGGTGTCTGGGGTAGATGGCATCAGCCACAAGACAACAAACATTCTGATGCGGTGAACTGTACATTAGCCAGTGAGACATTGATATATGACTGTTTTACAGCAGAGCTTCAGCTAAAGGCTGAGGTGTGTTTTTACGTTGATCACAATCAGTGATATTTCTGCAGCCAGCCCTGTTTCCCCTTCGCCATAAGTCACTGTCATACGTGTTGGCCGTTTGTCCCTGAATATACACAAGTGGAAAAACTCACACTCAGGGGGTCATATTGAAGCAGCATAAGCGGTACAACATTGAAACGGTGATATTTTGCAAAAGGCGCACTGACAGGACAACGCAGAGGAGAGGGAGAAACCGGAGAGTGCGCTCATTATGCTGCCATGACCTCTGAGGTCAGGGACAGGAAGGAAGCCGGCGGACACAGCGCCAAACTGGAACAGAGGTATTTTTCTGTTCCAGTAAACCAGCCACCGATAATGACATTTATTGTTTTTCAAAGGAATAAGAAGGATAAAATTATCTCTGAACAGCTCTTCATACTTTATTATTACAAATCTGTGTTTATATTGAGGTTATTTATCTATTTTGAGAAACTATGCAAGAATTCCACAAAATGATGTATTATGTAATAATGTTATTATGTGGTATATATAAAAGAGGTCACACTCCCAGCACTGCTGGCTGCAATGCGGGAAGCCTCAACAGGGAATATGTAGTTGACTGAATCATTTCAAACAAACAAGACTTCTCTGAGACTGACAGATTAATGCTAGGAGAATTCATTTAGAAAGCAAATGACATATAAAGTACAAGATGGACAGATTTTTGACAGAGAAGACAAGAAATACAAGTGATGCTCCGCGATCAAACAAGTTCACTGTCAATATATGTAGAATGCCAGCTGTAGTGTTGACCAATGAAATGATCCCTGCCCCGTTGAGGGTGTGTTCGTTTTATGTTAGAACATCCGTTGCGGAGGGCTCCTCTGTAACCATGGATCTGTAACCCAAGTTTATTTACCCCCGCCATCCATCGCTTTATTATTAGTATATGTCAATAATGTGCACAGAATGGTCGAGGCTCTTTCACCTGCACCCATCAGGAAACGGGAGAAAGCTTTGAAGTGGGACATATCAAGTTACATACACAACTATGAGGGTGAGTAACATAAATTAAGCACATAGCATATGGCGCTAGCCATAGCTAGCCTAGCTTGATGTCTGTAAACAAATAGCTTTTCTATATACTGGTAGTTTAGCTAGCTAGATTGAACGACATATGATGGACAGTATGTGTGTATTTACAACTGGTATTTAATGACCCCAATTTGTATTTTTTCCTCGTTTGGTTAACCATGTTCCTGGGGATTTGGCTAATTTCCATAGACACTATATAAGAATGGACCAACAGATCCCGTTGCTCTGGACGGAGACCAGTGAAGGCCTTTAGAAGCACTTTTCCGGTGATGGCTGAGCGTTACTGCACAGCCTCCAACTGAGAGAGATGACGTAAATGTGCCGTGAGCAACGTGTCTGAAAGTTGTAAGTCTTCTGCTAGCTGTGCCAAGAGAAATCTCAATTATTCCCAATCTTGCAGAGACGGAGAGCGTAGGTATATGTAAGGAGATAACATGGACACAGGCTAATTATTGCTAACTAAAATGCTAGTTAACATTAGTAATTAAACTTAAACAGCTAATGTGAGACGAAACTGCCTGCGCGCTTCTCCTGTACTATATGGTAATTCCTCTACTATGCGACAGTAAGTCGCGTGGTTATGACACAATCGTTAGCCTATTTTTACAAAAACATCTGCTACAGAGCCATAACGTGAGGTACAAGGTAATGGAGCCTTTTATACATTGTCGTGTTTCTTTAGAAATAAACAATGGACAAATAGAGTCTTTAAACGCTTCAGATGTAGTTATTCGCTGTCAAAGTGGCGCCAAAATGAATGGCAGTCAATGGAATGCTAACGGGAGGTGATGGCTTATTAGCATCAAAATGGCGCCATAGGAGGTTCGCGGTTCAGAGGAGAAGCTTACCCCCTTGCTAATTTCAGACATGCTAGCATATAGCCTAGCTTGATGTCCGTAAACAAATAGATTTTCTTTATAGTTTAGCTAGATTGAACAACATATGACGGACAGTATGTGTGTATTTAATGACCCCACTTTGTATTTTTTCCTCGTTTGGTTAACCTTGTTCATGGGGATTTGGCTAATTTCATGTTAAGCTCAATAGTAAAACCTAAACTGTAATATAACTGAAAGAACACCAGAAACTGGATTGTTTGTGTCCGTTTTTGCATCACTGTTGTGTGTTGTTCATCAGAATTTAGTCTTCATTCCTTCATATAACATTAGTTTGAAAATGATGGATTCATATCAGTCTGTATAAAACATTGTAATGTTAAGTACAATTTTCTATACATATATATATATTATATCACTATAATAAAAACAGATCTAGAAATGATTTGCTCCTTAAATAGCAGTTTTTTATTTTAATGAATACAAAGCAAACTGAACAGAAAAAAACAAGCATTTTGTTTTCTTTTCTTTTCTTCCAGTTGAGGCTGAAGGGCTCGACCAATGCTGCATCATAGCAGCACAGTGTCTTATCACTAACCCATGAAAGCTAGAAGTCACCCTGCTGCTCCAGATCTACATACTGTATGGCTGGCTACAGACTACAACCATCTGCAACATCATCAACACCTGCACTTAAAGTCTCTTGGGGTCATATGGGACTCGGTTGTTCTCCATACTGCATCGAACACTATATTATTTTTCTGTTTTGTTATATTAGTAGGCTACAGACAACACTAAGAATCATTACTTAATCACAGTATATATTATTCTGGTGTACACTGTTGACTTGACTCACTGCTATTGATTATACGTCACTTTAGCTTGCTACTACCTCATAACTTTACCTTAATTGCTCTTGTATAGTTAATTTATCTTCTACTAGTTGTATATACCTCCTATTTAATTCAGTTATTCTTAACTTATGTTGCAATACCTGAATTATCCCTCTTGTGAACACTAGGCTTATCTTATTTTTATTTTAGTTCATATCATAACCCTGCTCACAAACTCACATGTACCTGGGTCATCTGTTTGCCAATATCAATGTTCCTGCTACAGTAAATCCTACAGGCAAAGTGTACTGCTTCACAGGAGTATGAACCATACGCTTTTTAGGTTTTGTGTCAAATATTGTGCAGTTTGTTATGAATTACTCATTATTTTGACAAGGTAAATTAAAGCATCCACTCTGGTAAATTTAATTGTACTGTTTTTTTTTATAAAGATTACAGAACATGAAAAACCTATTTGCCTTGATAAGGGTTTTAATTTGTTGCAAATATGAACATGGCTTTAATAATCTATCTTATTGCTCTGAAAAACTACAATGATTTAAGAAATATCAGTGATACTTATCAGCATTTATTGAATTGATTATATATGTGGGCAGACATTACATGCACCTATTCATGTTAAGCAGAGAATACAATAGTTTGTTCTCTCTTTTATCACTTGGATTATGCCGGTGATGATGCAGAAACAGGGGTGAAGTCCTTGTAGATCTCTGGCACTTTGAGGACAGACAGATCCAGCAACTCTCCACTGTTGTCTTTGTATTGTGTGCTCCTATTTTAGACAAATTCATAGATACAACACATAAGATATTAGGTGAACATAGCTTTATTTAACATCATTACTATCTTACCTTCAATGTTTTGGATTTGTGGAAATCACAGTAATTTTCTCTCCCGGGGCTTTGTTGTACACCCTGTGAATTTAAGCAAGATAAAGAAATGATAAGTGTATGTAACATGATTTTACAATTAAATTATTATCATACTTGCCAACGTTCTTGGTTTGTGCCACTGTTGCCTGCCCTCTGCACACAGGTGAGTACAGGGGGAACCAATGGGATTTTGCGTTTGGAGTAATGTACTGACTGGAACAACACTATAGTGTGGTTGTACAACACTGGTCCATGCACACGGTGCAGCTGTGATGCAGCTCAACAGGGGTACTTCAGCCCCACCTGGAAGAAGGGAAACTGAAACACAATACTTGTTTTTTTTTCTGTTCAGTTTGCTTTGTATTGATTTCATTAGGGTAAAAATAAATAACTGCTATTTTAAATCGTGTTTTATTATAGGAATGAAATTGTACTTACAACTTTCTATACAAATATAAATGAATGTTATTGTTAAAATAATGTTATAAGAATTTAGAACAATATCTGAAAAACATACAACAGTGATGTAAAAACTGATACAAACAATCCAGTTTCTTTTGTTTTTCAGTTATATTACAGTTTAGGTTTTACTATTGCCTCTAGCATGTTTGAAATTAGCCAAATCCCCAGGAGCATGGTTAACCAAACGAGGAAAAAATACAAAGTGGGGTCATTAAATACCAGTTGTAAATACACACATACTGTCCATCATATGTCGTTCAATCTAGCTAGCTAAACTACCGGTATATAGGAAAGCTATTTGTTTACGGACATCAAGCTAGGCTAGCTATGGCTAGCGCCATATGCTATGTGCTTAATTTATGTTACTCACCCTCATAGTTGTGTATGTAACTTGATATGTCCCACTTCAAAGCTTTCTCCCGTTTCCTGATGGGTGCAGGTGAAAGAGCGTCGACCATTCTGTGCACATTATTGACATATACTAATAATAAAGCGATGGACGGCGGGGGTAAATAAACTTGGGTTACAGATCCATGGTTACAGAGGAGCCCTCCGCAACGGATGTTCGAACATAAAACGAACACACCCTCAACGGGGCAGGGATCATTTCATTGGTCAATACTACAGCTGGCATTCTATTGGTTGCTGAATTTTGATAGGGTTGTCACACAAATAATCCGAGAGCGCAGGAAAATCCGAGAGGAGAAGATTTGCAAGCGCGCAGAATCAGCCTGAGTGCAAAGAGAAATATCTGAGTCCAAGCAGAAAGTTTGAGCACAAGCACAGCAAAATCAGTTTGAGTGTGAGAGCAAGGTTTTGATGGAAATTATTACAACATCTGAACGTAATATTAGTGAGAAAAGCTCTCCTATTGTAATAATGCGCTCTTGAATAAAGATAGGACTATAACTCCATAATAAGTCTGCATGGTGTTATTCCATATTTCTCTTATTGTCAATGAAAAGACCAAACCAAAGTTTCCTTCCGCTTTCTTTGTGTTGGAATTTTAAATTCGGTGGATAAATGAGGACTATTGTTGACTGCTCCTCAGATCTCTGCAGGGTAAATCCAGACAGCTAGCTAGACTATCTGTCCAATCTGAGTTTTCTCTCGCACGACTATTTTGCAGCGGCTCTGTGCGGAGCTTAGCACCGCCCTTGACGATTCTGATTGATTTAAAGAAATGCCATTAAACCAGAGCACATTTTCCTCCCATCCCCGAATGCTATGGGGAGTAGCCAGACCCTCCTTCAGCACGTTTTGGAGGAGGGTCTGGCAAAGTGAAACTACCATGTGACTTACTTGTTGTGTTTTTATTTTTTGAACAACAGTGGAGCTCAGTAGAAACAGTGGAAACATTTACATAATTGCCAAATGTATCTATTCAGTTTTTTTAGCTTCCAAAGTGGTGCATGACAGAAAAAGTCTGGGGACTACTGCTGTTTAAAGTGCAGTTTAAATTGCCGTACACTCTCTATACACATACACCATATGCATGAGATTCAAGTCAAATTAGTGTAAAGTCAAATACAGTATGTTCATGTATAAAATGATATCAGCTCAGAACAAACCAATGTTTGTCGTGCTCACTTGTGGTTCTATACAAAGAGCCTGGAGATCTGTACTACGCGTTACACACAGTGATTTACAGTAGAGAGTCATTGCAAATGCCTTGGAAACATCCCATTGGTTTGTGAACTGAATGTCTGTTTTTATTGCCTACAGTTGTGAATAAATGAATGTAAACTGGTTGTACCTCCCATGAGAACAGACAACCAAGTCATTAAATGTGATGAATCTTTGCTGGAAGGACCGAGAGGAAAAAATGAGGAAGGGACGGAAAGGGAGGGTTGGAGTAGTGAAGGAGTGAAGAGAGGGAAGGAGGGAGGATGCAGTCTAGAGAAAGAAAACACTTTAGTTTAATTAAGACTAATGCGTTGGGTAAGAGTTATCATGTTAAGGAAGGACTGGTATGGAGAGCTCGCCACAGCAAGAGAGCATTGCTGTAGAGTTTCATAACAGATGAAGCAGGGCCTAATGTGATGAAGTGTTTGATACCTGCAGCGTTGATCATGTTTTGCCACATCCAGCAGGAAGGGAAGATCAGCAAGGACAATTCAGAGTTGAGAGCACTGAATAATTAGAAGTAATTTTCAACAATATATGTACTACAAAAATGCAGTGCATTTGAGATCTAAAGGCATTTCTTTCTTTCGTTAAACTAATAACACATTTGAGCCATTGGGTCTGTACTTAGTGATACAGAAACATTATATGTGATGCTTTTTTCTTCTTCTATACTGTAACCACAAGCCTTGTCTGCAGCTGTTGGATTCCCAAACTTAGTAGAACGGGTCAGGGTGAAAGGGCGAGACTGCATTTCTATTAAACTTGTGGCAATTGTTATAATGATATAATGACTTCACATTTTAATGGATACGCACAACATTTTATCATCATCCTTTGGCTACAAGTGAAGCCAACGAATACCAAAGTCAAAATCTCTGTAAAAAATCATTTACAAAGGGACTTTCCAACAGGAACATTCTCATAGTGAGCAACTGCTGTTGAAATACACAGAAAAATGATAACAGTATACTGAACCTGGAGAGGTTAATTTTGCACACTTTACATATACGTTTTTTTTCAGCAATTGTCCCTGTCTTGTCTCAATTGTAGTACAATATGTATAAATATGTGTAGACCTATCCTGTTTGTTTTAAATGGACAGAGTGCTAATCTCAAATGATTCTGTCTGTGTATGAGATTTCTGACCTATATAGAAATAACTTTCATATTTATTAATATCTGTGAAGTAAACTAAAAAAAAGAAAAAGCAGTTTCATTGATTGCTGATTTTCCAATTCCTCATTTTAATTAATCTGATGTGGGACTTTCGATTTTAGATGGATTGCCATGAAATTATGTACAGATATTCATTGCTCTCAGAGGATAAGTCCTAATAACTAATAACTTTATAAGTAGAGTTTAGCAATCTAACCCATTTTTTCTGTACTTTTCAGACTCGGTTTGGGCTTTGTCTATGAAAAGAAAAATAAAGATACACAAAAATGTTGTCTCGGTCTCAGGTTGGGTTAAGGTCTCAAAGTTAGCAGTACCAGACTGGCCCAGTCTGGCCGGGTTGAATCTTAAAGGTCAAGATATTCTTTTTAGGATGGCGACTCCCATAGCCATGGGAGCGAAGGCATGATCTACCCTAGTCTGCCTCTGATTGGCTTACCCTGATATTAATACCCTAATCTCATTCATCTTGGCTAAACCTAACCAACCTAACCAACCTAACCAACCCAACCAACGAAGGCAACAAGTATTAGCCAATCGGAGGCAGATTGGGCGGGTCATGACTTTGCCATCGTAGGAAAAAAAGATTGTCGTACGGGTCGGGTTCAGGTCACAGTTTTAAGCCTGCGGAGAACTATTTATGACAATTATTTATTCAAGTTCTCAGTTTTCTCCTGTAGTGGATCTGACCAGCACCGTTTGCAACATGTTGAGGTTTTAGCACACGGACAGGAGAAAACCCAAAGTCAGTTTACAAAAGTGGCAAAATGTATTTCCTTTATTTGTTCTTTTTTTACCCTCTTACCAACTTAATTTCATGGTCACAGGGTTCTGGACTCAGTCCCAGAATGCACTTGGTCAGAAGTGAGGTTGTGGCAAAATTTGATTTAAGCAGTATGAGGTCAGGATTTTATTGCAGTCTTTGTCTAAACACACAGTGAAACTTGCATAACTACTTCCTTCAGACTTCTTCAGAGACAAGTTCTACAGTAATTTAATAATGGATAAACAGGCACTGTCCTTTTAAATCATGTAAATGATTATCCAATCCACTATGTTTTACACACACATGTACATGTGTGAGTAATGTCTGTTTTCGTTACCTCTTTCAAATTCCCCCAGATCCTAACACACACAGAGTTACAACGCAAATAAAATGGAAAATGTAAAGTTACAAAAGCATGGTTCAGGTTTGACAACAAGGGGATCCTCAGCAGAGTCGTTGATTTATGTGATAACTGCGTTCTGTAACACATATCTACATGTGTGTATACACACACACACACACACACACCCGCACGCACACACGCACACACACACACACACACACACACACACACACACACACACATCAGCTGTTGGAAGGCAGCCCAGGCCAGATGTGGAGACCAAACAGCTGCTCTCACATATCACCTTTCACTACAACACCAAAAGAGTAGCTCTCTGGGCCTGCTAATGTCCATGCAGATACAGTCAGAGAGGAAATGTCACGGTTCCCCACAGAATGTTAATTAAGCTACCAAAACAAATGGCTTTAGAGCCAGAACAACACACAGGACTCCTTTAATTATACTGTAGTGAGGCACTACTCCCTCCTTTTAAATTACAAAAGGAGATACATTAATGAAATGAAAGTTATTGCATTGTGTAATTAATTTGTTCTGGAAGAGAATGACACAGAATCATTGGCTTGTTAATGTTAATTATGATCCACATATGCAATACATTCTTATATTAAATACATTACATATAATTTTCATGATGACTGCAACCTAGCAGTCTGGCCTTCATTTTTATATTGTATTATATTTTGAAATCATTATCCCAAGTATTCCACCCACTTACACAAAGTGTAACTAACAACCTGTCCAAGTTGATTAATGTGATTGTGCAGCAGATGAGGTCATTACACAAAGAAAGAACTGCCTTGTATTTATTTTTTTACCAGGCAATAAAGTTTCAGTTATGTAGTTTGCGATGTTTGAAGAATGACAGAGTGCAAAGAGGATATGTTGCTTCATCTCTATTAATTATACACACACACAACATAATCTTTTACGTGGTATGTACTGTATACCATGTAAAAATAGATTAGGAATCAGTTATTAGCGAACTGCAGCTCTTCTTTATCTTAAAGCTTACAACCTCTTTGTATCTATCAATATCTGCGATACAAATCCCCTCATTTCAATACGAAGCCGGATGAAAATATTTATATTTCGCTATAATTGTGTTTTTGTATTATAAATGTCTGTGACTGTCTTTTTCTATTGAGTCAGCATTGATCTGTTTCCTGCCAGCATAGATGTTGTAACCACAGGTCAGAGATCCTGTTCTTACGATCAGTGTATTGCTCATATCCTTGTTTTCTACCTTTGACAAACCATTAGTCATTGTTGACCATGCGGCTTTCATAACCACTGGCAGACGTATTGTCCATGGTGTCTATCTGTTTTTATTTTATGATACCGTGTTTTCCGCCCTACTAAATTAATATATACTCTGTAATTTGTATGTTATATTGCTCGCCTTGTGTCCCTTGTGTGAGTTCTTGCATATACGTAAAAAAAAAAAAAAGTGAGAAAAAGACTGAAAGTGCTTGTGAAATGGTGAATGTGCAGCAATTTGCTCCCTGAGGCCATGAAATTTAGTGGGTTCCTCCTTTCGGTAAGTACCATTAAGAACTAAATACCTCCTTACAAACAGAACCAAACCCTCCTTTTAGTGCGTTACACGGTTAGTGGTCAGACCACAGGAGGAGTGAGCCACCCACCCAACATTCCCGTAGACGGGAAAAGTTTTTTTGATCGAAACTGTTTCGCATGTGACGGGGGAATTATCCCTGAGACTGCACAAATCTGATTCCAGTAAAACAGTGCAACCTGCCACAAGGCCAGTGTAGTCATCCAAGTGCAGCATTTTCAATATTAGTCATCTACTATGAAAAACTTTGGACTGTAGCTAGTGTTTAATACATTATGGAGAATCAACAGAGATAGAAAATGCACAAAATTCTGCTTGCAGACTACCGTTTGCAGACTAATATGTACTGTATTCACTGCTGTCACTTCTAAGTTTTTCTTTGCAAGTTCCATTTTTCTATGTACACTGTTTTCCCAAATTAGTTGACTTTACTAGAAATGTGCGTGGAAACCCGTTGCCTTAAATCATTTAGGTTTTTAAACAAGGTGAAACTTAACCGGTTAAGTTGTATTACTTATTACGTTACTGTATACACTTAACAGGTTAAGTTGTATTACTTATTACGTTACTGTATACACTTAACAGGTTAAGTTGTATTACCACAGAGTGGTAAATTGATGTAATAGACAAATCAAGTTTGCATTAATAGTCATTCCTAAAAAAGTTATTTCTTTCTCAAGTCATGTTGAAATACAACAAATATAGACTAGGCTATGCTTATCAAAACTAAAGAAAGAACTTGTTCTTATAAATATTTTTTTTCCTTTATGACTATGATAATTTTAAGAACAATGTATCCTATACATTATTTCCAATAAAACAGTAAGGTTGACAATGCACTGACTGTAAATGCCTATGTATTCTACATGGATTTAAGAGACGTTACAGATTTCCAATCTGTGTAACCAACCACTCACTTCACTCACTCACTCACTGCCCAAACCTCATCAGTCCCCCCCCCCGGTCTCGGTCATGGTGCAACAATAAATGTATTTAAACATAATCACTAAATCAACCATACAAAACTAACATCAAATAACATAAATGCACATTCAAAACATTAACGGAACACACTCTAACTAGAAACTGTTCAGAATTTTTTTTTTCCCATGAGGCTATCACTTCAGCGCAGAACAGTTCCAATGACCCCGCCCCTCCCATACAGAAACTTAACATCTTTAGTTATCTCTGCTTAATAACATCTGTGCCAGGCGTGCGGGAACCTATTTTTGACCAGGGGTGCTGAATAACAAAATAATGGATGTCTGACGATTTCTCCCCCCAGGAAATATTTCGGATTTTGACCGCTAAATACGTAATTTTAGCGCAGTGTATGGGTGAGAGTTAGAAGTTTTAGAAAAGTCCTGGGCAGCCACAAATTCCACTGTTCCACAATTATGCGACAGCACTCGATCCTCCAACTCCACTGCGCGCACCCTAACATCATAGAAGCTTGACATCATTAGTCTGTTTCAGTATATAGCTAAGGTAAATTACTTTTCTGATCATCAAAACCACACCAGAGATGTTTGGCTTGAAAATATATGCTAATAATCAGGCTGCAATTACCTCGCCAACAATTTCCTAACTTTAAAGCAACTTAGTTTCAGGAGACACTGAACCAGCGTATAAACCTTAGTTCTTTTCCAGACATGAACAGGAAGTAAGCTGAACATATTCCTGTATTTCAGGATAATTACCAATTGTGCCCAGTAAATGGCACTCTAACACAACAAATGACACAAGACAAGAAACGGCTTTTTCATTCATATTCTTCTCAGCTGAAAAGACCGTTGAAAAGTTTCTGTCCCAAACCTCCTTCCAAGATAACTGAAGTTGCTTGGCTGACAGGGCTTTTCGAATCCTTCTGCAAAGTTGTCGTTAGATGCTATGATGGTGCTGCTAACGTTAGCCGAGTTGCTTGCTAATGTTATTTCAGACTCAGGCTTTTCACCTGCCCCAAAAGAGTTTGCCTCGGCGGTGGACGAGGAAACATCAACTGTAACATCTACAGATGAAATATTGCTAATTTTAGCCGCATTACTATGCCGGAAGAAAAAATCTTGTATCCTTTTCTGCGACATATTCTTCTCTACAACTAACGTTCCAGTCAACTAGCCTCAGCCTGCTCGCTTCTCAGCGAATCACGTCACTTGACTCACTTTCACTTTGACCTCTATAGCAGCTATAACAGTAAATATTTAGTAGGCTATATTCAAACCTATCCATAACCCTTTTTTGCTATTTGCCTCATTATTTGATATACAAAAATATAAATAAAGTCAGACAGCGAATTTGTAATTATTTAAAAAATATAAAATCCAGCTCCTGCCAACAGGGGATGCTGCAGCACCCTCAGCACCCCCCTTCCCGCGCCCTTGATCTGTGCATTGCATACATCCATGATTATTACAAACAACTGATGTGATTTAGTAATGAATATGTTTTTTAACAAAACATGAAAGAATAAGTAGTGACCACTAAAACGTTTAATTACAACTAAATCTGGGTTTACAGTGTACTATGTTTGATACATTGTAACTTCATAAGTCAGCAATATTTCTGCTATAATGCCTTCAAAACAGAAACTTGTACATGCATTTAAATGGTTGCTATTGTTCTGTATGTCGTACTGTATGTGTACTTGTACTTTAGTATTTTTATTTTCTGCTATTCTATGCTTCTACTCCACTACAATTCAGAGGCAAACATTTTACTTTTTTCTCCGTTACATTTATTTGATACCTTCAGTTACTTTGCAGATTGAGATTTATAATACAAAGTATAATCAACAAATACTTTATTATGTATAATTATAGGTAATGATAAGACTTTATTGATCACCAGGGGAAATTCACCCAGCAGTATATAAAGTCATCATAATTAGCCCCACTTTCACCAACTGCAAAATTAAAGTGATCTTCATATCGATAATTATAATCCAATAACATGCAATATTCTGAAATGTGCCATTCAGCATAGTAAATACTTTCACTTTACTTTATATTTTGATGCTAATACTTTTGTACTTTTACCCAATACAAATTTGAATGAATGGCTTTGACTTGTAACACAGTAATTATACACTGTGGTATTGCGACTTTTATTTAAGCAAAAGATTAAAATAGTTTTTAATCCAGCACTGTAAACTACAAATAATGCATAATTCTATGCCATAAAACTGTCTTCATACTTTGTACTTCTTTATACAGAGATTACACAAATCTATTATTTTGTAAATCATTTTGAAAAAAAAAAGTAAATCAGCATGTTATATGTAACAATTGATGAATTATTAGAGAATATTACTACCTCTGTGTCTCCCACTGAAGTCCAACTAGGATACCCGCACACAGGGACATGAAACATGAGTGCAGCAGTAACCTCATCACTCTTGCTGCATTAGAGCCAGAACCCTACGTTTAGCACTGCCTGGGTCTATGATTTCATTACCGATGCTTGATTCAATACTAACAACTCAGATGTCTTCAGGTCAATTACTCAATGACAGCGCTACAGGCAACACCATCAATCACCTGCAACTAACCCTCATCTCCCCTGTACGTCGCAGCACAACCTGTCCTGTTCACTGTTACAGCACACTCCCAGTCCCTTTCCTTCCTTCTGAGCTCGGCTTGCCTGATATTGTACATACCACTCACTCCAGCCTGAAGCATCAGTGCCAAGTTAACAGCTGTGAAAACTATCATTTCACATTTGTATCCCAATTCTACTCGCTTTTGCTTGTAACTGTATATTCACACGAGAAATGTTGAAGCAGGTTAGAGTGAGTGGTCTTCTTATGTGTGCTGCTGGGTTACTGAGAAAGAAAGCCATGAGATTGACAAGATTAGGTCACACTCTACCTGTCACACAGAAACAGAGATGTTCAGTTCCACTCACACAGTCGAAGAAGATGTATAGCTACAGAAACGTGAGCAAGAGTCCGCTGTCCTGCTATGGGTTCTGTGAGGCTGTACTTGAGCTAAATGCTAACGTCAGCATGCTAACAGCCTCACATTGACACAGTGTTGATGTCGCATAGCAGGTTTAAAGGTATAATGTTTGCTCGCCATCTTAGTTTCGCTTGTTTGCATTTGCTAATCAGCATACAACACAAAGTACGACCAAGGCTGATGGGAATGCTGTTAGTTTTGGAGGTATTTGGTTAGAAAACTAAAATTGGACAAAATAAATAAATTGATGATGGTACTGTAAGTAACCACCACCACCACCACCAGATATATTTAAATGAAGGTGTGTCCTTAGCCATGTATTGGTTTATAACTCAGTAAAATTCCCCCAAAACTATCTCTAAACTATTTCTTTAACCAAATCACACATATTTAGGTTATTCTATGTGATCTTCATTTGATAACCAATATAATATTGTTCACTTCCATTCACTGAGCTTCCCATGAAACAGTTTGGAGCCCCCCTGGGGAGGCCCGCCTCCCACTTTGAAAACCTCTGCACTAGAGTAAACTCAGGGGCTCACTGAAGTCAGCTGCGTTGATCCTCTGGGGACTGTGAATTCCTGTGCAAAATGACATTGCAATCCGTCCAGTAGTTGTTGAGATATTTCAGTCTGGACCAAAGTGATGGACTGACAGAGACAGATAGTATCATCCCTATGTCATACCACTATGGCTAAAGAGGAGGAGGAAAGTAGAAAAAGAAAGAAAGGGAGAGCTCAGATCAAGTGGATTACACGCACAGACAGAGTGACGGAGACAATAGGAGCTAAAGGGGACTAATGTAATCTCCATTAGCGTGTTAAAGAGCTCGTATAGAAAGTCAGTAGCCTAAATTTGCAACTTCAGTGATACTTGGGCCCATTAGGATATTGATCGCCATGTCAAAGAAACTGAGGCAACATAAACATCAGTCTAATGAGTTCATATTGACAGTTTATTGGGATGTTTGAGCACATGCCTGCATAGGCAAACTGTTTGAAATCAGAATCAGAAAAGGTTTATTGCCGCAGTAAGTTACCCTTACGGCAAATTTGCCGTGGTGATTGGTGCATACATAAACAAACAATAATAAAAGAAACAAATATATACAAAATAGCTGTTCAACATAAGGAAAAGAAGACTGAATGGATTGAGTGTGACATCGAAAGTATTTCAGTGTTTACACACCAGTTTTACAGACCTTGCTCACCATTTCCTTTCCTTTTCTTTGTAATATTTTGCTTCATGATTAAATAAATGATTTTCTTTGTGGCCAGTAGGGTGAGACGCAGACCAACCTCCCAGCTCTCAGCAGGGGCTGCAGTTAAAACTGGGGTAATGGCCTTGAACTGCAAGAGTTTGCAGCCTGAAACAGAGCCCTATGGTCACTTGCCCAGATTATTGAGCCATTACTACCGCTTAACTAGGGGAAGGAAATGGAACCAACCTCTCTTCAAAGGAATGGAAGTGAGCTGGTTGTAAACTGAAGTATTGCCTGTGTGGTACTGAAAGAAAAATAATGGTTTTCGCGTGTGATTTTGCATCATTGTCGGTGCATCTCTACGTTTTCCCTCTGATCTCTAAGGAAGACAGTTGAAGGTAGATGGCAGATGTCAAGGTTGAGGCAGATGAGAGGAAACGGCACAAATAGCTGAAGAGGATGTGGAGGAAGAGGGACAAAGAAAGTAAAGAAAGGAGCAAAAGACCTTGGATTTACATAAGCGACTACTCTGGATCTGGCTGAGGATTTGCAAACATGCATAGCATATTCTAATAAAAGTGCACACACATCCACACACAGCCTCAAACGAAGACTCTGAGTGAGAACTGAATGTGAGTGATGAGGGGCACGTTCAAGGCCTTGCCACTGCAGACAGCTCATCTGTCGTCTTAAGAGATAAGAGGAGGATTCAGGCGGGATGGGTCCAGAATGGGAGGCACACTGTGTCTCTGTCTGTAGGCTGAGCATTGAAGATTAAAATCTTTCAATACCTTCTTTGAATTAAACAAGAAGCAATAACACAAAGTGTTTTCAAGGATTTGCTTGTAGTCATTTTCCATAAACTGAAAGGTGTGGAAGTTCAGAACAATATTTCTGTCAATTATTTGTGTGCATGGTACAGTAAATGACTAAATTAAAATAAAAGTTAGCATTTTCATGTTTTAAAATGCATGTGTATTGCCAAACTAAAACTCAAATGACACATTTTAGTATCCTATGTATAATCCTTATTGTTTTAATGAAACTAATTGTAAAAAGGGGCACATTTTATTGTCAAATTGACATGTACAGTAATATGCTTCCTGAACTACAAGAAACATTAGGGAAAAATGAGCTTTTATTAAAATAAAAAATTTAAAATAGAATATTACATTTAAAGAGCTAATTCAAATTCAGAGTCAAGATTCAGAGGCCATGTGTGTGCATTTCTTCTTTTTAATTTTATATGCACAAATAAAGACACTTTGTTGTTGGAGTAATTAATAGCCAGCGTTTTAATTGCATTTTAATGTTGGCAATCATGGTTTATTTTTAAACATAAAAATTAAAACTGGAATTACAAATGTACAGAATGTACTGTATGTCAAATGGCAGGCACACATATAGATGTGCATAGCATTCAAAAACAACAACTCTTCTTTTAAGGAGAACAATACTTTATATATAAATACTCTACAGATTTCCACCATCTGTAATTTATTTCCACTCAACGAGCTGTTTAACCTATTTTTTTCTTTCTTGCTCAGTCTGCCTTTGTGTCTTCTTAAAACCGCAAAGAAAAAGAATACCATCCGAGCACTTTATTCCCATCGCTCTAAAACAATGCAGCTGCTGTTTTGACGTTCTGATAGGACTGGATATTTGTTGCAACTTAAACCCAAAATAAAAAAAATAAAAACGCAGCTCATTTGTCAATGTACGGAAACTGTGTTTGGTCCAAAATCCAAAGTCTGTTGTGTTCCCACAATGCTATTTTTGGTTGCTATTTAGATGCAGACTGTCCCAGAAAGTCACGTTTCGACTGCAGTCTGTGGGGATTTTGAACTTCTCCATGCAGCTAATTACAGTCATGGCTATGCTCTTATGCTCTGTGTCTATGAGGAACAGATGGACAAAGGGTTTGACAGTCTGACTCTGTGACACATTACTGCGCCAGCAAAAGATCTGGTCGGGGACCGCATCCCAGAAGTCAGAAAATATGAGAAGTTAGTATCATTTCAAAAGCAGGAGGGTGGCTGAGCGGATCATAAACTGGGTTTGGCCCGAAGACAGCAGCATACAATACAACTGCATAGTGATGACAGATGGTCTGTGAAAAATATGGGGTGTCTGCAGTACCAGGCTGTGAAGTGGCAACTGCCCAGGGTGTGTGGATGCTGTATACAATATCTCCAAACACTGGCAGAGGAAATGCTGATGTGTTGTTATAAAAGGTATACAACAGTGTGTGTTTAGAGAGGTATTCAAAGTTGAGTGCTTTCCTGAGTTAAGTGGAATTTTAGACCCCAAATCTAATATATGTTACAGAATTGTGATGCATGTTCACATCAGTTATGCATTTTCACGCTTATCATATAAGTGCTTATGAAGTAGTAGTAGTATCTCAATCAAAAATGTTGATTTGAGTTGTCCATCACTGTAAGGCAGGCCACAGTATATTAAAGTAAATACAGAAATGTACTGCCATCTAGTGGATGAGTTAAGCTATTACAGATTTTAGGAGCTTTATGGAAATGGTAAAGGCATATCCTTCTATTCTACACCTGGCATTATGGGTTTTTAGTCCATTTTTTGTGGTAAATATTTTGTTATACTGCAAACTTTGCCTTATATAATGTTTCCCTATGGAGTGAAATATATTCATGTACTGGGGCTATCCTTACAGGGGGACTCTAGGGAATTAGTATTGCACTTCTATGAGTTGGGGGGCTTCTGAAAAACAGATTCTTTTTTTTTAAATGTCAAAATCACAGCAACAGAGGCCAAGATAGTCTAACTTTTAGCCCCTATGGGATTTGTGCCTAAAACCCTGGATCCTACATTTCCCATGATGCAATTGTCTTTCATAACCTTCCTATCTGATAAACGCTCACATCTTGTAAACTCCAGTTTGTAACGTTGTTGTTATTATAAATGTACAATATCTAGCCGAAACTGAGATGACATCATCAGAGGGATTTTCTCACAGTAAGGTCAAAGGTCAAAGGTCCTATACAGCCAAAGAAGACTGTCTGCATTCCAAAACCTATTGTATCATACTATTTACTATGCCAGAAAAATATTTAACATATTCTAATACCTAGTATGTCAAATGCAGTATGCCAAAAATACCAGAGGATGTCCTCCTGCATGCTTTTCTGGCTATTCTGACCCACAATCCTCTGCACAGCAGATGATACGTCACATCGACTGAGAGAGCACAAACAGCCTGATGACAGATCTCACTGCTCATTACTGCGACGGATATATGAGCAAGAGGGTCAAAGTTCAAGGCGCCGAAGTCCCAATTGTACTGTATGCATACTGCATGCAACAGTATGTACTTTGTAAGGGCAGTTGCAGTAAGTACTAAAACTAAAAAGAATAAGTCTGCAATCACATAACCAGAATGGCAGACTCGACCTTTAATGTGGTAAATAGAGGAACAGTCATGCCTTGAGATCTACAACTATGGTGTGCATTTCACTCTCTGTAGTTTTTACAGAGCATAAAGTAGGCTACTTAAATGCCATTGCAAAAATTCTGTTTTAGTTGTTTTAAATGTTTGGCGTTTTCTACACTCTCTTTCACAGCAGACATTTTGACCTGTCATAGCAGGAAAAGCACAGGTGTTACTAATAACATGAATAATGTTTGTGTTCCATTGAAGTGTACTACGCCATGTACGGAAGCCAGCATGCATAATATATGGACCTGACAGTGGTAGCACACCAAATGGAAATCAGCCATTTTTTTTAAGATTATATTTAGGGCATTTTTAGGCCTTTATTGACAGGACAGCTGAAGAAATGAAAGGGGAGAGAGAGGGGGAACGACATGCAGCAAAGGGCCACAGGCCGGAGTTAAACCCAGGCCCGCTGCGTCGAGGAGTAATCCCCTACATATGGGCACCCGCTCCACCAACTGAGCTATCCGGGCGCCCAATGCAGCCATAATTAAGGTTATTAGTTTCACCTGTGTGTGACATGTTCAAGTGCCTGCCATGAGAAGGGTCTGTGCCATGTCCAGAATCCCTCGCTCATTCCCTCTCAGTGGTGGAAGAAGTATTTAGATCAGGGTGTCAATCATGGGCCACATACAGCCCAATTTGATCTCAAATGGGGGCTGTAGATATACAACTATGTTGTATAATAACCGATTATTAACAACTCAAAATATGTCCCTTTCTTTTAGTGTAGAGGGGTACAAGAAGCCTACATAATGAACCATCCACAGTATTTACAAAACATGTTAATAGATGATGATGAACAGCCTGAGATGTCTTTAGAAAAATTAGTGCAATTTCAACAATGACTCAGTTTTCAGCTGTATTATGGTCAAGATAGAAAAGGAAGTTTGTTTGTTTGTTTGTTGTTCTGTCTGTCTTAAACAGAAGCTACTCTTCCTGGGGTATCTATTATTTCATTAGATTATATAAGTTGAAATACATACATCCATAACATTCCTGCTCACAGTACATCAAAAGAACAACAAAACATACACCAAAGGTACAACAAAACATAAACTTATATATATAACATTCATACTCACAACATAACAAAAAATGAACACAATACATCAGCACACAACACTCAACACAAGCCCAGAACCAGTCAAATACATACAGTTGCTCACATAATCATTCTGTCTTCATCATCATGTGTTCAATAGTTCATAATAGAAAGAAAGTACCTGAAAAATAAAATGATAGGTCATAAAAAAGAGAAAAGGGAATCTGATTGTGGCGCTGAATATTCCTTGAACACTGAAAGGTGTTGTAAACACACCAAGCACACTGGCTTCCTATAAGAAATAGGAACTGGTAAATGTTTTTTTGGAAAACCCGACATTGTGTCTCCTTTTTTTCCCTTTTTGACAAAGAAGAACAGTAGCCTATGCTTGACAGTGTGTAGCCTGTACTGTACGTACATAAGCACGTTGGATCAGTATTAGCGTATCCAGCATAGGGACTGCTACTCTTATTAGGACAGCGCAAATTTTTTTTTTTGGCAAATTTCACACTTTGCAAATTCAGTCAGTGGGCAGGATTAGACACTTTGGCAGGCCTAGGGCCCTACGTTTGGCACCCTTGATTCAGATCCTTTACTTAAAGGCAGGGTGGTTAAAAAGTTAAAAAAAACTAGCAAGATTTGAAAGTTGCTTTTCCTCTGGGCTCCGTCTAACCATTCCTCCTGCCCTCGGGGCTCCGACCCACACACAGACGTGCATAGTGTAGTAGTTTACTATTAGTCTCGCTTTGCCAGACCTTCCTCCACAACGCTGAGCTGCGGAGGAGGGTCTGGCTAGTCCACACAGCATTCCAGGATTGGAAAAAGGCATCATGAGCGTTCAAAGGTAGGGTAAAGGAGTTCAAAGGAGCAGTAAACCATAGTCCTCATAAATCCACCGGAGTTTAAAATTCCAGCACAAAGAATGCGGAAGGTAAGGGACATCGGCGAAAAGACATGCATCTGGCGGAATTTCCTGTGGCACCGGAGCAATCCTGGAAGTGAAACGCCGTGGATATAGACTAGTTTACTATCAATGTTACTTATAAATAGTTTACATTGTAGTGAGTTACAGTATAAATGGAGATTTCAGACACTATTGAATCAACATCAAGATAAGCGGAGTCACCAAGTGCAAACATTCAGCAGGATATGACGGCCAGAACTGTGTGGACGCTTTTCTCTGCTGTTGTAAAAACTGCTGTCTATCCAGAGGCATGTCCTGTTCCCTGTCTTTAACTTTTATTCTCGTCAGCATTGCCAACTTGCTTTTTGTTAAGGAAGGAGTTGAAGTGTGACATTATACACATCAAGCCTTAGTGATTACAATTACTGATTCATTATCACTTACCACCAGGAGATTATCCATTGTCCATCTTATTTGATATAATCAAAAATATAAACCCAGTCCTAACACAGGACTCTTTCCACCTCTGAGTCACTCAGTAATTCAAGTCAATTTAAAAAAGGAAATGATTTGGGGTACAGCCTAGAATAACATTTTCATTGAATTTGCCCATTGAAAGAATAATATGCTTGTTCATGTAATTCTTGGAGGTTTCACAGAGGCCACAGGTCTCTTGCCAGTTTCAGTCCGTGTCTGCATTCCTCTGCAGCAGCAGCAGCAGCAGCAGCAGCAGCACGACTGCTACATCTCAGGCTGAGACACAGCTTTCGGCTTTGACTTTCACAGAAGCACATATGAGTTCCTGAGGCCGGCCAGATGTATCGAAATGACCTCTACAAAATGGAACTGTGTGCATACATGTTGGCGTCAGTGTGCACGCCCAGATGAACTAAATTGATGTTAAAATAGTGTTAAAACAAATAAAAGTTATTTTATAAGGTTGTAGGTTCTGGTAACTCTTCCTAAGGTGTGTGGAGGAGGTGAACTGTGCCAAGCAGTGAACAAAGTCTTTCTTTGTGTTTTCTGCATATGTTTTCTGTCCAGTACTCGGGGTGTGTGCATTGTATAATTAGAAATAATCACTTAGGAGTGTAAACTTTCCACATTTGTCCTCCTGAAGAACACAAACCCAGCTGGTTTCCTGTGGTCATCCTGGCACATATGCTCCAACCCGCTGAGTGACTACACTGTTGGTAAAAACAGAATACAGATACACAAAAAAACAGCTCCAAGGAGACAATAAACATGCTCTCTCACCCAAACAGTTATTCAGCCAGCAAATAGAAGCCAACCAAATTCACCCTTTGTACTCCAACGTTGTTTTTATGTTCGACAGACACAAAATGTAAGCTTCTTCAGAGGCTGATCAGATTGTAAATGACAGTGGCAGATAACTCAAATAAGGCAGAACATAATGACTATGTATATTGGACATGATTACATGGTTTGCTGGTTGCATTAAAAAACAGCAGTTTTGACTAAAGGACAAGCCAGGGGCACAAAAATATATTATTGTATAAAGTACTCAAATGATAAAGAAGAAAAACCTTTCCGAGACAATGAACAGAATATATATAAACCACAAAGAGGAATGCTGCTGCTAAAACATGCTAATATAGGTGAGAGCTGAAGGATTTAAAAACAAGTGTGTCTGCAGTGAACCTGATGACAACCAGCTAAAAGCATTAAAAGAGAGTCGGCTTATGAGGGGCATAGAAAGGAAAAGATTACAATATTACTGTCTCTGAATTGTAATGCATTACACTACTTTTGCATTACTTTTTTTAAGATAAGTTTTGTATTGTTTTTTTCCTTTAAACATACAGAACAAAGAAACACAAATTGAACAGGAACCAAAAACCCTCTCCCACCCCCACCCTCTGCGGTCTCGAGTAAAACAAAAAAACACAACAAACCAATAGAAATCACACCTTGCCTAATCACTCTCCTCTAGTTCTTGTGGTGCTGAGGTCATTAGGTCCGACACTTGCTCTGCTGTATTCTTCCACAGGCTGATAGTCGCTGATTTGGCTTTGTTAATCCTTCCTGTAGAGAGCTCAAGCATAACTATGTCTAGAAAATACACCAACCACTGTTTTCTACAAAGTGAATGAGGGGGGAGCCAGCGTTGAGCTATCATTTTCTTGGTTTCAGTTGAGCCGGCTAGCCAAATTTTCCTCTGCCTCCCAAGCATGTGTAATTTAGAGTCATCATTAAGTAACAAAACAATCGGGTCAGTAGGAATTCAATATCCTATCACATCAGATATTATTGATGTTGTCTTATTCCAGACCTCATGCACCTGTTCACACTCCCAGACCATATGCAGGAAAGTTCCAGTTTGTTCAGGTTGACAGAAAGTGCAATAGGGAGTGGGAGTGACTTTAGAGACATATCTCTTTTGGGGAGTCCAATATGTCCTATGGCAGTGGTTCCCAACCTGCGGTCCGGGGACCCCTCGGGGGGGCGGAAAAGACCACAGGGGGTGGGCAAGTCTTTATCTGGTTTGAGGTTGAGGTAAAAAAAAAATATTTGCACATGTTAAACAAATTATGATAATACACTAGAATATATAATGTATACAAAAGTCTGTATAAAAACTATGTATTTTTGTTCTCGCTTAAAATTGTAGGCAGGCTACTTAGTAGGCCAAACCTCCGGGACCACTTAACCTGTGACCCTTGCTGTCATCAGGTCAGCTGCTAACTGCTATCATCCTCATTTTTCCTGCCGCCACAGCATCGCTATTTTATGAATGAAACATGGCGGAGAAACGTAAAAGTGCTGATAACTCCTCTGTATCAAAAAAGAAAGTAAGGCTCTATCCCGAGAGTTACCTCAACTTCGGTTTCGGAGGGGGGGGCTCAGCTTTTCTTAGACATAAGTAGGGGGGGCGCCAAGGAAAAAAAGTTGGGAACCACTGTCCTATGGTATATGATGGATATACTGGTGATTTGGGTTCTTGGAACAGTGGAAAATGTTGTCCCAAACTGTTTCCCAATTAATTGCGTTCCCCTCAGGGCTCAGCTCTCGCTCCCATTTCTTTACTATTGGGAGTTCTCCTATAGATACTTGCATCAGTTTAGCATAAATCCTGGACACCAATCCTCTCACAGGAAAATCAACAAACCATTTAATAACTGGGTGTGCCTCAAGACTGTTTTCCCATGGCACTCCACAGCATTTTAGGGCTGATCTTAGGCGAAGATAAAGGTAGAAAGATGTCCTGGGGACCTCAAAACTAGCTCTCAGGTCTTCAAAACTCAACTTACCTTTCTCATTGAATAGCTGGTCTAAAATACCTCTGTCACTCCACTGGTTACAAGCAAAGGGTTTGTTCCCAGACATTAAGTGTGCATTGTGCTATATTGGGGCAAATGCCACTTATTGGTATAGCGTAGTTGCTCCTCTACCTGTTTAAAGTTGGTCAATGTGTTGGTGATAATAGGGCCATAGGCTAACATACACTTTTTTGGACACACACCTGCAAAGGCAAGGTCTTGCAGTCTTAGACTTCCAGTGAGGTTTTGCTCTATTTCTCTCCATGGAAATGTAGATGAGGGGTCCATCCATACTCTAAGGGCCCGTAGTTGAAAGGCTCTGTGATACACTTTAAGGTTGGGGAGGGCCAGGCCTTCCGTGTTTGTGGTACGTTGCAGGGTAGAGTATTTTAGCCTAGGTTGTTTATTGTTCCAAATATACTGCCGGATTACGGTATCAAGTTTCTTCCAGAAATGTATTGGTGGGGGTAAGGGTATCATTGTACTTAAGAAATTCACACAAGGAACTATGTTCATTTTAACAACAGCAGCGCAGACCAATTGGCCAGATCCCTTTGAACACAACTTAAAATAGTTTCATAGTTGTCCTGGACAACAACTCGCGTGTATGGTGATGCCCAAATATGTAATTTTGCTTTGGATTGGTATTGTACCACTAATAGCTGATGTCACCTGTCTGTTCAATAGAATAAGATTATATGTATTCCAGTTAATTTTATAGCCGGAAATTGAGCCAAATTCGTTGAAGATCTTAAGAAGTTTTGGAACAGAGTCCTCAAGGTCAGAGATGTACAGCAAAATATCATCTGCAAATAACGATATTGAGCTGTTATTGGATTTAATCTGGACGGTTCAAGAGAGATTGCAAATAGCATGGGAGAGAGCGGGCCTCCCTGTCGTGAGCCCTGTCCGATGGTGAATGGCTGAGAATGCAAGCCATTGGTTGAGACCGTGGGATTTGCATATAAAGTACGTACCATGTCAATGAAGTTGGCCCCCAAACCAAGCCTCTCCATTACTTGCCACAAGTAGTTCCACTCTAGGCAGTCAAAAGCCTTTTCCGCGTCCACTGATAAAACTGCTGCCGTTGTTGGGAGGTTTTTGGCTCCTTCTATTACATGGAATAATCTGCGTACATCTGTTTGCAGCATGACGCTTTGGTATAAAACCTGATTGGTTGGGGTGGACTAGTTTCTCAATAAAGTGTTCTAGGCAGAGTGCCGAGACTTAGAATAGAGCTTAATATCAGTCCCAATGAGGCTGATGGGCCTGTAGTTTGAGCACTCCGTAAGATCTTTGCCCTTTTTGGGTATGACAGAAATTGCAGTGTTGGTTTGTTGATGAAAAATGCCCATCTCTATGGCCAAGGTTAAGGTTTGTAAAATGATAGGTCCTAATGTGAATATACTTTAGAAGAAGTTCTGATGGAATTCCATCTAACTAGGGCTGAAACGATTCCTCAAATAACTCGAATACTTTGATTACAAAATATTGTAGTATTGCTGACGGACAGTGTTTCCACAGGGATCATTATTATTGTCGCACACCAGACGCTGCTCAGTCTGCTGGCGACACATGCCAGAACGTAAATAGTGAGGGGCTAAGAGAAGAGACAGGCTGGAGAAAACGACAGAAAGTGTCCAAAGTTTTGAATCAGTTCAAGTAATTAAAACGAGAACTCTGTACAATGTGTCTACTGAAAAACCGAACTAGCTTACCACAATAATAGCGTCAATGCTTCAGCATCTCAACAGAAAACATTTCTCATCCATTCCACGAAGCGGACCCGACAAAAATAAATCACAGAGTTGTATGGACGATAAACTACACCAAACACACCAACTACCAAAAACAAAGACAAGAAAATACGTAGCAGTGACCACAATTTGATCTAAAGAACCGACTTGTTGACTATCCCGTCAGAGAAACAGCCGAGTGTTGCACACCATTTTCTCTCACTCTCTCTTTATGGAGAAACAGCTGATCAACGATCTACTAGCATAAGTGTGACAGAGCTCAATCTATTTTAATTTATATATTTGATTACAATGCTAATCAAATATAGCACACAGAGATACCACACAGGACACAGATAAACAGTTCAAGTAATTTAATAAGAGTAAATACTCAGAGGGAGATGAACAATTGAGGCTGAGCTTGGAATTTCTGGGGATGGGCTGAAGCCCAAGGGAATCAGGCAGTGGCAGATCCGACGGAGCTCCACAGTAGAATCCAGGCGAAGCAGGTGGGGATGTCTGAGTGACGTGAGGCAGGCGACACGACGGAGCACGGCAGGTAGGAATGTCTGAGTGGCGTGAGGCAGGCTGCACGGCAGGTAAGAAGCAGGTAACAGCGGAATTTGCACAGAGAAACTGAAGTTAGACAGAAAAAAACTATAGAACAAGAGTTTGTTAGACAACACGAGACGGGATACTGAGCCAAGTTACCACATAGGAGTATGTAACGATTTGGCGTTAAAGAGGTGAACAGCGCGGGTCTAAATACTGCAGGGGTGAATCATGAAATGTGCATCAGCAGTGTAGGAACGGAGCAGGATGAATGGCCACGCCTCTTGACCTAGTTCCTCTAGACACGCCCCTTGCCACTTGCAGGTGGAGACAAACAGCACAGACAGACACACAGGGGAAAAGGGAGATACAAACACACAGGATGGGGAAAAAATGCAGCTGACCCACAACAGTGAAATCTCTAATAAATCCTTCAGTTGCTTGCCAAATGTACGCCAGGTCCGAAACTGAGTCTGTATTGATTGATATAAACTCAGCCAGTTTGGCTCTAAACTCTGCATAAAAAGCTGTGTTCTGGAGAAGGGAGTTATTGAATTGCCACCTTCTAGATCTTTCTCCTAACATATCACAATAGAATGTGGTTATCAGCGCATTGTGATCAGACAGAATTGCTGGTTCTATTGCTATCGTGTGGAACATTGCCTTAAACTCATTGGAGCACAAAATATAATCCACTTGCGTCAGTGGGTGAGGTGACGTGTGGAAAAGAAGGTGTAATCCTTGCTAGTAGGATTGTGCATCCTTCTTATGTAAGATGGTGGGATTCCACTGCTTTAAACATGTCCGATATATGTTTTGGGGCTTTCGTGTGATTGACCCCCGATCTATCCTGATTTAAATCTAGTACCGCATTCATGTCTCCCCCTATAATTAGCGAATATTCATTGAGAGAAAGCAATTCATTGGTTAGGCGCGGGAAAAAGCTTTCATCATATGTAGACGGTACATATACCGAAACAAAGGCTATCTTCCTACTCCTTATTGTGGTACATATATAAGATACCCTGACTGATAGTTCTTTACTACTTTTGTCTACGGTGAGTGCGCATTTCCGTGACAGCAACACAATGGAGCCCTTGGTTTTGGTGTCATCACTAGATGAAGCAGCAAACTTGAAATATTTATTTTGTAGACGATTTACATCTCTTTTACGTAAATGTGACTCTTGAATAAGCGCCACATCTATGTTCTTCCTTCTTAAATAGTCCAGGAATTTAGCTCGCTTTATCGGCCCATTCAGCCCCTTGATGTTAACTGCAAGGATTGAAAGCTCAGCCATTCTCAAAATTTACACGTACATGTGCATGTCTCGAGTACCCTACCGGAATTCGCTGGTAAATTTGTAGCAAAGGATGAAGTGTTACATCTAAGCAAAGTGTGGTAGAAACATAAAAAATAAAATAAATCCTCTAACCCTCTGAGACTGCAGACCCCCTTCCCTCTCTGTAAGATACGTGGCCGCATCAAATCGGCCACGTTCCATCGAAATCGGAAGTCAAATGAACGAAAAAGTACACCGGCACAGTAACTACATGAAAACTTCACTGTTGTTGCATGAAATGTCGTTTGTGTTTAGCCTACATCATCAGTTTCTATCATCTAATGTGAAACAAGAGGCTATATCAGCTTCGCAACCAGGCCGTCTTTTTTTCTTTCTTTTTTTTGTCTTCAAAAAACTTTATTATTCAAGTACAGATACATAAACACATTGAAAACATTAAATGCATACATACATACACGAAAAATGAAAACATGGCATTTATCCAAATAATTTCCTTCATAGTAAAAAATGCTACCAGGCTGTCTTTTCCAAATAAAATTAAAAGATTCAAAATGAAAACATGGCATTTATCCAAATAATTTCCTTCATAGTAAAAAATGCTACCAGGCTGTCTTGGTCCGTTCGAGCGTGTGGGGAGTGACGTAAGCAAAGAAAAATGGCTGACTTGGATGTGGGCTTGACATCAAGCCTTCCTGCAGGCTGCAGCGAGATGCACTTGGCATCATGGGGGCGCCAAAGCGAAAAATATTTTTGGGGTATTTTCTATGTAGCTGCTGTTGTGCATTTCTAAATCATTTCTGCATTCCCTCAATGTTATATAACATTTTAGAGGACTAACAGGCTAGAGTAGGTGCCCTATCTCATAAGATTCCATCATAGAATTTTTACATAGAAGAGGGAGCGGGGGTGGGGGGGCGCAGTGAGCGCCGAGCGAGCAGGTTCGAGTAGTGACTGAGTTGTCGTCTATGGAAAAAGATGGATAAAGCAAAAAAGCTGTCGAGAGCTAAAAATAGAAAAAGAAAGAGGGAAAAGGAGATGGCATGTCAAGGGATGTGACAGCAGTTAAATAAGTGGATGGTGAAAGGCAACAGGTAGGATTTAAAGTGTGACGTCCTGCTTGGAGGCTTGCAAATATTCGTGTTAACAGACTAGCTAGCATTTGCTAACACTGGGACTGTAGCAGCCAAATGGGGGTTTACGGCTAGCTTACAATATGCAAAACCAAGGTTGCTGAGCTGAAAACTGGAAAATATAAGGTAGCATGTACAATAAATGACGAGAATCAGGAAAACATAATTAATGCAATAACTCTGGTTTACCATGGAATCATGCATAGATTTGCTACCAAACTTGCAAGGCTTGCAAATATTTATGTTAGCAGACTCAGACTGTACCTAGACTAGCTAGTATTTGCTAACACTAGCAGCTAAAGTGGGGTTTAGCTTAATGCAAACCAATGTTGCTGATAGCTCCATTTAGATTTTGGTTAAACCCTATGGTACCAATCCCATGCATGACGTATCTCAATTTTATTAATGTAAAATAACAACTGGTAAATATAAGGTAGCATGCACAATAAATTACAAGAAGCTGGAAAACATAACTTATGCAATAACTCTGGTTTACCATAGAATCATTAATATATTTTGTTTTACCATTAGCTGTTCATGTTAGCTGTGCTGTCAGACATACAGGCTATAGTTACATCTGTTGGGTGACATGGAAGCTGTAATTACAGGGTCACATCTCTCTCTCTCTCTCTCTCTCTCTCTCTCTCTCTCTCTCTCTCTTTAAAGGTCTGTGCTAAGGGGCTCTCCATATTTGTACTTTTTAAAATCCAAAATGTGAATGTAATTTCAACAGCAGCACAACCTTACTGCATAATAGTTGTCTTATCTGATGCTATCACTAGGCTGATTTAATAATTGAATTTAGGCTGCTATATTTAACAGAGTTCATTTCATTCAGGTGTGAGGATGGTGGATCAGGAAAGACAGGGGAAGGCAACAGGTAGATCTAACATAAGGTGGAAGTGTAGGGGGAGCCACTTGATACCAACAGATTAATTTGTTTATATTATTAATATGGAAAAACTAATATGGAAAATCTATTACATAATGTTTGTTTGACAATATGTCTTAGTGGAGAAGAACACAGGCAAGGAGTGAATGAGATAGACATGAGGTTGGCGATGGCATCAAGTAGAGATGAGACCAGTGATGACATCAGGTAGGAGTTCTATTAGTTAGACCACACAAATATATATATATATATACCATATCATTATTTATAATTATGGTATATATATATATATAAATTTAAATAAACTGAATGCAATGCAAAACTGCGATTGGCTTGCCCAGCTTTTTAATAGCCAGTATGTTCATTTTAACTTCCAGTTTGTAGATGTAAGTTAGATGGCCCCAACATTTGGCCTAATCATAACTGGCCTGGCAGCCCAAAGGCCAAGGTTTTGTTTCCAGATTTGTCTGGTGACTTACGATGCGGGGGGTGAGCACTGAGCATTAAACACTTCATTTCCTGCATTCTGGTGAATTTTAATGCACCTATTTCTACCTTTTTCTGAATCAATATGCTGGAAATATCTTTATGTAAAGGGAAACATAGATTACAATCCAAATATAAAAACATAATGGAATATTTTGCAGTAAGGCTCTCAGGCTTTCTGTGTTGCTTTCAACTATTTATTCTCCTTTGGATCGACTTTTCTAATTATATCTGAGTCAGCACACATGTAGCCTAGGCATCATTTACTCTTACCTTCTCTTTTGCATCTTTTGTTGGGGAAGTAACCTCCTTAAATGTGCACATGACAATTATTCACCTCAATGATACATTAATTCATTTTAATATATTAATAAACCCCTGGACTGTAATAGTTCAGATGTTTGAGCAAGATTTCTGCTCATGTCCAAAACTTTGTGCACATTCAAAATATAACTCATCCCATCTGTGTTCTCTGAGATTTGGAGGAGTTGTGATATTTTGAGAAAAATAAAGTTTAGAAGTTTTAGAATGAGGTCACTATATTTTAGATATAGTCTGCTGTGCAATACGTGATTGCTCTGCTGACACGGTAAATCTCAGACCGTCTGATAGACATAGAGCCTTTTGAGACTCTGGTCTCTGAATGAGACAACGTTTAGGGAAGTGGCTGTACGCTGCTCTACATCGGAGGTGGAAAACCAAAACTACAGCAGAAATACACAGAGCACAAACGCGACACATCTTCACAAATTCTAAAACCCTTTCATGGAACAGTGATTGAACTTGTCTTGGCTATACAGTGTGCTCCTTGGTTTAGCTGTACTGTTATATTAAATGATAAAAAAACACTGATCCCTTATCTTTTTAGTTTTTAATGAAAACAAATGAACAAAAATATTGTACAAGCCGTTTTGTAACATGGATGACCTTATTATGTGTTATGTTATTGGACATGAACATTTATCTCAAACATTTCACTCAGCAGAGCTGAAGCCATCCTCCTCCCTGCATGAAAACTGTCTTGAGGAAGCCATCATCCTTTTCAAAACAATACCAAGAGTAACACCTTTAAATTTAACAGAGCAGAATACAGTACAGCACAGTTCGGCAAATACAATAGAAAATAATTGCCATATGATACACTTTTGTGGGTTAAATACTGTGTCTTTCAAGTTTTCTCTTACATTTCACTTTTACTATTATCCAGCCATGTGCACCTGTTTCTAATAAAGGAAAACAATGGGAGGCTCCAAAAGTGAAACTCATATTCCCCAAGGAATGAAAAACATAGTACTGCTGAGATATTCAGACCAGCTCTGCTCAGGGAATTCCTTTTGTCTGATTTTGTGGTTTCTTGGTTCTATCATTCAGTAAAAACATGAACAGAGGGTTATGATGCACTGATGGCTACGGTACAACAATTCTGATGGTTGAATTTTCTGCTTTTGGCTATGGACACAATTTTCCATTGACAGGAAGTCAAAATGTAAGAATGAAATCCAAACAGCAGAAAACAGCACTTCGTCATCTATGGCTGAAGTCACCTGTAGGGCATCTGTCATCCATTTTAGAAGGAACTCAGCTGGTAAACATTTGACTTCTTTGTGCAGTTGACTGATGTGTGATTTTTTGGGTTTGTCCAAGTTTTCCAAACAATTGTCTCTCGCTGACAGCTGGAGCTGCCAAGCATTTGACCGTTCCCTACATGTGATCTAAGCACGGAGAGCTCATACTTTTTGCAAATGCCACTTACATTCACAGAATACAGGCTATCAGTATCAGTGTGTGATTACAGCCTGGCTCATCCAATGTTCTCCCAAACATAGACACACTTCAATGCATTTCAATGAACACAATCAGATTCCATTTAATTAAAATGTTTAAAATGTCTTTGGTCAGATATATCATGTATTTCATCTTTATGACTGTAGAATTGGAGTACTCAATCCTGATAAATATTGCAAACCCTTACTGGCCTTATTAAACTTAGATAAATAGAGATCTTTATCTCAACATGACTGACTAATGACTGACCTGTGTGGGTTATTTGATCCTGCAGACGTCTATTAAAATATCATCATCTTGTTGAACTTGTTGAGCCTGACATAAACAAGAGGATGGCCACGAGCGAAGAGTTGGCAGTTGGGTAATTGACTCCGGCTTAGACAATGAATGGATTTTTTTAAAGTGAGTTTTAAAACTTCCCTCCCACTTTCTTTATCTCACTAATGATGAACACTATAAGCCGGTCATAACAACTCTACTCGACAAAGCTGTTGGGTTTAATGGTTTGGATTGCACTATAATTAAATAGGTGGCATCAATCAACACAGTCCAGTTCAGTCACGGCCAGTGGTCTGAATTCCTGCATGACAGGCTAGCTCTCTGTCTGTCTCCATTCATATGAGTTCCTCTTTCCATCATTTCTCCTTTTCATCTACCCAACATTGTAACCTGGAGCCTATCCTCAATGCCATATTAAATTTAAAGTGCTTGAGCTCCAGATTTTACACCATTAAAGGTGCTCTAAGCGATGTCACGCGTTTTTTAGGCTACAGCATTTTTTGTCACATACAGCAAACATCTCCTCACTATCCGCCAGCTGCCTGCCCCCTGAACACACTGTAAAAAAAATGCGGTCTCTGTAGACAGCCCAGGATCCACAAACGGCAACAAAAACAAACTGTGCCAACCTGCACCACGAAACATAACAAACAGTGTTCCAGCACTATAAAGGAAGGAAATAAATATTACACTCTAAGAAATATCTGTATTAACAGTTGTATGACTGTATATTTTAACAGAAATTGTCCTTAGTATGTGATTCACAGGTGTATTTTTGTTAATTTACACTTTGAATTGCATTATGGGAACTTCATCTCTGCTAAATCAGTTTCTGGCGGGCATATTCCTTCCATGTACATGGAAAATATTAACAAAGTGACTGTTTTCTTAGCAGTATTAGTTTTGAAATGTTATATTGTCTGTTTTGGTAGCATTCAGTTGTTCATTTTTTATGGTTAATGTTAATAACGTTAGCTAACATGAGCTGGTGTTCACAACGGCATTACCGTGAGCTATTAATCAGCACTTTGGGATTTGGAGATTAAAACATAGATTTTTTACAAACTGAGCAGCTTTGTATGAGGTATTTTTTGTAACGTTAGGTCAAATAAGCATGCTTCAACATTATTTGTGGGTCCTTATCTATGAATTATTTACAGTTGTATTGTCCGTATTTTTTATCCGAGTGGGACTTTTGCAGCACATGAAACATTTGTTTCCCTCGCTTTGACCCTCCCTCCTTTCCACTGTGTGTGTCTGTCAACCACTGTGTGAACAAGCAAAAGTTTAACGTTTATCTCCTCCAGGTCCGCTTTGTGTAAAAGGTAATTATTTCATGGAAATTTAGAAGAATATGATGAGGTTAATTTTGTTGGTATTGTGAGTTTAAGTTTCATTTGGTTGTGGTCAGAAGGTTCTGTTAACTAGGCTAACGTTAATGTTAATATATTGCAGTGCAATATAAGTGGTTCATACTGAATTGTCTAATCCAACGCTCATTTCGTTAACGCTGTTTCGAGTTCCATGGGGTCTGGCTTGGTTTGGCAGTAACGTTAACACTATGAGGAGGCGATATCGAGCGAGGCTGTTAACGTTACATGACACATTAGACATTATCATATAATAGGCAACTGATTCTTAAGTTAATCTCTTGTCTCCCTAGACCCGATCCTGATGTTGTCATTGATAGTATTATTAATAATTAAAATTACATCCCACTTAGACACTACCATAGAGGTGGCAGACTGCTGGTTGCTCTTAAACACAGTCCACCATGGAGCCTGTAAGGGAGAAGATCAGAAGCACTGCTTTCACTGGAAGAGGAGCAAATAGAAACTCTTGTCACAAAGGTGATGGATATGATGGATCATATGTGATGGAGTTACAAATCTGGAAGACTGCACATTTTTAACAGCAGCTGATTTGGATGAGATTTTGTCGTTTATACAGTCCAGGCGGCTGATAAATGCATTCTTCTCAGGTGGGTAATGGGCTTGATTAGACATTTAAACACACACACACACACACACACACACACACACACACACACACACACAAACACTTAACCTTCTTGGCATTACAGTACATTCAGCTCTTTCTCAGTGTCTCTGCCTCACACAATCATTCTCCTTTTTGAAATTCACATTTTTTGATTGATTATTCCTCCCTAGCATCTCAGATCACCTTGGTTGTGTCTGGTGCTCCAAACGATTCAAATTTAAACAAGCATCTGGTTGGGATGCCAACCGTGGTGCTAAACGAGCATCTGGTGGTGACGCCAACTGTGACGCCTCCATAGAAGTTTCAAATCCCATGGCAGAAGTTCCCAGTTACATTGATGAATGCACTGAAGGACTGAAGAAGAGACCACCACCACCAAAAGATAGAAGGCAAATGATCTGGATCATCATGGAAGACATGATGGCTACTGACACTAGACCAGGCAGAAGTGTAGTGGAAAGTTTTTATCTGTCTTACTGATGTGTGATTTTTCTTTTATATATTATCCATTACTGCATGTTTTTTTTTTATCTTTATATGTATTTACTTTTTTACTATACAATATTTACTCTGTTTCTAAATGATATAATATATCAGTAATAGGGATCCATTATAAGTGCTCTATTATCTTGAAAGGAAAATAGGTATATGCGCCGGTACAATAGTGCACACATACGCACACGGGCCACGGTGGAGCACTCCATCGGATTGATTAAGGGCAGATGGCTTGCATCAGCGGGAAAACAGGGTGCCATAAATGTAGTGATGGAGCCAGATGACCTGATGTCCAGAGAGCAGTGTCCAGCACAGCCCCAACTGGGGGCTATATGAAGGAGACAGGATATTATTCCTCGCTTTTAAAAGGTATAGTGTTATGTTTGACAATGATACTCAATACAGGAAACATGACAACAGTTTTATTTATTCTTCAAGTTTTCATTTCTCTTTTAAAGTGTTGTTAATGGCCATAGTGAACGATTTATTTCTGCCATTGACCGACATGTTTTGGCTTGTTTTTCCAGCCCCTCTGCTGTCAGGAGACAGGGTCGGGGTGGTAGTCAAGCACGGGGGGCGGAGGACACACGCTCTCCCTCACAGCTGTTGCCTGGTTCTGACCTGGTTTTTTATGAAAAAAACACCCGTAAAATAAAAGACACCGCATAAACTCTGCTAATGTGTGTTTATTTAAATATAGGTACACCATGTAGGCCTAAGATATTGCAATATAAGCCTGTATATTACTATTAGGACTAATATCATACATGTGTCAAGGATGTAAATAAACTTCAGCTGGAGTCCGATTTACTACGGCAACACTGTTGACTGCATCAGTGATCCCTTTCCATTCCACACTCTTTCTACAGCCTTAAATACCAGTTTTCAGGCTGCCAAATAGTACACACATTAGTGCAAATGAACCTGAGATATCATGGTTTCAATCTCCACCTCTAAAAAGTGCCGCTTCTTAGCCGGATTACGTCTCGCCATGTCGTAAATTGTAGGAGCGAGGCTTCAAAACCAAGAATATATTGGGGCATGATATTTAAATTACAATCGTTTCCAGCCACTGCGTTTATCAATGTACGACCATTCTTACGCTCTGATTGTTGTGATACGAATGTTTCATGAATCACACGTGAAGCCTGTCGTAAGATCATTTCTGCGCTCACATCTGTACTGGTTTCTACGTTAGGTTGATAAATGAGGGCCCAGTGCATCACTCTGAATAGTGAGGAAAATATAATCAAAGACATGGAAGAACGGCCTTACCTCGGCCAAGCACCCCGTGTATCATAGTTATGGGTAAGGATATGCATGTCTACTCTAAAAATATTGGGAAGTGTTGTGTATTTGTTTAATTAATTGAAAGTGTAATTATTTATGTTTTGCAGAAGAAGGAAGATACAAGATGTCAGTGGATGAAGTCACAGTTAACATCATCAGCTGTCCACTAGTTGCTGTGAGCTATATGTTCAGCCTATATTATGTGCTGAATATAAAGTATCCAAAGGGAGCAGCCCTGACTCTGGAGTTCATCCAGAGGTAAGTTTTGGCCATATTTTTTGTCCGTTTTATAGTTTTTATATTATTCATTTTGCAATGTCAAGTGACATGTTTGTTTGCCACAGCTGCCTCCTAGGGATAAACCCAGAACGGGGCACGAAAGCAGAAAAGGGGGGAAACAGTACAACATCCCCCCAAAACTGCTTTGATTCCTGTCGGACCTTAATGACTTCAAGAATCCGTGGAAGATTTAAAGGTCATTACACACACCTTTGTTACTGACACCGGTGTTAGTGTTGGGTGGTATGACCAAAAATTTGTATCACGGTATTTTTTAAGACTCTGGTGGTATCATGGTATTTTATCTCTTTTGCTTGGCCTTTTTTTACAGGTTTATAGCTTATAAAAAAAATGTATGGCTTATTCTACTCTCAGGAGTACATATGTCATCGTGTTTACTAAAAGCTTTGATTACTAAAGGGTTTGCTTGGCTCCACAACATTATACAATAATGTTATATGAAGGAGAATGCGTGAAACTGTTAGAGAATCTAAATTATTTTATTATGCAAACTGCAAAGTAGTAAAATAAACTTAAATCAAATAAATACACATACCAGCAACTTTAACATTGCTTCATTTTCAAAACAAAATAGTTGTAGCGTAGTTCCACTGTCAGCTTGATTTGTGTTTGAATAACGTTAGTAGTTTGGCAGAAGTATTTTAGTGAGGCAAGAAATTAGGGGTGTCACGATACCAAAAATTCAGTAGTCGGTGCCAATACCAGTAAAATAACACGATTCTCGATGCAGATTTCGATACCACAGTAAAAAGATTCCATGTACTTTAACTTGAAACATCAACTTCTTCATTAAAATATTTTTCGTCTGTGTTTTGTCATTTTAGAACCGGAAGGTGTCAGTAGTATCAGTTCTCGTGACATCCCTACAAGACATTTTAAATCCAATGTTTTAATCATTGCCCTGAACCCGTCCTTCTCGACAGTCTGTAGCGCGACCGTAAGTGGATTTTTATTGCGTTCATAATGTTGCTCCGCTGCATGCTTGAGGTGACAAGTCTTAATGTTTGCACGGCCGAGTAGCATTAGTGCGACTGAGTAACGTTAGCGCGACCGGCAACAACAGTGGCTAAATTATGTCGGATTTTTAAAAAACAAAACCCTTCAGAACAGCAGATGGCTCCTCTCTTGGGCACACGTTGTTCTGGTGTATCTCCGATCCAATTTATTTTCATTTGCTGCGCCAAACCGGAAGTCGGCCATTTTTAATTCTTTGCATTTTTCATGTGTTTTACGCACATTCTTTCGAACTCCTCCTAGGCCGTGATACCGATCTTCACGAAACTTTTCAGGTAGTATCTGTGGACCCTCATGACAAAAAGTTATCAAAAGAATTTCGATAGTTAAAATGCTCAAGTTATAGAGGACCAACTTCCTGAAGATGGCAGTCAAAACAGGAAGTGTTGCGAATCTTGGCAACAGTTATTCCAATTGACATGAAACTCTGCACAGTTGTTCCCTATGGGCCATTGAGGCTCTGTGCCAAATTTGGCGTCAATCGGCCATTAGATGGCGCTGTTTTAATTTTTTTTATTAATTAGCAAAATCCCTATATATGGGGTAACTCCTCCTAGAGCGTGAGTCCCATCTGCACCAAAATTTGCGTGTAGACTTGGTGGACCCTTATGACAAAAACTTAAAAAGAATTTTGATAGTTTAAAAAAAAGCGCAAGTTATAGAGGACCGACTTCCTGTACCTGGCAATCAAAACAGGAATTGCATTGAGCATTGAAACATCTTTCAACGGTGGATGACGGTGTGAGGAGGGTGATGACGGTGTGAGTATCGCCAGATTCAAGCAGAGGTGAGATCCAACATGGCGGTGCACGGTTGCTGACAAGCGCAACAAGACAAGACTAATACTTTTGCGATTTAAAACTTTTTCCCCGGATTTAAACAACTTGACATTGCATCGACTGCCATATACTCTATACGAGCTACAATCCAACTGCACTCTGGAAGAATTAACGGACTTGGAGGCCTATATTGACGACCACTATCACCACCTTCATTCAACCATGGAGAACCTGGACGTAAACAAACCTGACTCCAAGAGGAGAAAGAGAGACTCGGCAACGGACACGGATGATCTGCACACCATCGAAGTTGAGGTTAGTGTGCTGGCAAGCATCAACAAAAAGCTGGAAATGTTGGTGACAATACTCAAGGAGTTAAACGACATGCGAAAAAGCCTTGAGTTTGCCCACAATCAAATCGAAACAATACAGCATTCAAATTGGGAGCTCAAAACTTCAGTAACAACACTCACCCAGCAAATGAAAAATGTCACTGCCGAAAACAAACAGATGAAAGAAACAATTCTAGACATCCAAACACGCTCGATGCGCGATAACCTCATCTTCTCAGGCATTCCAGAAATATCACCCGATAATCCAGAGTTATGGATTCAAAACTTCATGTCATATCTCAACTCAAACTACCCACTGACGTCCAAAATATTACCTTGCACCGAGTTCACCGTCTCGGCAAACAACAGCAGGATAAAACTAGGCCACAACCCAACAACTGGTCAAAAGCAAATGAAAACTACTCAAGGACACCAATTTTGGAATGAATGATCAATTCCCACGGGAGATAAACGAACAAAGGAAAGTTCTCTACCCCATACTAAAGGAAAACCGAGGAAACAACATACGTGCAGTATTGGCAGTTGATAAACTCTATTTGAATGGACAATTATTCTGAACGATACTGGACGATTATTTCTACATTGAATTACACCCAGGGCGAGAAAAGAAAAAGCCGTCTCAACACCGGAACTAAACAGAGCTGAATTAGCAAAACTTGTATGCATTTCTTTCACATCTACTGCAGTCAGATTCACTGTGTTCACTCGGAAGGAATCACTTCACATGGGTTGGAACTTGTAATGACATTCCGAACATGTTAAGAGGCTAAAAGCACGTTTAAAACTTGCCCTGTTTCAGCCTCCTGGGTGCAAACTGTAGCAGGAGGATAACACGGTGTAGGCAACACCGATTGTTTTCGTTTTTCTCGCTACTGACAGCACTCCAAATTTATAAACAACAGAGCTACGAGTTGAAATCAACCGGAATTCTCCCGTAACAAATGAAATATCCTGCCATCCCAGTGAACCAAAACAAAATGAATTAAAAGAACTTAGAATACAACTTGACGATATTATACAGAAAAAAAATTCTAAAAATTTCAAATTCAGCAACTGAAATGTAATGGTTTTCAATACAGTAATAAAGTAAACAGTAAATATTTAGTAAATCTACTCCAACACAAGAAAGAGAAATCAATCATCCCAGCCATCTTGGACTCCACAGGAAACATTAATCAAAACCCACAGGATATAAACAACATATTTCGGAATTTCTACAGCAGCCTCTATTCCCCCACTCACTAACCTACATAATCAGAAATCGACACCTTCTTAAACAGTCTGACATTACCAAAATTAACTGCAGAACAAACCAACATTCTAGAAGAACCCCTTAGCCTCAATGACTCAACCAAAGCCCTCAATAAAATTCCTAGCAACAAATCTCCCAGACCAGATGGATTACCAGCCAAATTCACTTTCACAAAACACTTTTGGGGCATATTATCACCACTATTCTAACAGAGTAATTATAGAAATAAAAACGTCCTCCACCATACCCACACACATAAATACAGCAGTCATGACATTACTGTTAAAACCCAACAAAGACCCATCTCACTCCTCTAGCTACCGACCTCTCTCGCTATTGAATACTGACTTGAAAATGATCACCAAAGCACTAGCAACCACAATAGAAACAGTCACTCCCACACTCATTCATCCAGATCAGACAGGCTTCATAAAAAATAGACACGCCACATATAATGTTTGCAGACTTTTCAACGTATTCATTATATTACAAGAAACACAACAGAAAACCATTATCATTTCACTCGATGCAGAAAAAGCTTTCAATAAGGTAAACTGGTCATTTTTATTCAATACACTTCACAGGTTTGGTTTTGGAGAGTCGTTCATCCACTGGATTAAAACACTGTACACATCACCCAGGGCCACCATTACCACTAACGGAATCACTTCACAGAGTTTCAAACTGCATCAGGGCACCAGACAGGGATGCCCTCTCTCGCCTTCCCTCTTTGCCATTTTCATTGAACCTCTCGCAGCAGCAGTATGACAAAACAGCATAATCAAAGGAATTCAGGTAGCCAACATACAACACAAAATCAGTTCATATGCAGATTATCTTTTACTTTATTTACAGAACCCACAGGTATCAATTAAAGAAACTTTCAATATCATCAACAGAGTCTCACATTACACTATCAACTGGAATAAATCAATTTTACTACCCCTCTCAGATGATGCATGGGATTTTGGAGCTCAGGACACTTCCCTCCACCTTCACACAAGCAACATCAAGTACCTAGGGATTCAGATTTCCCCCAGACTGTCAGAGCTTTTCATCCTCAACCCTCCCCTCCTCAGAAAAATCCAAGATGAATATAAACACTGGTCTAAACACCCACTCACAATCATCGGAAGAATAGCTGCAGTCAAAATGAAAACCCAACCCCAGATTAACTACCTTTTTTCTATGATCCCCATCACTCCTACAGACAAATGGTTTAAAACTCAATTCATTAACAACACAATTTTATTGGAAAAACAAAAAACCCAGAATATCACTCTCAACACTACAAAATAAAAAAAACACATGGTGGGCTTGAGGCACCAAACTTCCATCACTACTTCCTGGCAAATCAATTACAGTACTTGGTTAAATGGATCAACATAGACAAGTACAATTACCCGTGGCTGGAACTGGAACACAACCAATGTACAAACATCCCAATTGCAGATCTCCCCTTCCTCTCACAATCAATCAAGAAATCCAACTTCTGCCAACGCATTACCATCTATTCAACTCTGACAGCCTGGTGGAAAACGAACCAAATCTCAAAATCATCACTAGAATTAAACAAATTCACCCCACTCTGGCACAACCCAGTGTTCATGTTACAGAAAAAAAACTTTTTACTCCTCCATATGGGCACAAAAAGGAATCACACACCTTCACCACCTATTTGAGAACAGTTCCTTCAATATCAGCAACTTAGACTTAAAATTAAAGATAAAATCGGACTCACCAACAACACATTACAACCCCTATCAGCTTACAGAAGAACTTTTGAAAATTAATAACTTCAAAAAACTAACCTCCCAGCTATATACAATAATTTCCAACCTAAATACAACAATAACCCAGCAACCAAGTGGGAAACTGATCTGGCCTTCTCTCCCACCCGATTACTGGGAAAAAAATCTGTAAGAATACCTTTCCCATGACCGCTAACACAAACCTGCAGCTTATACAATATAAAGTAATTCACAGAACTCACATCACCCAAAGTAAAATGTTAAAAATTGGCCTAGCAAACACAGGTATCTGTTCACAATGCACTTTAAGTAGCACAGACGACTATCTGCACGCCATGTGGCTCTGTCAACCAGTTCACTCTTTCTGGATCACGGACACTGAGACACTGTCCACTACCCTGAGCTACAGAATCCCATCATCTCAAACCACTCCTTGGTGACAAATCTCCGAAATCCACATCCTGCAAAAATTCAGGAATCCATTGGTCATTTTTCTAGCTGTCGCTAAGAAAGTAGTCCTCCAAAACTGGAAATCAAAGAAATCTTGCTACATCAATCACTGGACAAATTTAATCTCAGAATACATTTCAATGGAAAAAACACAATTCACACAGAGGGAAGCAAATATCAGCCTTTGAAGACACCTGGTCCCCATTTCTAACGTTTCTAAATTCAACAAAACATAACTACAAGCCGTGCACATTACCAGACATATATCTCCCTCTTCTGTAATATCCCACCCTCCCAATTTCTTATTTATATTATTTATTTATTTTCTTTTTCTCATGTTTTTTGGCCCCTGCAGTTACCACTTTACTCATACACATAGGCACACACTATCCACACTTATGCATAACATGTTTTTCCAACTCCTTTCAACACCCTAACCGTGACCACCCAATGTGAATCACAAATCATTCGACCCAATCACTAATAATACGTCCTTGTGCTTGTCAACTATCCTGTCCAGTCCCGTCTTGTCAGTTCTAATATCGTTCCGTTTCACTTCCCTCTGTTGTCTGTCTGTCACCTTGTCGCGTTTCATGTGTTATGTGTTACACTCCGTACGTGGTGCTTTAATCCCCCCTGCCCTTAAGGCAGCTACACACCGGGCCGACGGCCGACCATTGGCAGAAAAGGCAGTTGGACTGATCAGTCTCCCCGAGTTGGTCAAAAAAATGGAACACACCTCTTCGGAACACACCAAAGCGACGAGACGTAATACATCTCCATAACAGCAGGCGGCGCTAATCTGTATTGTCGCCCAAAAAATGAAAACCGGCAGCTGATTGGACGAACGTGTCACATGGGTCTGGCTGCTTTAAGCAAGAAATAGGCCATGCAGTTGCTGAATCTGTCTTTATTTCAGATCGACAAAAGATTTTCATCAGATTTTGAGAGGCTTAGTCATGCTCATCCCGCTTGCCATTTCCGGGTGAGTCCCGACTGCCCTGTCTCCGACTCAACATGTCAGGTCGGCCAAAATGAAGGCCAACAGCTCCTCCAACGGATGATGGCACAGAACACACTGAACAGACTCAAGTCACTGACCTCGCCAGACTGACCAACGGTCGATTATCGGCCCGGTGTGTAGCTGCCTTTATATGGATCCAGGTTCTCACTAAAACAGAGTGAATGGTTAAAAAATATGAGGAAAATGTGCGATAACGTTGTTGAATATCGCGATAATGATATAACTTGTGATGTGACAAATTGTGTTAATGTTGTTAAACTTAATATGGTTTCCCTTTGGGTAATGTTTTCGTCCTTAGTATTTTTAAGGAATTTTGAAAAAAATCTTTTTTTCATCACATATTTGTTTAAAATGTTTTACCGAAATATATTATCACTATAAGTACACAATTAAGTAACAGAAAAGTTAAATTTGTATTGCTATAAGTAATATTAACAAAAATAGTCTTCCTTATTTACTGTAGTTAAACCTTACGTTAGAAAATCTCAATTTTTTAATTACAGGACAAATTCCAGGTAATGAGCTGCCAGTACATTTGTTGTTATTTTACAGATTTATGTAAGATTCACAGAGAATGGTTTTTTTTACTGTAGGTATACGGTTAAATAACAGAAAATATTATGTTTTTTTACTCCAGGTACACCGTTAAATAACAGGACTTTTTTTTTTTTTTTTTTACTTTAGGTATCGTGAAATAACAGGAAATGCTCAATTTTTTTAAATTCATTTTTTAATTACGGGACAAAGTCTGGGTAATGAGCTGTCAGTACGTTTTCTGTTATTTTACGGATTTATTTCTTAGAGTGTATAATGGACTACTTTCTCTATAAATGCAATTCAAAGTGGGTAGTTCATCCTGACAGGTAGTAAATATCTATCAGAATGGACTACTTTCTCTACAGTTAAAAGAAGGGTAGTGCATTCTGACAGGTAGGAAATATTCATCAGAATAGACTACTTCCACTATAAATACAGGTAAAAGTAGGGTAACTTATTCTGTCTGGTAGGAAATATTCATCAGAATGGACTATTTCCACTACGAATTTAGTTAGCTCATTCTGTCAGGTTGGAAATAGTCATTAAATTAGACTTCTACCACTATTAATGTATTTAAAAGTAGGGTAGCTCATTTAGACAGGTAGGAAATATAAATCAGAATGGAGTACTTTCTCTATGAATGCAATTAAAAGTAAGGTAGTTCATCCTGATAGGCAGTGAATATCTATCAGAATGGACAACTTCCTCTATAAATGAAGTTTAAAGTATGGTAGATCATTCTGTCAGGAAGAAAGAAATTTATCAGAATGGACTATTTCCACTATGCATATAGTTTAAAGTAGGGTGTCTCATTCTGTCAAGTTGGAAATATTCATTAAATTAGACTTCTACCTCTAGACATGTATTTAAAAGTAGGGTAGCTCATTTAGACAGGTAGGAAATATCAATTAGAATGGAGTACTTTCTCTATGAATGCAATTAAAATTAGGGTAGTTCATCCTGACAGGTAGTGAATATCTATCAGAATGGACAACTTTCTCTTTAAATACAGTTAAAAGAAGGGTAGTGCATTCTGACAGGTAGGAAATATTCATCAGAATGGAATACTTCCACTATAAACAGGGCTCCAGACTAACGTTTTGCCTTGGTTGCACTGGTGCGCCTAACTTTTTCATTTAGGTGCACCAGCACAAAATTTAGGTGCACCCAAATTTTTTCTAGTGTCGCCTTTAACGCCACAATTTCAAGGTCACCTTTTTATCACGCTCCATATACATTCATATACATTCATATATATTTTGTAAACAATTTCAAACAAGAATAAGGTGTAGGTAAATACTTTGTTTTTATTTGAAGCACAATTATAAATATATATGTATATAAAAATGTATTTATTATTTATATAAAAATATAATTCATTTTTAAATACATTTTTTTTAAAGTGCTTCACTGAACTGCCAAACTAAAACATTTTAAGCAAAATAAAACATTTCAAAATAGAAAGTGCTACTGTTTAAAAGTGTGTCCCTGAACTGAGACCTAACATTTCATGGCTCAAAGTCTTATAGTGGATCCCTATGGCGTTATTTTAGTGCCAAATGTCGAGAGCTCAGTGAAACATCATCACGAGCAAATAATATTATTTCGCACGCGCAGACCGAGAGCGAGGAAAAAACAGCAGCGAGCGGGAAAAAACAGCTATGAGCAGGAGCTGCGAGTGCACAAAACAACCACTGGGGGGCATACTTGCTCTCGAAAGTGAGTTCTGCTCCTGTGCTTTTATTCTGCTCGCTCGGAATGGTGTTTTGCTCGCTTGCAGTAGTCGACCTCCAATTTTGACAGGTTGTGGGAGGGAACAAACGCTGGCCCTCTTGTCAGAAGCCCAGGAAGGATGGACCTTGGTCTTAGATTGACAGAAATCATTCCAAGAAAGCCAGGGGAAAAGAGGCCTTGACGAAGACAAGAGGAGGACGGTTTATGAGGTAAGTCGCTGTTGGCTAAAGCTGGTCATATCTGCGGAAAAAACAAGCAAATAAATACATAGCAGTACCAAAAAGCATGTTAACTACTTGAAAATAAATTTTGCTCTCCTTTCCTTCTGGCCAGAAAATTTCTCAATGACTCTCTGATTCAAGTCAGTCATCTCAGTAACAAGTCTCTTTTCCATGGACAGCATGGCCAGTGCATTCAGCCTCTCCTGGGTCATGGTGTTTCTGAGAAAAGTTTTTATTCTTTTCAAGGTTGAGAAGCAGCTCTCAGCTTCAGCCGTGGTCATGGATGTGGTAATGACAACTTTTAGGAGAGTCACAGTTTCGGAAAAGACTTCTTTGAGATTATTCTCCATAAACAGCTGGAATAGTTCCACAACACCACGGCAGGCTTTGAACTCTTCCTTGCTGTAGATGAGACTGAGCTCTGTCTTCAGCTTGCTTCCACTGAGCATCGGGTACGCTTTCATGGTGCTGCTCAATGCATCTTCAGGAAAGGTATCCTTGTACTCCTCAAACCTGTCCCCCTGCAACAAGGTGGCGCAGACAAGGTGGTCTGTGAAGGAGAAACGCTCCCTAGTGTGTCCCCGGATGGTGTCACAGACCTATAGAGATAATAAAAAATAAAAAATAATAATAATAAAATAAATATATATATATGTAAATGTAAGGTAGTAGCCTGGAGTAGGCCACTAGTTGTCACTGTTGCAATGACTTTCAAAAGACAAATAGAGCCATTTGAGTATTTTGTCCCATACAAGACACAGTACTTTTTGGTATGTAGTTTTTGGTGGCTTCATGTTTCATTTGATCATTTATTTTTATGTTGCCAATTTATTATTTTCAGGATGCTGTTGTATAATATTAAAATTATGATTTTTGTAAGGATTTATACCAAACAAAAAATGTTTTCTTGAGTCTGCAGAATATTATATGTGGGCAGGACATCTTTCCAGCACAACAATAATGTAAAATGGTATTTTGACTGATTTCTATAACAAACTCACCTCTGCTGCAATCCTTTCACGGTCTTCTGGACTGAGCCCCTGGCGCCTCTTTGTTGGCCGAGAACGACTGCTTTGCTCACCAATGGAATGGAGAGTTTCTGCAAAGGACAAAGATAATTTATTTTGATATTGGCAAAAGAGAAAGAGAGTTAATAATGAAAGAGAAAGCAAATAATGATCACATTACAGGAATACACTTACCTGATCTTTTGTATTTCCTGTTGGAACTGTTGGATGCTCCCTTTGATATGGACCGAATCAATGTTCTACTTCTGGAGCTTGGCATAGAGGAAGTCTACATGTGGCATGATGTGGTGATAAAGTTCCAAAAATAACTTAAAATCCTGATCCTCCAGTAGCATGGCCAGGGCTCCTGTTTCTCTGAAAGTATTGAGGTCAAAGTCATCTGAGTCTTGTATGCTCTCAAAACAGCGAATGAGATCCTCTGTGCTCAAAAACAGTATTGCTGGCACAGCTGTTAAAGTTGCATCTGACATTGCTGGATCTTGGCAGTCTATGGGCAACCACTTTATCCAGAAAACATGTCAGCTTGGGTGACTTGGAAAAAAAGCTGGCAAATCCACCAATGTTAGAAGAAAAAAAATTCTCACCTTGGATATGTGAGAGGTAGCCTGTTGCATTATCAGCGTAGCAGTGGATGTAGTGGGCATTTGGGTACACATCTTGTATTTTCCTCCGAACACCTGAAGTGGAACCCCTCATCACGCTGGCCCCATCATATGCCTGGCAGCTGAGTCCATTGCTACTGCACTAAAAGACCATCTTGCTGATTGCAGTAGCAATGGACTCAGCTGTAGCTGACTGCAGAGGGAAGAACTCAAAAAATCTTTCCTGCATGTTGTTTTTGTCGTCGATGTAGCGCAGCACAAGCACAAGTTGGGACTGTGTGGCAATATCTGTTGTTTCATCTGCCTGGATTGATAAAAAAAAAATCACTTGTCTGAACTTCTTTGATTATTTTCTCTCTTGTAACAGACAACATGTAGTCCAATAGCTCGTTCTGTATAGTTTTTGACATTCCCTTAAATACAGTGGCACTGTCAAGGTGCTATTTCAAAGCTCCATCAAGAGAGGCAACAAAATCCACCAACCCACGAAATATCCCAGGGTTATCTGACCTCTCACTCTCATGGCCACATAAAGCCAACTCAAAGGCTTCACAAAATGTCACACAGTCTATTTATCCTGGACAGTATGTGTCGATTTTTTGTCACCTCTTCATTGTGCCTTCTAATGCCAATCCTGTAGCCTTCATCTAGTTGTTCAGCAATGCTAACTCTGCCCAAAATCATTAGCTTCATGCTATTATCAAGATGTCTGCGACTACTTTCACGACGTTTGCAGTTTTCAGAGAGATGTTTCAGGTCTCTTACCCCCATTGTTGTCCACAAAACCTCAGTGCCGACACTTTGAAATAAAAGCCAGGGAAAGCAAAAAAGGTACATTGCTAACATCACATCCAGCCAGCCAACTCCATTTCTCATAACAAGCGCGGGTGAAGCGCCGGGTGTAGCTTCGTCCTCTGTCACTGGCCTGCTGCTGGATTTGTAAATCGGGTCGGTCCGGTCCGAGATCCTTTATCCTTTTTTTTACTTCCAGCGAACGCCTTGTGAAAGGTTTTTTTTGTAAATCAATGACAGAATTTGGTTTAACTGCTGCCATTGTCATTGTGATTTTTCAGCCTAGCAATTTTTGGCGGAGTGAGGGTAGCGCCTGCGCAGTAGCAGCCAAGAGCGTAACCGCATGAAACATATTGAAACATAAAAAATTGTTAACCGATTAAAGCCAGTTTTTACAAAATGCTGAGGCTCTTACTACCAGCCGACACGTTGTATGAGTAAACTGTTTTATTTTTTATTTTTTTATCATTTTTGTATACATTTATATTTCTGAAATTTTGATGGGGGCGGTGCCCCAGTGCCCTCTATTGACAGGCTGCCACTGGTAGTTAATTAACTAACGTCACTTGTAATAAGTAATGTTAGTCAGCTGGCGGTCGACTTTACAACTAATGTTGTGTTAGTTATGCTAATGTTAAATTAGCTCTCTATGTCTGGCTGCTAGCAAATTTACGAATCCTACTATGGCCATGCCAAGACCTGCCCTACGAAGCAGCTCGATTGGTTGCGGTTAGGCATTTGACCTTGAGTGGTTAAGGTTAGAATAACCGATTGGTCAGGGGATGGGACCTGTACAAATGGGGTTATGTTATCTTGCGTAAGCATGGACGCCTGGCCAATAAATGCTATTGAAGGAAAGGTCTTGGCGTGGCCATCATAGGCGCCGATTTATGTTTTCCTCCGTGGGTGTTCAAAAAAAGTAGTCCAAAAATGTTTGCATTTCAGAACCTTAGGAAATGGACAGCGGCTGACACAAACACACACACCTATTAACTCGATAATAAAGCCGTAAAGTAGGCTATCTTTCAACTCAGACAGTTAATGTTAATAGAATAACGTAAACACTGCAAACGTTAACGCTAGGTTTTTTTTATCCTATTCCATACAGAATTGCAGCAGCAATGGATGACGGTAACGTTAATGACTTTGGGCAGCAGCCTCAGGACAATTGTGGGGTAAGTTTTAGATAAGTTACTTTCAGTGTATTATGGGCAACGTCCTTTTAAGCAAGTCCCTCCACTTGGCGGCCATAGTGCAACGCACTTTGGGCACTTAACGGGCACTTATTGGGCATCTATTATCTCTGGCAGAACAGAAGACCAACCTCGCTCCAGCGGCGAGATCACAACACATGATTTGCAAGATGTATTCACATGTTGACTTTTGCCGCAGAAGGGGCGGGATATGTGTAGAGAACTACCATATTGCTGTTACGAACTAACCCCATGCATTTTTATGGAGGATTACAATTTGGTAGCCAAGGGCAACCATTAATGTCGAGCCCTGCTATGAATGTATTACAGTGATACATTGAGTCACTTCTGACTCGAACCTTTGTACATACTTATACCATACATACTTTGTTATTTGAAAACCTATGAAAATACTTCACTGGCGGACAAGAGGCGTTTATTTCCCCGATCGTTTGTTTAAATAACTCAACACACATATGCATTATAAGATTAACTGGAACCTGTGGTAAGAGATTGCGGGCGTAACAAGCTCGCTGACCGCACTCTCACTCACACACACCGGCCATTAACAGGAAGAGGGGAGGGAGAGCAGCGAGCTGCAGGCCCTGGAGCTCTGTCAGGGCCGTGACGGAGATCCATCTAGCTCACAGCGGGCCGGGGGCTGTGAAGGAGGACACTCCAGGCGGCGAGGCAGCACCGCTGCCTGCTGAACTCCGACACACAGTCGGACAAAATTTGCAATTAGCCATACATTTTCGTAAAACGGCACATATTTGACCTCTACATAGTTGATTTCTCGCATAAAAAAGTCTCCGAAGTGAATTTAGTAATTAAATAGCAGACAAGCAATGTATACAATTTCTAAGATCTGCATGACCTAGATTCAGAAGACTAAGCTGACCTCAGGTCAGTGGTGTAGCCTATGTAAATGTTGGGGCGTGACAAAGACTAGAGACTAGAGCCAAATAAGGTAGGAGTTGAGGAGTTGACGTCAACATTTAGTTTTGTTGAGATTTGCCCGTTTTCAGAGGCAGTTTCAAATTGTGAGAGGAAAGAGGTGTCAATGGAATGTTGAGGTTCTATGTATGTCCTATTTCAACCCAGTCTCACGGCAGTTTGTGAAATGGTCACGGTATTTAATCTATTGATTCGTGTTCACGGGTACATTTTTATCATTTTTTTCCATGGTGGCCAGCACGAAAAAGTGTTTTCCGCAGATATGACCAGCTTTAGCCAACAGCAACTTACCTCATAAACCGCCCTCCTCTTGCCTTCGTCAAACACTTTTAGGTCTTCGTTTTCCACGGCCTCTTTTTCCCTGTTTTTCTTGGAATGATTTCTGTCAATCTAAGACCAAGGTCCATCCTTCCTGGGCTTCTGTGTGGGAAATGACCAATCACAAGAGGGCCAGCGTTTGTTCCCTCCCACAACCTGTCAAAATTGGAGGTTGACTACCGCAAGGAGAATGAGCGAGCAGAATAAAAGCACAGGAGCAGAACTCACCCCAAGTGGTTGTTTTGTGCACTTGCAGCTGTTTTTTCCTCACTCGCAGCTGTTTTTTCCTCCCTTGCTGCTGTGTCTGCATGTGTGAATTAATATTATTTGCTTGTTAAGATGTTTCACTGAGCTCTCGACATTTGGCACTAAAATAACGCCATAGGTCCCCCCTTGCTGTCGCATGCCCCTCAGATGGCCAATACCTATAATTTGGCCTTCTTGCCCTTTGGCCTTGGCTAAACCAGCTTGCCACACTCTCCCTAGCATCAAAATCCTCCAAACTGGGCCCCTCCACATTGATTCGTATCAGATCTTCCACTGTGTCTGTGTGAAGGGATGCTCTGGTGTCTGATTTGATTCTCTTCTGTGAAGAGAAGCCTCTCTCACAAACAGCAGATGACACAGGGAGGACCAGCAGAATGTGGACAAGGTGCAGTATGTTCTGAAAAACATACAAAACACATTCAAACTTGGGATGTACAAGCTGTCAAAGTTGTCTTAGATATCAAAGTTGACATTGATATTGATATTGAAATGTCATTAAAAAGAAAACAGTAAAACCTTGTAATCTTAATAAATGAGTAACAGAATTTCTGATCTATCAATGTGTTCATAAGACACTTGCCTAGGAGGCTACAGAATCTTGCTTTCAAATGTTTGACAGTGGATTTGATTGTTTCCGCCATTGCTCTTTGAAGTTTAATGTTAGCAGTACCATCTTCTGCCAGCTTAGACACTTCCCCTTTGAGTGTAACTGTCTGTGTGTGACATAAAGCATTAACACACATTGTAAGTTCGATATTGCAAATATTTTGTTTTTTAGAGTATTTCCTATATCAGAAACAAAACCATAAATGTGCCTGGAATTTGTAGACTGGCATTTCACCCTGCTCATCCTGCTGCCTCTTCTGCAGCCTAAGGTCAGGAAGTGGGACAGTCTGCCACCAGGCTTAGGTCTTGCAGCCATCACCTCTGTGGTCACCCGCAGATTTCCAAGAGCACAAACTGCCTGTTTAGACATATCAAGCACTTTTACAAATACAGCTGAAGCTAATAACAAATATAAGTTAGAACTGCAAGCAGTTATGACGGGCCCAAGCCACCCACGCCATTCGCCCCCGACGCCCCGGGGAGCGCGCAAAAGCGGAACCCGAAGTCGGGCGGCGGGGAGGCAAACGTCGGTAAATATCGTCTGCGGTATGTCGCCGTTGCAAACGTAGCGGTCAACAGTTCACCTCCATGCATATACAGACTACCTTTAACAATGATATATGGATAGGATTGGAGATGAAAAGTTCAACTGACATGTTACCGTGATCAGCTTTGTGGGAAATTAAGAATCAATGCCACCAACATAACCAATCACACTATGACAGACTCTCCACTTAGCACCAACTGCAATGTTTAATTGTAAATGAATGTAGCCTACTGGCAGTCTGGCACACGTGGGTGCTCAGTATTTTCAACAGTGCCTATGAATGGTGTTGATTTTGGATTGAAAAAGTGAGAGAAAAGAGTTGCATTTGTCCACTGTGAAGGTTTGTCAGGTGGCTTAAGAAGTTTGTTTATTGTAAAAAACCAGAGGAGCACGCAAAAGCAAAAACCAAAACGTAACGTAGGAGGCAAACATCAGTAAATATTGAGAAGTGTGAGCTGCAAGGTCTGTGGTACATTCCCATTGCAAATATGTCATTAACATTGAGTAAAAGGGCCAAAACACGTCTACGTTGATTATAGCGCCCCCTAATGGCCGATCTTCACCAAAGTTAGTAGAGAGCCTCAGAGCGGCATGCCGAACGAGTAGCACAAGTTTCGTGTTGATTGCATTTACTGTGGCAGAGATATTGCAATTGCATTGAGTTATTGGCCAAAACAAATAAACGTTGCTTATAGCACCCCCTAAAGGCTGATCTTCGCCAAATTTGGTATAGAGCATCGTAGTAGGATGTTGAACAATGATCTCAAGTTCTTTGCTGATAACATTTAATTTGGCCGAGATATGATATGATACGTGTGTGGTAGCTAGCTATGAAAATTAGTTTGGTCGTCAAATGCGCATACTTTAACGTAGCAAAATTCCTTGAGTATCTTTTGGTCACGTCCATCTGGAGATGCTACGTACCAGGTTTCATACGCATAAAAGTTTAGGTGGAAATGGGCGTGGCCTATATCACGTGATTCAGTTGGATCCAGGGAACGCGTGGATATATGGTTTTTAAATGTCCGGTGTACAATGTGGGAGTTATAGGGAGTTATAGAGCCAAACACGTTTTTTCCCAGAAAAAAAAAGAGTTAAAATATAGCTTTAATTGGACATTTTCAAAGCCTTTAATTTTAACATCCTACATCAATTCAATTAAATTTTATTTATAGTGTCAAATCATAACAGGAATTATCTCAGGACACTTTACAGATAGAGTAGGTCTAGACCACACTCTGTAATTTACAAGGACCCAACAATTCCAGTGATTCCCCCAAGAGCATGCATGAGTGCTCAGTGCGACAGTGGCAAGGAAAAACTCCCTTTTAGGAAGAAACCTCGGACAGACCCAGGCTCTTGCTGTGTCTGATGGTGCCGGTTGGGGGTATGATGAACAATGGCAATAATAGTAACAATAAAAATATTGTAATAGTTATAATAGTTCATGGCAACAGCTGCCACCATGATGTAGGTGCCATCATGATCCAAGATGATGAACATAAGGACTCCCCGGAGCTATGTTAGTAACAAGCATTTCTGTGACACGAATACACACAGATGGAAAGAGAGAGGAGAGAGAAGCTCAGTGTGTCCAAGGAGGTACCCCGGTAGTCTAGAACTATAACCACATAACTAAGAGCTACAGAGAAGGGGAGATAGGGAGGCTGTGTTCCGTGATTGTGGCTACACACCTTCCTCCGCCGGTCTAGGCTAACGCTGCAACTCATTACTCCCTAAGTATATGTAAGCTATCTATGGGGAGAAGCAGAGATAGGGCGGGGGTGCGCCATGACTGTGGCTACACACCCACCCCTGCCGGTCTAGGCGAACGCTGCAACTCCTCATACCCTAAATATAGTAAGCTTTCTATGAAGAGAAGCCGAGATAGGGAGGCGGTGCGTCATGACAGGGGCTACCCACATTCCCTCGCCGGTCTAGGCGAACGCTGCAACTCCTCACTCCCTAACTATAAGCTTTATCGAAGAGGAGAGTTTTAAGTTTACTCTTAAAGGTGGTGACGGTGTCTGGCTCCCGAACCCAGACTGGGAGCTGGTTCCACAGGAGAGGAGTCTGATAGCTAAATGCTCTGGCTCCCATTCTACTTTTAGAGACTCAAGGAACCACAAGTAACTGCATTCTGGGAGCGCATTGCTCTAGTGGGACAATAAGGTACTATGAGCTCTTCAAGATATGATGGTGCTTGACCATTAGAGCTTTGTAGGTCAGGAGAAGGATTTTAAATTCAATCCTGGATTTTAGAGGAAGCCAATGCAGAGAAGACAACACAGGAGAAATATGATCTCCCCTCTTAGTTCTTGTCAGAACACGCGCTGCAGCATTCTGGATCAGCTGGAGAGTCCTAAGTTTTATTTGAGCATCCTGATAATAGGGAATTACAATAGTCCAGCCTGGAAGTAAGAAATGCATGGACTAGTTTTTCAGCATGATTTTGAGACAGGATATTCCTAATTTTGGCAATGTTACGAAGGTGAAAAAAGGCTGTTCTAGAGGTTTGTTTTAAGTGGGCGTTAAAGGATATATCCTGATCAAAAATAACTCCTAGATTTCTGACAGTAGTGCTGGAGGCCATGGCAATGCCATCTAGAGTAATTATATCTTGGGATAATGATGTTCGGAGGTGTTTAGGGCCCAGCACAATAACTTCACTTGTTTTGTTTGAGTTTAACATCAGGAAATTGTAGGTCATCCATGATTTGATATCTCTAATGCATACTTGAAGTTTGGCTAACTGACTGGTTTCGTCTGGCTTGATTGATAAGTATAATTGGGTGTCATCCGCATAACAGTGAAAGTTAATTGAGTGTTTCCTAATAATATTGCCTAGAGGAAGCATATACAAGGAGAAAAGAATTGGTCCAAGCACTGAGCCTTGAGGAACGCCATACATCAGAATGGTCCGACATTACCTGATTGACAGTTTGGGGGTGGTGTACTATCACCCTGAGGTGAAATGAAGCCTGGAAAGAGTTAAAATATAGCTTTAATTAGCAGCCTGAAAAATAGTTAAAATATAGCTTGATTTGACATTTTCAAAGCCTTTGATTTTAAAATCCTACAACAGAATGGTCCAATATTAACCGAGTGATAGTCTAGGGGTGGTATACTATCAATCTTAGGTGAAATGAGTCCGTCTAAACAGGAGCTTTTGTTTGTTTTTTTTCGATCAGCCTCACGAAAAAAAGAGTTAAAATATAGCTTTAATTGGACATTTTCAACGCCTTTAATTCCTACAAAAATCCTACATCAGAATGGTCTGATATTGCCCGAGTGACAGTCTGGGGGTGGTGTACTATCACTCTGAAGCGCTTTTCCATTAAATGGTACCTGCTCGACTCGCCTCGACTCTACTCGCCTTTTTTGGTTTTCCATTATGAAAAAAAGTAGTTTTTAGTACCACCTCAGTCGAGGTTCCAAGCGAGCTGAGCCGATACCAAAAGGTGACGTGAAAGTGACAGACAGGGTTGTCCTGAACAAACCCGCCATTTTTAAATAGTTTAGCCAGCTGTGTTTTTTTTTTGCTGCCTCCAGCTTCATTTGAAACAAAATGTGTCTTCTGGCTGTGGCAACAACAACACACCTTCGACGTTCTGTATGTGTGTCGCGTTAGGTCACGGCAGTTTACTGCGGTGACGCTTGTTTTACAGTTCTGCGGAGCCTCCAGGCAGAGCTTTTGCCGTAGCCTACGTACACACACACATGCCGGCTCGACGCACACACCAGCGCACAAGTATAAACATCAGGCCACATAGCTCAAGTGGAGACTCCACAGAACTGTAAAACCTGAGTGACAGTCTGGGGGTGGTGTACTATTACTCTGAGGTGAAATGAGTCTGGCTAAACAAAGGGTTTTGTTTTTAGAGCATCCTGAAAAAGAGTTAAAATATAGCTTTAATTGGACATTTTCAAAGCCTTTAATTTTAAAATCCTACATCACAATGGTCTGATATTACATGAATGACAGTCTGGGGATGGTATACTATCAATCTTAGGTGAAATGAGTCCGTCTAAACAGGAGCTTTCGTTTTTTTCCCGATCAGCCCAGAAAAAAAGAGTTAAAATATAGCTTTAATTGGACATTTTCAAAGCCTTTAATTTTAAAATCCTACATCAGAATGGTCCGACATTACCTGAGTGACAGTCTGGGGGTGATATCCTATCACTCTGAGATGAAATTAGTCTGGCTAAACAGAGGGTTTTGTTTTTAGAGCAGCCTGAAAAAGAGTTGATATATATCTTTTATAGCATGCTGTTTAGATTTTATTATTCTTTCCTTTTCGGGGGTTAATTTCCACCTGCAGAGGGGGTGCCACCCACCAAATATGTTTTTACGGATTTTTTAATAAATATTTTAAAGATGCCTTGGTTGTCTTTTATAATTTTTGTTCTGCCTTATCTATATTTTAATAATTGTATTGTGTTTCTTTCTCTATTCTTAATGTTTATTATTATTATTATTATTATTATTATTATCATCATCATTTATTATTACACATTGAATTACTTTCCTCAAGATTTGAACATGGTAATAAACATGCCATTGGTTTTATGCATGACTAACAGTGTGGTTTTATTCTATGATGTATTTTAAATTATTTATGGTTATTTATTGTGTGGCACTTTGACATTTTAAGCAATTTTAAACCTCAGCACTTATTACTAGGGTGTGGAGGTGACCTTTTATTTAAAGTTTTATTCTCCCGCTGTTCATCCTGTCCAGTGGTTCTTTTAATATCTGGCTTTCTTTTAAACAGCTTTTATATAACCAAACTTGGTTTCTATTGGAAATAGGCTATGCAGTTGCTGAATCTGTCTTCATGGACACGTACCATTAGCCTCTCTCGGGGCTGGCCTGGAGTATCCTGTACCTTCTTCCTGACCTCAACAGGGAGAAAAGGCTTTTACCCAGGTGGTTTTGGATCTTTTAATGATTTTCTTAGCCTTTTTCTTGCAGCGCCTGGTGTAAATATCCTTAAGCCAGGGTAGGGAACTGCCTATTGTATGTTCAGCCGAACTAACCACTTTCTGCAGGGCCTTGCGGTCCTCTTCGGTGCCATTTATGTACCAGGCAGTGATGTTCCCCGTCAGGATGCTCTTGATGATGCATGAGTAGAAACTGCTCAGTATTTGAGGGTATACCCGGAATTTTCTCAGGTTTCGGAGGTGAAACAGTCTCTGCCTTGCCTTTCTCACCACTGAGTCAGTATGCAGTACCCAGATCAGACCCTCAGTGATGTGGTCACCAAGGTACTTGAAGATGTCCACCCTCTCCACAAAGGACCTGCTGATATTGGGGACATTGTTTCTTCCCTGTCTCTTCCCAAAGTCCACTATCATCTCTTTAGTCTTGCTGACATTAATGGGTATTTTCACACACACACACACACACACACACACACACACACACACACACACACACACACACACACACAAGTGCAGTTTTTCCTCAAGCCATCCACCCACACCCTCAACTATAGCCTATGTCTATGGTCTTCCCCCAAAATGTTCAGCTGTGGAATACACCTGCAGTATAACTTTTTGCCAGACACAGACACAAATATCCAATGTACAGTTCTGCTTATTGCAAATGCATTTGTTTAACAATGTCATCAACTGTTAACATACTTCCTTGCGAGTCTGGTAAAAAAACATGCAGGAAGGCCAACATTCTCGCACCCACACGCACGCACTTAAAACAAATAACACAGCATCCAGACAATTTTCCTTGCTTCCATTACACTTTAAGGAACCTAGCCAGTGTGAATAAAAACTCATTACATGTCTAAGACATATGTGACAGGACCTAGGGGTTGATTAATTTCCCTGAAAATGAAGAGATTTTCTCCACCACTAAACTCTAGCAGTTCAAAAAGAGTTCAACAATGCTGTGGCAATCCATCCTTAATCACAGTTTGTGCTTTGTTTTCCAGTGATAACTTTAGAAACACAAACCGTGTTCGGTGTGGGTGTATACAGTACACAGAAGGAGAGGAAATCCCAAATCTAATAGAAAACAACATCTTAAGTTACTCTATAAAAGGTAGTACTTTGGACATGTAGGCATGATACATGACCCTAACAAAGTGAAAGCTGTCACGCAACTGCCATGTCCTCCCAACGTTAAAGAGCTGTATAAGGTCCTTGGCTTCTTAAACTATGTAGGGAGGTTCCTGCCTGACCTCTCCACAAAGCTGCATCCAGTCTTTGGGTTTCATCAGGAATGGATAGCCATCAAGACAACACTGTTCCCATTTCTGCAGGGTTATAACTTTGCAAGGCCACACCTCTGAGAGACTGATGGGTTAGTGTGTTACACCAAGACAGGCTTGTAATTTCTGCTGCACTATGATCTGACGTGCTGAAACAGCTGCATGAGGGACAACAAGGACATTGCCCTTCAATGGTTAATGTTAGATGGTTAAGGTTAGGCACTGACCTCCAATGATTAAAGTAAGGATAAGACGTCGGGCAGTGAGTCTTGTGAGAGTTTTCACAAATCTAGGGTTACCACTGTAGACCATAGACTGTAAAAAAAAAGATAGACAATGCATCTCCACTTTCTCCCACTGTACTGGGATGGTGCTGCCATCTTGTAAGAATGGAGCCAGAGTCTGCGCAGTAGTGACCGAGTGCAAATTTGCATTTCCTAGGATGGCGAAGGCATGTCCCACCAGGTGCGATTTTAGCCCTTTTTGAGGGCTTGATCCCGGCACCCCTAAAAACTGTTAATCTATTGTGAACTAAGGAGTTCTGCTCTGGGAATGTCCCAGCATCATGAAACTTAAACCCAGAATCTAGATGCCGAGATCATTCAGAATAAAATTCTGAGCCATTTTCAGAAAATAGTGCTTGTCAGCTATTAGTCAAAATTGCATAAATCTCTAATTTTCAAAAGTTATTGGTACTGCATTTTGGAAATGTGTGCTTTGCCATGGATACATATCCAATTTAATTTGTAATACCACCTCACCTTTGTATTAATGGCCCTATGGTATTTTTTCTGTTGGTGTCTTTCTACTAGTTACATAATTCAGTTTTCCCCTATCATGATGGTCCAAAATTATGTTAAAATGCACAGTTAGCAAAGTAGACTAACGTTTTAAAATATTATGTTAAAAGAGTGCCAGGCACCCCTAAAGCTCTGATCCTGGAATCGCCTTGTCCCACCCTACTCTGCATTACTTAGTAGGGCGGATCACCAACCAATGGAGAATCAATTACAACTATCATTCATGATGTTTTACCCAGTTTTTTTATAGTATCAAATAACTAATAAACAAGAAAAATGAACACTAGAACAAATGGCATAAGAATAACCTAAAATGATAGAAACCATCCTTGGGAAAAATGTATGTGATGTGTACTTACTTATACTGCAGCCAGCCACCAGGGGGCGATCGAGATGTTTTAGCTACACTTTCCCATTAGTCTATATCCACAACGTTCCACTTCCAGGATAGCCCTTGTTCTGCCGCAAATTTCGCCGGATGCCACTCTTTTCGGCCGGATGTCCGTTACCTTCCGCTTTCTTTGTGTTGGAATATTAAACTCCGGTCGATTTATGAGGACTATGGTTAACTGCTCCTCAGATCTCTGCAGGGTAAATCCAGACAGCTAGCTACACTATCTGTTGAATCTGAGTTTTCTGTTGCACGACTAAAACAACTTTTGAATGTACACATGTTCCACCAAAACAAGTTCCTTCCTGAGAGTATTTTGCAGCGTCCTGTGGCTCCGCTCTGTGCTTAGCACCGCCCCAAGACGATTGTGATTGGTTTAAAGAAATGCAAATAAACGAGAGCACGTTTTTCTCCGATCCCGGAATGCTGTGTGGACTAGCCAGACTCTCCTCTGCAGCGCTGTGGAGGTAGGTCTGGCAATGCCAGACTACTTACGCATCAACACCATGGATGTAGGCTATCCCTGCCGTTGATCTATGGAATGCCATTTTATTCAATATTAAATAAATGAATAAATAGATGACAAAACATGCCTAGGAAATACATCCTGAAATTATATAAATAGATACATATCTATATTTATTTAATTATATTGACTCATATGTTTATGTATATATATTGCCTCATTTAATTATTTCAGGATGTATTTCATAGGCATATTTATTCATTTATGTTTTTATTGAATTAAACGGCATTCCATATTGATCTGCCCCTTCGGCTCCAACCCATGGAGAACCCCGCTTTTTCGCTTCCCCCGCCCCCCTGGACTGTCGTATGTTGATGACGTTAAGGTAATGGCGGCTCTCGCTGTGTCGTGAGGAGTGTTATATTTTCTCCACCATAGCTGTTAAATTAAACCGTATAATAGTTACTGTAGACTGTAAAAAACAACATCAGCAGGAGAGGGCAGTTCTTACCGCAGTAGTGCTGTCTTTGAAGAGCTCCGGGTCGGCAAGGTGACTATAAATGTGTGGTTGTTAGCAGTTAGCAAAGTGTAGCTGCGCTTTTAGCTTAAAGTTAGCTTCAGCGGAGGCTGCATTGTTAATTGAAAGACAGACGGGTGTGCTATTAATGTCCGCTCATTGCTGAAGCGGCTTTGTTCGGTTAGTTATGACGTTAAGACAACCTGTTTACTTGTTTATATTCTTAAAGGAAGATTTGCTGTTCGGCGGGGAGTGTGTGCTCGTTGGTTAGCCGGCTCTCTTCGCGTTGACGTTGTAGTTATGGGCCTTGTTGCCAACTAGCACGACCTAGCTAGCTGTTAGAAGTGTTGGTTACCAGTCATGTTAAGCTGCAGGTGAACTTTATTATGTACTAAACCGGACACATTATCTTCACATTAGTAGGTAGCTTAAACCATGTAGCTAACTCTTACGAGACACTTAAAGTATATGAGGTTTTAGCTCCTACCATTGGCAGATAAGGTAGCTAGTTCATTTATTTCTATGGGTTAACGTTAGCTAGTTGTTAGCTAGTCTGCTATTGCTAGGGTTTTTCTTTGCTGTTGATTTTGCAGCGCCGGAAGCTATCGTTAACTTTCATGGAGTAAATCCTGTTGTCAGTTATAAACATATTGTTGTCTAATTCTCCATATAAAGTGATTTTAGAGATTTTTTTGTCTTCACCATTGAGATAGCCAGATTGTTAGAAAGCTAGCTAGTTTGTCTTTGCTCAGGCAAAGTCTAAATCACCCCCAAAAAAACATTTAGATTGTGTGTGTTATTTAGTCCATTATTAGTTTAGTAATATATGCTCTACTGTATATGCCAAACGTATTTAAAGGTCTGGCAAGGCAATTCTTTGCCTATTCGGTTAGGATATATACAGTATTAGGTTGTTTATGTGCAAGTTAAATACTCTTGAATACGGAATACCGTACATTTCCCAAGTATTATTGTGGTTGTAGTTGGAAAATCATTTTATTTATTTTTTCTCTGGGTGTGTTTTATATTTTAACAACTTTAATGGTAAGTTAATGTTCTGGTATGTAACCTGGCGGACATGTAAATATGTTAAATTGACATGTTTTTAGAATAACATGATGTTCTTTTCATGATACAGGAAAGCAGACATTTATTATAGTGTATATGCTCAGTCAGGATATAACATGTTGACATTTTGTTCTTAGTTTAGTTTATTTTGAACATGTTTATATAAAAAAAAAAAAAGAATCTCAGCACAATCTTCCAAAATGTTTGTAAGTAATTCAAATAAGAAATTCCCATGTTCAAAAAGGAGTAGGAAGAAGTAAAAAAAAAAAACGTTTCTGGTCCTACCCCCTTTTTTCCATTTTTATACTTTAGTTAAATACAAAACAATGTGATGCTTCACTTATTTATACATGTTTACATAAACATACATGTACTGTATATCTACATACCTACACGCACATAAACACATGCATACACACACAAACACATTTCTTTCTTTTTCATCTATCTACATCAAACCGAATAATAAGCCATCCAAACTAGACTTGGTATATAAGCCCAGGAACCATACAGTCCGTATACAATACTATCACCTCGAGTCCTTTTTGTATCCATTCAATATATTCATTTTAAATAGTCTCTTAAAATTGCTCATTGTTGTACATTATTTCATCTCTCCGCTGCAGCTGTTCCATAAATTAACTCCTTTGGTTGTGATGCAGTGATATTTAGCATTTGTTCTTATAAGTTTCTTTTGAAATACAAAAGTTCCTCTTAAGTGATGTTTGCAATCTCTCATTTGAAACAACCCGTGGATACTGTTTGATAGCTGTTGATTATTTACTTTGTACATGATTTGTGCAGTTTTAAAGGCATCAGTATCTTTGAATTTTAGTGCTTTTAGTTTGATGAAAAGTGAATGAGTTGGTGCTCTATAAGTGATTTTATTTACAATTCTTAAGGCTCTCATACATGTTTCTTACAGACTACTGTTTTTCTTTTTACACCAGAATATTCTCTTATGGATACTCCTGAAAGCCCTACCCAGTCCCCTCAGTCTCCTGAGGAAGAGGAGAAGGGCCTTTCTGACAGTGAGCTGCTGGATTCACCTGATGAAGACGAGGGCAGGGTCATCTCAGACAGTGAGATAGTCCATGAAGAAGGGAATGGGGGGCTTGTTGATGAGGAGGAGGAGGACATGGTGGAAAGCCGAGGACGAGGTTCGGAATTGGAGGAAGAGAGGGAAGAAGACGATGAGGTAGTACCTGACTTTGTTTCTGACACAGAAGATGAGGAGCCTGTAGGAGAAACGGAAGGGATGGGACAGGAGGATGGGGCCATTTTGCTGATGGAGGGGGATGAAGACGGTCCACAGGGGGACCAGTTTGATGGAGAGGACGAGAAGGAAGGAGAGGAGCAAGAGCATAGAATCTTTGACACCCCACAGTCTCCAGACTCGGAGCCAGAACAGAGCAAGAGCTTCATTGCTGAAGAGGATGGAGAAGACGGGGAGGGAGGATACGGTGAATACAGAAAGGACGACTCGGCAGATCCTGAGATTGCTGAGGTGGATGATGATGATGATGATGAGGAGGAGGACGAGGAAGAAGAAGACAAAAGCAAGGCCGAGGAGGACGAAAGGATGAGAGCTGAGGAGAGGAGGAGAGTTGTCGCGGTGAGGGAGATGAAGGATGACTCGGCATCCGTTTCCCGGGAGCTGGACGAGCACGAACTGGATTATGACGAGGAGGTCCCAGAGGAGCCCAGCATCCCTGCACACGAGGAAGAGGAAGATGAGGAAGACACAAAAGTGGAGGGAGAAGAACGGGAGCAGATTGAGGACAAGAGCAGTAAGAAGAGAGAGAAGAAACCAATCCTCCCCCCATCTCCTAAAGACAATGAATTCAAGAGGACAGGTGACTCCAAAGGGCCTGAGAGGATGCGCAGAGATTCCTTCAGAGACAAGAAGAAGGATGAGGATGATGGAGAGATTGATGAAGGAGAGATTGATGTAAGTGATCATAGTTATTACATAATTGTTATATGTTAATCCGTGTGAGGTGATTGGCTGGGTGCAGGTAAATTCATCAATACAAAACTTTGTAAAATAGTAGCTCCTAAATGTATAGACTGCAGTTATGGTAGTAGTAGTTATGGCAGGACAATAGAGACCGGTCCAAAGGATTTGTATCGGGGCCGATCCGAGCACATTTAAATGTGTTGGCATTGGCTTTACTTTCTTTACTGCACTTTACTGTGTTTTGTCCAACTTAGCCTGCTGGTGTTGCACACTGGTCCCTTGCTTTGCAGCCAACAGTGCATGTCACTCTTAAAGGGCAGTGAAAATGAAAGTACCGGTAATGTGAAAAAATCATTTGGGCACACTGGTGCGAGTGACTCCGAATTCTGACGTCAAAAAAAACAACATTATTTGTTAACATTCTACTCTAGATCTCTCTTTCCCCGTGCAGTGCACAAAACTAAGGCTGCAACTAACTACTATTTTAATATTCGAATAATCGGTGAAGAAGCAACATATCACGCGGTTTGAAGTTTACACAGATTTGGGTGGGAAAAGGGTATTAGTGGGTAGTCTTGCAGAGTGAAATGTACTCCATGTCTGTTCAAGGTGGAGCTTTAAATATTAACATCATAATGCTGGATAGCTTAATGAATTATAGTGCATCATGTTTTAATTAGGCTATCTTTTGAATCTGCAACATTTCTCCGTCAGGCGGAAGTAAAAGTACATAGTAGTATACAGTTAAGTTGCAAATTAATAAGTGATTTGGAGGCCTTTTGTGAGTAGAGCTGGGCAATATATCAATATATCTATCGTGATATGAGACTAGATATCGTCTTAGATTTTGAATATCGTAATATGACATAAGTGTTGTCTTTTCCTGGTTTTAAAGGCTGCATTACAGTAAAGTGATGTCATTTTCTGAATTGACCAGACTGTTAACGGTTCAGTTATTTGTCTTTACCCACTTAGTCATTATATCCACATTACTGAGATGCTTATTTATCAAAAATCTCATTGTGTAAATATTTTGTGAAAGCACCAATAGTCAACACTACAATATCGTTGCGGTATCGATATCGAGGTATTTGGTCAAAAATATCGTGACATTTGATTTTCTCCATATCGCCCAGCCCTAGTTGAGTTATTTTTGGCTGCATTGTGTTAAAATAGCAACATAATTCAATATTTTTAATATCTAAATCTCAAAAACGGATAACCGGCACTGCACTAGTGTATATATAAAAAAACGTGAAAAGGGCATGACTCTGATCTCAGGATGCGAGGGTGTCTTGTCACAGATTGTAAAAGTTGCACATTCTTGCGATCTCAAGGACCCAGAAGCTGCAAAAAACAGCAGAAGAAACTTGAGAGAGCAGACTCAGAAACGAACACGCGCACTATTGGGACTGCGGATTTTGCTCCTATGAATCTATGCACTTGCACTCTTAAATGTTCACTTGCAGACTGTGTAGAGCTCAGAATTATTTTTGTGCTCTCTCAAATCTTTTGTCATCAAAATACCTTTTTATTTATTAGTTTATTTATCAGGGACAATGTAGCACACATTATTACATACATAATTATCACAGTCAAAGCCATAAAAATATGTGTAGATGTGTTGCATAAAAGGTTTCTAGCCAGTAGGCTAACTTGTAACCTCCCTGGTCAGGCCTTTCTAAAAAGATAATCCAAATCTAATTTTTTTTTAAAGAACTACATAGTGTGAGTTACACAATCATGCAGCAGATAAATTGTATACTTATATATTATATCAACATTTCACAGATTCATGAGCAGCGCACTGTATGCATTCTTTTTTCTTTTATTTTCTTTTTTTTTTTTGACATAAAAAACAGCACATCACGTGACACAAACCCCAAGCACCCAGCCGCTCGCACCCGCTCACCTACACCCACCCCGATAGTGAGGGGCCTGGGTCGCTACATGTTAATAGGGCTGTCCCAAACGATTCTTTTTTAAACGATTAATCTAGGGATTATTTTTTTGATTAGTCGACTACTCTAACGATACATTTTTCGACTAATCTTAAAGATTCATTTTTCAGTTAGCGATTATTTTCCCATTGCTGAATTATTAACAATTTACACAAAACAAATTTCAGTAAGGTTCAAATCTCTATTTATTAAAATGGTTTAACACTGCACTGTTCAAGTAAAATGAATTTGTAGTGCAACCTGAAGCCAGATGTTATATCAGTATCATATATCAGTCCAACCACAAAATAAAGTCACTTTCAGGAGAACTTAAAGTAAACCGAGCAAGTGCAAAAAGAGTAGCCTGTATTTGCTTTTTTTAACAGTAGTATGTAAAATAATGAATAAGCTCCAGTTTAACAGCCAAGCTCTTCTCCCTTTTAATCTTACAGTAAAAAAAGTATAACATATGAAATCAGATGTATCAAATAAATCCAACATAAGGCAAGTTGCAGAGTGTCTAATATAACAGTCTGTAATCGATTGGGTCACTCAGGATGATGGGGAACCAAAAAAATAACACTGCCGACTAACAGCGTTTGATGATGCTTAATGTTAAGTCATAGCGGGACATTAAAACGAATCAACGGACTAACGTACCGTTGGGCTACTACTGGGAACACATTCCGTGTCACTATGTTAATAATCGCACATGCTTGGGAGTAAAGCTTAGATCGGGCACAAAAAAATCAAGCCCTACCCGAGCCCGAGCATGTTGTATCCGAGCCCGGCCCGACACATTAACTGGAATTATGAGCCTGAGCCCGATTTAAACCTGACTATTTTTTAATACGTTGGCCGTTATAACTGACGTTATAAAGGACTCGTGAGATATCTGAAACAATCTGGCCTGGTTACACAATTATTGAAGACAGTGCTACAGATGGGGGAGACACGCTTTAGCACAGTTTACCTCCCACTCAAGTCAGTGCAGAACATATACGGGAGAAGCTGGAGAGGCATAGCTTTCTCCCCACCCAATTAGACTAATAAAGTAATGATTAAAAACAACACAAATGAGAAAAATTGATGAAGGGCCCGGGGATAGTGGCGAGAAATATCGACCCGGCCCGTGGGTCAAGCTCGGGCTCGGGCAGAGAATCTAAACTCTACTTGGGAGGGAAAGGGACAAAAAGGTGAGCAGCAGACGCGTAACTGTCAGTGCTTGTGTTTAGTTTTTTTACTGATGTTTCCTGTTTGCAGTAACATTAACGGGTCTCTCACGCCGCGATACGGACTGACGAGTCTGATCTCCGGTTACGTGATTGTCTACCGCAGGGGGACGTCCGGTTGCTTTTCTCCAAAAGTTAAATCGGTCTTAACTTTTTGCTGCAGGCATTCAAAATAAATGTAAAGACCTGCGTTTTTGCCGGACTGTGTGACGAGTAAAGACCGACGCGGTGTCTGTGAATGAATGCTCAGCCAGCCAGTGTTTCACTAGAGCATTAGCGTCATGAACGGTCGTACTATCTTTACCTTTTATCAAATCGCCTGAAAACACATAAAGACCTCTACACACATCAGACTGCTTGCTTGTAACTCAACATTTCTCATTCTTGGCTGAGATGGACAACCTAGCGCTGCATAAATTAGCCAGCAGCTAGCAACTAAAACATGAGGATAAAAAAGATATACAAGCACTGAACTGCCCAGGAGTTTGTGTAACAGCTTAATGTTTCCTGCAACAACAAAACACTCGGTATTTCTCGCTCCTCTCTTTTCTTTGACGCTTTGGCATCCTTCTGTAAGGAACTTTGGGGTAGGCCTACAATGGTTCTAGCGAATGCTTCAAGCAGCAATACCACAGGCCAAGCAATCGGCCCATTCCAAACAGGCATACTTTGAACGGGAATTGTACTAGTTTATTTAAAATGTCATTCAAGTTGGAGCTTTAAATTCTAATATAATGCTGGAAAGTTTAATAAATAATAATGCACCATATTTACCGGTCGCCATATTACTGTATATTAAGTGCTTTGGGGGCCTTCTGTAAGTTATTTGGGGGTACAATGGTTCTGGAGAAAGCTGCAAGCAGCAATACAGAAGGCCAAGCAATCTGCCCGTTCCAACAGGCACTGCACTATTTAAATACAAATAGCACACTCTCCCAGGGTGTCCGCGGGGTTTTAAAAGGTAGTATATCAAATTGGTAAAAATGAAGGCTATTAAAAGGTATTAATCACCATTTTACGAGGTATTAATTTTTTAAATCATTTTTTTTTGTAAACAATGAGTTGTCCATTTGTTTTATTATGTCTGTTTAAGTTGATCTTGTGAAGTTTGTGTGATATTATATCCTATCCTATTATATCCACCTATTTTAGCCTTCCAAGCCAGACCATGGATGTATTAAGAGAACGAGCCAGACCCACATCAAGATGTTGGTTCTGGGAACTCACCATTGGCAGGGCTCAATCCGAGGGGCGGGATAAACGGTTGTCTTTCAAATTCCCTCTGCGCGCTACAACCAAGCAGGGCAACGAAGAAGATAGCGGAGCTAGTTGATAGATTAAACTTTTGCCGTATCGGGTCGGCAAAACTCCGAACCCATTCCAATCCTTTTTTAAGAATTCTGTTCTTTGTTCTTTTCTCAAAGAAAAGCTTAACTCCAAGTCTTCCAGAGTCGCAGCCAAAGCCGATTCCAAAGACCGCTGTTAGCCAGCAGCAGCTCTTCTTTGTTTTCAAGTTGTTTGTATCCCACAAAGATGAACAGAGAGCCTGAGTGGTGCATCAGACAGATGAAGAGTATAGTGCAAACATTCCTCCAGGGCAAGCAGGTGGCAGGTGGCAGCTCAGCTGGTAAGAAAATATTGTATAGGGACAGTAGAAGTGGATAAGTTATTCAGATTGATTAGCTAAGGACATGTGTTAGTGCTCTCAGTGTGCAAGGTGTTTTGTGCATTATCTTAACAGTGTGGAAGAGTCATTGCTTTTACCTAAATTTAAAAAAAGTACTATGTACTCCTAGCTAGCTCTCTATGTAGATGCTGTGATGATTGACAGTGTTTCCTCTAGAATTGATTTCAGCAGCGGGGGTGGGGGTGTTGAACGTCAAAAAGTAACGTTACCTGAAAACGGCGTGTAGATTCTTTTTAGCATCTCACATCACACTTTCAGTCACTATGACCACTACTACCACGGTCAGAAACATTGATTGTGCCAAAATGTGAACAATAACGTCGCTGTCAATGGGCTTATCTGCTAATGTTAGCTACCGACCGTTAGCTTAAAACCATCCAGCAAATAGACGGTGCCGTTACCTGAAACCGGTGATTAACGTCACCGCTCATTTTACACACAGTTTAACAACAAAACAAAACGCTGAGTGAACATTACTAGTTAACGTTTTTCATGTTGGTTTTGAGCGGTATGCACCCCTCGTGGGGAAGAAAAACCAATTCAATTGAAGCTCTTACTATGAGATCACAGGTTCACTTAGTTTGAAATGGAAATAATGGCATCATCAAGTTCAAACGGTTTGTTTGCATGTCTGTATGTATGTCTGTTTTCTTGTATTTCACTTGCCTCATGGAATATTTTCTGTGTACTCATGTCTGTACATACAGAAGAAGGTTCACTTAGTTTTAAGTGGTTATAATGGAATCAGTGAATGCTTGTTTCTTTGAACTGCTTTAATTTATCATTTTATTTCATCTATTAATTTTATTCGAAAGGTGAAATAAATGCAAGATGGGTTAGGGTTGCAAGATGTTTCCAAAGTCAGTGAGTCTCAATCTATTCTGTTGACTTTCCCTATCTGCATTGTTCTATTGGCCTAGAGGATGTAGTTTTATAAATCTCAAACTCTGTTTAATGGTTAGAAAATGTGTTGCTGTATAAACCTGCAACTCAATGGCGTGTTGGTTTTAAAAATTGTATTAAAAGATATTGAATTTACTTCCAAGATTTCTGTATATACCCTGCTCTCCAGATACCTTATTTTTTACGATACAATTAGACGATCTAAGGTGTCATGACTTGCCGCTTGTATGTGTGGGCAGGATGATGACCTGGAGGAGGGGGAGGTCAAAGATCCGTCGGACAGGAAGATCAGACCACGTCCCATCTGCAGGTTCTTCATCAAAGGTAGGTGGTCTTGAGCAGGTCTCATCCCAGAGCTTAACATATATATATATATATATATATATATATATATATATATATATATATATATATATATATATATATATATTAGCATGGCTGATATTATCTGCCAAATTTAACTTATGACAGATACATCAGTATGTAAGCCGGTAAGTAACCAGTAACTGCAGTGCCACACTGACCACCATTCTTTAATAACCACTCTATTCCCGATATTTACAGTGGGACACCATTAGAATAAAAGCTTTTACAACTGATGCTGTTGTATATTCATAAAATAGTTTTACTTATGTGTAGGGGTGTTAATTTTGATTTATTTTTCTGACCAAAAGCCGACCCTTGTTAACTGATCGTGAACCGACAAGCAGGCAACTGAGTCACAGTTTACCTGTCCTGGAGGCTCGGACATGCTCATGGACACTTGTACAAGTTGTGCAACCAGATGTTGCATGCATTGTCGCGGCCACGTGCAGCCGTTTTCCTGGAACAGCTTGAGCGTGCCAGCGACGTAGCGAAGTATGCAGGTGTCCGCGCAGCGTATGTCCGAGCCTGTCTCCACACCCTCCACCTGCGATGTTGTCGGTGTCATCTGTAGGGCTGTGTACCGAATTCAATACTTTTTAGGCACTGACCGAATTGCCTTTAAAGTATTGAGTATCGAAAAATGCCTCGTCATTCAATACCCAATTTCAATTACAAACGTAATGTGTAATGTTGTAATTATCAAATTGGTATCGAAAAAAAGTACAGTTTAGGAACCGGTATCGAGTTACGATATTAGTCACGGATTCCCAGCCCTAGTCATCTCTGTGTCTGCCAAGTGTGCTCTGTGTGTAGGAATGCCGTCAGTCCTCACTCATCAACATGTGTGGCTGCGGTCCAGGGAAAAAAAGGAGCTTAAACGCAACTTGCTAGTTCAAACTTTGTAACTTTTATCCCGCAGTTAAGAAATAAATTGCAATTTTTCTTTTTACCATGCAACACTCGTTACTTAAAAAATGTTTTTTTTATAATGTTTTTAACTGTTTAACTAATAGTAATAATCAGTCAAAATTAGGGGCTGCAACTAACAATAATTTTCATAGTCGATTAATCTGTCGATTATTGTTATATGGGTGACAATTATTATTATGGTTGACGTCACGAAGACTACGTCCATATTTTATACAGTCTATGATCCCTGCTTATTTCATAGTAGATTTTGTAAATGTGGATTGGAAGTGTGTGTTCACACTGCTGCCAACTTTGGTCTATTCAGATATTATTCTTTAACTTGGACTGGGAATTTGTGAGTTTCCTCATTTTAGACTTAGACAAAGTTGTAGTGGTGTGTTTTTAAAGGAGGATTATGGAACAGGTCTGATGATAGTCTTGACAAAGTAACAAAGTTAACATAACCGGCTTTGACTTCTGTTAAGTTTTTAAACACAGGAACGCAAAATGATGCTTAGACACAGTGACCAGACAGAATTAGTGATTTCACTTAGAACAATGGCTACAATTCTCAAACTTCTTGAATATTTGATAACTATATAATCTGTATAATTAGAAATATATAACAATCTAACATTGTAATAATATCTGTTTTATTACCGTGATGAAGAACATGTGAGAAATGTTAGTTTGTCAGCTTTATGTGAGTTGTTCTACAGTAGGGGAGGCTGTTGTACTTAATATAGATTTCAGTTTCTGTTGTTATTGCTGATAGTAAGACATGTACTCGAGGAAAAAAAAAATATATATATATATATATATAGACAGAGTAGTTTTAAAAAGTAGTTTAATGGACCTTTAGCAACATATGTAAAGGTTCACCATTGTTCTACTGATCTTTAGGGGAATAATAGACAATGGGGATACAGCACTATTATAAATGTCTGTATGGGTCCAATACACTTTTCACGTGTGGTAATTGGTACCAAGATTTTTACAAGACGGCATATTGATATAATTTCTCTAACCGTGTGTCAATCACTGCTCATACGCACACATTCATTCTCCCTTGTGCGGGGAGCAGCTTAGGAGACCGTTTTGGGCTTTAGCGGAAAGGGGGGAGGGACTGAGAAGTTGTTGAGGTTCAAATTGTTTGGCTAAGTCCTGGATCTTCACAATCCTACCTACGGCACCTTTAATCGAAGAAAGTACCACAAATATTACATTTTTTGTTACTCTTGGCACCTGTGTCTGTGTTATCAACTCCCTGCAAATGATTTAAACCATTCTGGTACATTTTGTTTCCTCCAGGAAATTGCACTTGGGGTATGAACTGTAGGTTCATCCACCCTGGCGTCAATGACAAGGGAAATTATTCCCTGATAAGTAAACCAGACCTCTTCTCACCTAATGGAGCGCCTCCTGGAGGACCACACCCACTCATACCCAATAATCCCTGGGTACGTCTCTTACTTTTCTGAAACCGTTGAAACGGTGTATAATATCTGTAATTTTGAAGTGTACAGACTGCTGTTACGTTGTTACAGTACATAAATACAGATAAATCATGAAGATGAAAAGCACAATTTAGGGCTGCACGATATGAGGAAAATGTGCAATATGTGTATTGTTGTTTGAAATATGAAAATATTGTTGAATATCGTGTTAATGATTTTGCTTGCGATAAACAGATATTAAAGTGTACTCAGTTCTGCATTTCTGCTGCTTACAGTATTCTGCTAATACAACGAAATGCTTGTTGCTTGTTTATAACATTCTTTTATTGAACAAATTGAACATTGAATTGAAAATGAAAGACGCCACTAAAAAACCCAAAAAAATGACACATTTTAAAGTACAGTTTTCTACTGATATTTTCTTTCAACTAACACAAGAAAAATCTCTGAGTGTTGCAATGGCGATTTAAAAAGACACTATTGTCCAGCAAACAAATGCGCATGAACTGGATCTATGTCATCTGCAATTCTACCAACTAGCATTGGCTGCTACATCTCTCTGTGAGTAAGAGAAACTACTGAATCAATTTGTCATTGTTTTAGGCTGGACCTGCAGTGGAGGAGCTCCCTCCACCACCTCCTCCAGTGGAGCCTCCTGTTGAGAGTGCCTGGGAGCGAGGCCTAAGGCATGCCAAAGAGGTAAACCACTGTCTAAGTGACTGAACAACAGTCTTTGAAATTGGTCCAGCATTAAGCAAGATCGCTGCAGTCGGCAGCGGTAAAACAAGCTACAATGTAAGTTAATAGGGCTATTATGCAGCTTGTATTTACCTTCACACAAGTGCCTGTTTTGCCACTGACAGGCTCAGATTAATATTCTAAGTGTCTGACAACATTATGGAAAGGATTTCTAAGGAGGTCGACCTTTCTGTTAAAGAGTAAGATCCTTTATTTAAACATAAAAACATCCACGAAATTGCATTCGCTAAACCCACCAGACTCCATGTAAATTAACACAAATTTTAGCATCGTAAAATACACTTAATTCGTCGACAGAAACAAACTAAAACTATTAAAAGCCGTTTTGGGTCGTCGTTCCACTTTTCCAACCGTCACCACTCTAATTTTGGTTGAAATAAACGCATAGTTTACTGATTTACATGTGAAAATATGTTGGCTCTCTACACGCTGAAAGTATTGCTTTTTTTTAATGGATTTAGTAGATTTAGCGCTAGCGACCTCAGCGCTATTTCTGGTTAAACAGAAAGCTCTTAAACAGGTTTCAAAAAGGCCCATCTCTGTAGGGATCCTTTCCATAATGTTGCCAGACACTGATAATAATAATCTAAGGCTTTCAGTGGCAAAACAAGCACTTTTAGTGGACCAAATTGACGATGCACATTTGCCCCCATAGGGTTACAGTGTTCATGCTTAATATTGGACCAATTTCAAAGATTGTTGTTCCTGTCAGTCACTTGCACACAAAAACATAGGAAAATAGGGTCCAGGTTGAAAAAAAGGGTAGTTACCCTTTAAGTCCAGAACAGACCAAAAGATTTGCGACGAGACCAGTTGAAACTTGCAACTACTTACTTTTTTTGAAACCTGCCAGATCACATCAATGCAACGAGACAGTATATCATCTCAATTGCAACAACCCTCTGTACATAGGTTCTAACTTACGACTTTTTAGGCTTTATTGTAGCTGGATTAAATGTTTGGTGTCTTAAAGTATGAATGAGAATAGTGACATTCTTGCTACAGGCGCATTTCTAGTAGTGAAAACAATGTTTCATTTCTCAGATTCACTGCTTTGTTCTAACGTTGCTCCCTCTTTTCATTCACTCTCTAGCTCGCTCAACCACCGCTGCTCTTTCTCGCTCGCGGGCGATCGTTGAGCCTCGATCCAAAATGTAGTCATTTCGACCAGTTGACAGTTTGTAACTGACTTGACCAGCTGACTACGCTATGAGTTGATTGGCTGTTAAAGGTTTAATGCCGACAAGGTGTCCATTATCAGAAATGAATGGATGACGGGGAGGCCAAACCCTCCAGAACAGTTGCCTCCTCCGCAGCCCATTATTTCCTGATAAGAGACAGCTTGAAGGGCATCAACCTGCTTATACCATGGCCACTTGCCAACAAACATTTTTTCAAGGCCATTCATTTATATTTTCAAAATCTAAAGTTTTTCAAACAATAACTCTGTTTCCCTGGTAACACCTGAGGGTTTGACTAATACCTCTAACAGTCATTCCTATCCCATTTAAGGTTCTTAAAGTTCACTGCTCCAGTAAATAGGACGGACCTTAGATACAACTTGGCAGCTTGAGATATTTCTGGTCTGCTCTGCTCATAGAACGCTCGCTCAGCAACGAGCCAGAAAGGGAACGCTATGCTAGCAAAATTCAAAGTCAATAACATTACTTACCATTGACAAACGGTAAATATAATCCGACAGAATATTTAACAACACAAGCTAGCTATCCAGCCATGTCATTGTCCCCAAATCAATATCAAGCCTTTTACGAACAAATACTACACCATGTGTACTATCAGCCGCTGCCTGAAGTAGAGCGCTGAACAGCAAACGAGATATGAGATGATCGCTAAATGTGATACAAAGTAACTTCAGAGGGCAGTGTAACTTACATCCTGCAGCTTTGTGTGTTAGAGCCGTCCTGTGGTGTCCAAGAGGACGAGGCACGGAAGGACTAAACTCAGCGTGAAAGATGTTCCGTTTTTTTTCCATTTAAAGTAGCACATTCATTTAGATCGGTAAACAGTAGACAGTTTCACTGGAACTACTTAGTAGGTGTCCTATATCCCTTTTCAATGGACACCCTGCAGCCAGTCAGACTCAAGTATTCACCCAGATCATGGTATAAAACAGGTGCTGTGCCTTACATTCTGTATCTGGCTCTGTCTCATAGGTGCTGAAGAAGGCCACCATCCGTAAGGAGCAGGAGCCAGACTTTGAGGAGAAGCGTTTCAATGTGACCATCGGAGAAGACGAGAGAGAATTTGACAAAGAGAATGATTTCCTCAGAGAACGCAGCTACCGCATCATCAGAGAGTATTACTTTCTTAAATTAAACACAGTTTTTCTGATTCCATGTTTATCTTGCAGTTGCCTGCACCTCCAGTCCTGAAGTACATGCTTTGCGAAAAGCTTCTTTCTCCTTTACCTTTTTAAATGATTTCAATCCTTCAATCCTTAACAATCACGTCAGACTTACGTAATTTAAGTAAAGCTTGGAGAGATGACACACTACAGAGTAATTCAAACAAATACACATACAATAATAGGAAACAAGAGGGAGGAAACACTCACTTCTGATATTTGAACCTTGGGTGGCTCCACCACCAGTTACAACTTTTAGTCAGCCGGATCACTTTGAGGATGCTGGTAGCCGACCCAATTTCTGTTTTAAGGAAGTAGAGAGAGAGAACTTCTTTTTTTTTAACAAATCTATGAAGTGAAACACATTGACAATACATAAACCAAGATACAATTAAGAAGTGATACTATACAGGGCAAAGTAATGAAGTACATAGAGAAGTCTGTGTCTTTAATGGCCAGTCAGTAAAAACCACTGTGAACGTGTATAGGCCCTCCAGATTTTTCACATACAATACTGATTATCAGTTGGAACAGATCTTTTTGTTTAAATGGCTTCTTTCTTTCAGTAGACCATACATGACAGGGTTGTGTTTAAAGTCCAACATAACTCCTAAGTCCTTTTTAATATAGTCCAGACTTTTTGTGCTTTGTAGTCTATTAAGAGATGCTGTTGTTTTTCATCTTCATTTCACAACATTCTACATTCATTCTCATGTTACACAACATCTTTATTTCACTACACCTCTCACAGGAATAAGCCAACGAGCACATCTGATGTCTTTACCTTATGCCTTTGTCATTAGTTACGTTTTTATATCTAACTATAAATTGGGGAATCTCTCTGAGTGTGTGTGTCTCCCGCATATGCAGTACAGCAGCGGGGGCGGGGAGTTGCTACATCCCTAGATGGCTGATTGCGGTTTATGGCTCTGCTGCCAACAGAGAGCCTATGGGCTTCTGTACTGCAGCGGGGGGCGGGTTAAAAAACCCAGACTAGCGACAAATCTAGGGGCTCTACTATCACCTTTCTCTGTCACTGACTGAGATGCAGCAGCGAGCCGAAGGGCGCGTCATGTAGTGGCCGTGTCGTGTAGTACTGCAGATGTGGTCTGTGCACTGTGCAGGAGGAAAAGAATACATTCTATTGCTTCTAACTTTCTCTCTGTGTGATCACAGATTTTACAAGTAAATGCAGCCAAACTCACAGCACAGGTGTTGTCTTAAACTTATGTGTTTGGTGATTTTGTCAGATGATGTTTCGGTTATAAAATCATGATTTCAGCAATGCAAAAAAATAGAAATGCATACGGGGAACCAAGCAATCCGAACAGGCACACTTCAAATTCACTTCACTTCAAATGGGCATTGCGCTAGTTTAATTAATTTTTTAAGCCAAGGACCCCTTAACTGAAAGAGAGATGGAGCAGTGACCCCATACGACATATATTGTATAAAATGAAGTTGCATATTAAACTGGGCCTACAATAACATAGGGGTGGCACGTAGGGCAGCCTAAAGCCTTTATACTGTACATACCATTTTTGCATAGAATATTAAGCTATTAAGATAGCCTTATAATTGTTGCCATGATTTTGTAAGTCATGTTGTCATTTTAAACCATACATGTGGCACAGTACATCTTCAGGATTAACTGTATCTGTGGATGGCTACCTTAGTGACTATACCTTACCTATAGGCCAGTAAGCCTATCTTCAGTGGGGATTTATATTTGCTGATAATATGTTGGATTCATTGAAAAAAACCTTAAAAAATTAACAATAATTTGGAGGCCCCCCTGCATTGACTCTGAGAACCCTCTAGGGGTCCCGGACCCCCCGTTGAAGATCCCTGTGCTAATGGTTTCTCAGCTGGAGGTATGCAAGAGGTGAGAAATGAGAACATTTCAAGTTAAGTTAGGCTTTGCTGTTGACTTTCCAACTTATTTTAATAAAGAGAGAAAAAGATAAGAGATTGGGCGAGCCAGCACCCACATTGAACTGCAGGCTGTAGACGTGTGTCTCGGGTGGGTGAGAAAGAAAACACAAGGGTGCTTTAAAAAAAGAAATACAACTTATTTTCTGATGGTTTCTCAGTACTGCAGGCTGCTGTGTGTTTACCCCTGTGGCTACCAACAGACACACTATAACCTAGTGTAGCATACACGCTGTTAGTGTGTCGTAAATGTACCAAATATAATACGAGATTATGTCATTGAAGCTATTCTGTTTTCCTCTTTCAGTGAAATGGACTTCAGAGATCCTATATACGGGTAAGTGTAGACTAACTTTAATAGCCTTAATAAACTCTTCACTAGACCATGGTGTAGACAGATGTAAATGTAACGTGCTGTAACACTGCTCAATGTTTGTCATGATTGAAAAGACCATTAATGATTTACGCACAGCTTTTTGGTCCATGTCTCTTGTCAGAGATGGAAATATTGCTTATCCAAGTGAGATCATTCATAAAACAGTGGTGTATAGGGTCTCTGTTTGACTCACAGATTGCCATTCAATGAATTGAAATTTGAACAACTGAAAATACTGAACTGAAATATCGTTCAGGAATATGTTCACAATTCTGTATCATTCTGTAAAATATGTTTAACGTCAGTTTGAAAATTAACGTGCAAAAAAAATGTTTTTTTCTTATGTGCTCAATAAACAGTATTTCCCTCAATAGTGACCCATATGCTGATCCATACTATGACTATGAAATGGAGGCCCTATGGCGTGGAGGCCAGTATGAAAACTTCCGAGTGCAGTACACAGAAGCTCCTCTTCCTTACCTCTACAATGTGAGTATCCTCCACAATCTGCTCAAAATGTTCTCTCTGACTTCTAAAGTGAGTACTACAACATTAACAACAGCACAATATTAAGCAAAACATGCCTAATCATAAAGTCCCAGCAGAGGACGACATGTGAATGGTACAGTGGATAGCACAAAAATATGAGAACAGTTATACAGACGACAATAGTCCACAATAAATTTCACTATTTACTCCTGTTGGTCGCCAGCTTTCCCCCGAATATTACGGAGACCTTTTCTTTAGAAACGAGTATTTGTATTTGTGAGTCGTAAGAGTTCAGTGTTAAAAAATGGGTTTGGGGCCGAGTGCCACTGACAGGATAGGGAAGCCAAAAAGTTTTTGCTATGAAACTGAACATATCCATTCCGACAGGAACGTGAACGTGACCGCGACCCTCGGGAGCGGCACCGGGACCGAGAGAGGGAGAGAGATCACCGTGAGAGGGAGCGCCGGCAGAGAGAGCGGGAGAGGGAGCGGGAGCGCGAGAAGGAGAGGATGCGGCGGAAAGAAGAGTGGGAGAGGGACCGGATGAAGCGGGATGATAAGGAGAGACCAAGGATGCGTCCTCCTAGGGACGCCAGGGAAAAGAAAGACGAGGAGAAACTGAAACCACGCTCGCCCCTCAGCTTGCCACCCAAGTAAGTAAAATTTCAGTTGGCTTTAGGTTGATTTATTTTGCAGAATTTTTTGATGTCATATTTTGATACACCAGTAAGGAGCCAGTACAGTAAATCCCAGTCATTATGATTTTTTTGTTTTATTTGACACAGTTATATCTTTGTAATTATTAGGTGTGGGGTTGACTCAGACAGACATGCATTAAGCTCTGGTTATTTAAAGTCTTGAAGGTCAAACATAACATAAAATCAATATGGTAATTAATGGGGATGGCTCCCCATTAATGCAGGGAAGCCAACATTGGAGTTATATGATCTTGTTTTCTTGAATTGATTATAATCCCAGCATCAGCATTTCGAAGTAATTGAAGGCGATTGAGGAAAGCCTGTGTTGTACATGTGTAGAAAGCATTGCAGGAATCAAGTCGAGAAAAGAAAAGCATTGTCAACCCTGTGTAAATGTCTTCCCTAACAGTGATGGGAAGTGACACAAAAGTAAACTACCCTGTTGGTCCTGTTGGATTTGTTATTGTTGGAACAGAATCTTAATTATACATGGTAAAACTTGCGGTCTGTTGAAAGTTTCTTTTTCCATGGGGCACAACCATTATTATTCAAGCTAGGTGTGCTACTTTCCGGTAAGAGCAGCAACATGAAATGAAAGCTACCACCCCCAAAACATTCAAGCATCTACCAACCTTACATGTGCCAGGGAGAGTTGAAGGGAACTACACCACCGAAACAATGCATGATACTGGTAGCCAGTGAACCGCAATCAATGAGCCTTCTAGGGATGTAGCGACTCCCCCTTTTTTCCCCCGTTTTAACTTAAAACTATGGAAATTTGAGCTGAATGAATCTCATATTTTAGTCTGGCTTTATAAGTGCAGATCAAGATGTTAAAAAAAGGATGATAATGTATAAAATTCTCTTATCACGGTATATCTACATTTATATTGCAATAGTAATTAGTGGTGTATGACCGTGGTCTGTACGGATCAACACTCACGATTTGGAATGCATGTGAACCGCGGATTCATTTAGTATAATAACAATAATAGTTTAAAATAAATGTTTACTGTCGCTGTTACTTAAAGTAAGCTGATACACCTCTATGGAGGGTTGCCATGAAAAGAAACAGGCAACACAATTTTCTGTTCACATGAACGGAGCATGTTAAAAGCAGGTGATAGAGATGGTAATGGCTACTGGAGAAAGAACTTAAAAAGCTGTGACGCCGGCTATAGAGCTCTGTCGTATCAGCGGCAGTTGGTAGTTGACTTACCCGAGAATAGTGGGCTTTGAGGCGGGTACAGGGCACTGCGAGCTGTAGGTCGTTTTTGGTTTTAGGCGACAAAAAGTGAGCGTTATGTTTAGTTTAGGCACCAAAACGACTAATTTTGCGTCGAGGATTTTTTTTGTAATCAAGTTATTCGAGGAATCGTTTCATCCCTAGTTTGGATTAAAACACTCCCAAGGAACACTTATTTTCGGTGTGTCCTTTGTGTTGGTTTTGTATTAAGTGCTCACTTTTCACTGTCCCGAAAGGCATGGGAATTTGTAATTAGAAATTGTTAATGCTAAAAAGTAGTCCTCTCAATGCACCATACAATTCCACAACTCGGTCTGCATGTTTTCAAGTTATCTATAAAGCTAGTCTATGGAAAAGCAGTACTCTATATTTGAAAACCTTCCCCAGTTTGTGACATTCAATAAAGAAAGCCAGTGCTGTCACATATTGCCATTGTTTTGACCACATCCATGATCTCTGGTTTGGAAAGTGTGGAACTTGACTAGGTTTTTCTCAACAGACTTGGAGGCACCATGTTCCTGTCACTTTAATGTCAACTAATCCAAGCTAACATCCATATTTAGCTGTTATGTTGATTGACGTAAAGCACTTTAGCAATATTATCAATCAGTCAATCAATTTTCCTTATATGAAATCGTACAAGGTACAATTCCAGTGAAATGTTATCCCTTAGCTCCTTCAAATTGTGCATGACTCATCAAAAAGTTGAATGTGGCCGTCAGATCGGCACACAGAGAAAGAGTTACCAGGTTGAATGCTGCTGGGACTCCAGGATCTGGCCTAGATTCTGTGAAAAGACACCACAGCTCCAGACATCTGGCTGGAAACCAACGAAGGCAACCCAGCTTACCATCCAACGCCTGCACACTGGCCGGCAGGATGCCCAGCAGAGAAGTCGCAGTCAGTGTTCAGGTGTTCAATTCCTCCAGGCTTGCCTCGGTGCCCCCTCTGAAGTAGCAATGGCGATGGACACAGAGATGGTCTTGCTTGTTCACATTGGAATCGTAGCCATAGGACGTAGCTGATAGCCATCTTCACCTTTTCCTCTATGTTTACCCTGACGTTTACATTTAAATAACCTGGACCAGCTAGGCCAGCAGGGTCAGCAGAAGACTGGCGAGTTGATATCCTTGTCCTGATGAGCAACTTGTAGTCATTAGATGGCCAGAGAAATGGTCTTGCTAGCCTGAGCTGTTCTCCTCCGCCTTTTCTTGTTTACGAGGGTTGGGTATCTTTAAAAAAAAGATACCATATACAATAAGACAAACACACGTGAGACCCAGCTCTGTGCGTAACGTAGTGTTTTCCTGCATACCTCTACAACATGTAGACAGCCAATCACTAGCATTATTAGATTGTATTGGCTCACTGATGCTAATGATATTAACTCCTTAGGTATTGAAATTTGGTATTGAACAACAAGGCACTTTTGAGGCACTCAATAATATAAAGGCAATTCGGTCGGTGCCTTCAAGTCTCAAAGTTTGGTAGTGTTTACATATGAAAACTTGACCGCCCAGGCCTTGAATTGGCAGGAGGATAGCAGATGGTTAGCAGAGTCGACAGGAGAATGGCAAGATCATTTCCTGATCCAGATGTGGGGCATATAGCCACATGCCATCACCACCCAATGTCAACCACATAAATCAAAACTAATTGTATTTGTAAAATAGACAATTCAGCATAGATTTTCAAGAGCTCATGAAGAGGCGACTGGAGAGGTCGCGCCTTCTAGAATACATAGATACCAGGGGCTACCATGAGCTGTACATTCTCATTCACATGAGAATTACATTCTGAGTGAATGCCCCCAGTGAAAAATAAAAATTTAAATTAAAGATTTAAGAAATGTACTGTGTATAGTACATGATAGTGATACACAATAGCTGACCTACGTTACCCATAAATGTTAAATAACTTTACCATAGCCAAACTGGAGAGGC